>NW_026067909.1:31118591-31395097 GCF_014885135.2 Alexandromys fortis | reverse complement strand
TCTCTCTCTCTCTCTTTTGGATTAGGACCCAAAGGCCAGAGGATAGTGCTGCTCACAGTGGGCAGGTTTCCCACCTAAATAATCAAGGTGAGTGCCCACAGGTGCGTTCACAATTCAGCCCCGCACTGGGACTTTCTCCATTGTAATACATTGCTGGTCTCTGTATAGTAGGAAAAGAATGTTGAACTATAAAGGTGTCTAGAAGCCTATCATCATTACCTTTCTTCAAGACAGCGGCTGGCATATAAGACAATGTGTTCTGAACAATGGAACCCCAGTCCCAAATTCTACAAAGACAAAGGTGACCCCTATCTTATTAATAGGAACACAGTTGACTTGTCCTTTATGAGTCAATCTGTGTTATCAGAAAGAGGGCAAGGGGGGCATTAAATGGAATACTCTCGTTTTGACTCCCGTCTATTCTTCTACATTCTGAAATCTATTTTCTTTGAATCCAGTTATGACAGGGGTCCCCAGGAGCCCCAGAAGATGCAGATATTGGTTACTTGTCTGCCTGTTTCTCTCCATCCTGTCAGCACTTATTTCATTTTCGATTACTTCCTGACATGAGCACTTTGGGACAAGGCGCCTCTCTACTGAAGTTCATGGGTGCTCTGACCCAGATGGTCAGACCGTTGTTAGTGACCCTGAAGCAGAAGGCTTCTCTCCATTTTCCTCTAGGAATCATGGTGTATAGGACCTGAAGATCAGCAGCGACCTAATCAAGCTAACATATAGGAAGAGGATAGCAAAGAAAATGTCAGAAAAGGGAGAGGACCAGTCAGGAGTCCCTGACTTAACCTGATCTCATAGGGTGCCCCACCTCTCCGTGTTCATTGACATGAGTACATCAGAGAACACAGCTCAAATATTTCCACTTCAATATGTCAATGTCAAAACGTAGCCTAATAGTCAAAAGAACTTATCATTCCTCCCGTCTCCATTTTAACTAAGTATTGAAGCATGAGAATACAGCTAAGCTATTGAGGTTTCTAGAGCACTTCTGGGCTCATTTGTCGATGGACAGATCATTAACTTCTGGAACTTAGATTAATTCTCCCAGGATTTCAACATTAGTGCCTATTTAACTAATTTTAAACTCACAGAGCCAGGTCTGGCTCTTCGTTTTACAAATCTATCCTCAAATAAAACATTAACCACTATTTTTTGTTTCAGTTCAGTAAATGTGACCTACCAACAAGCCATACTTATTAATAAACTTGACATTTTTATTTCTTTACATGCTTAGGACTCACATTAAGTGATTGAATGAAGTTGTCATTCAAAACACCACAGAAAATGAGGCAGTACTTATAGAAATGTAGCACTGAGATGATCTCAATGTAGGAATGTTCCAGTCTCATATTTTGTCCAATATTGCCATGGCAAAGGAACAAACCATGGAACTCTAGGTCATTACCTAGTACTCAGGATCCCCTTTACAGGGCTGGACAAGATCTTTTGGATTTATATGGGTGACCTTAGTGTTACAGGAAAGTTAAAGGGGCCAATCACACTGTGTGTCATAATTGTAACACACACAGTTGGTGCCCAGTACGTGAGCATTTCTTCAATTGTGAGAGTCAGGAACTTATTAGCTGGTAAGCAGATGCAAACACTAAGGTGTGGGTATCAGGAACAATGACCTTGAACGTTCAGCAGAGGCTACAAATGCTGCAAGGAGAGCTTGGGCAGGGTCTGTCTTACTTCCCAAGACCTTCCCGGGTGGTCAGCAGAGTCTTACTTCTTTCAGACCATAACAGACCCGAGTAACTAGGGATCCAAGAGGACTCTTCTGAACCTTCAAATGAGCTCTACACCCATTTACAAATACTTAGGTTGTGAATATCCCACAAAATTAGAACAAATATATGCACTCCTGACACTCACTGTCTTGATAATAAACACACATGTGTGTGCACATGCATGCACACACACACACATACGCGTGTGGACTCCCTTTTCTGATTCATTGAAGACACTGAGTGTGGAGGATGGAGCATATTTTTTGGATGATATAGTTCATTTACTAGTTAATGGTCCATAGAATCCATCCTATTATATCTCTCCCCTATGAAAATCATTCCAGTCGCTTTCCCTAGATAAGAACGGTGTGGGAAGAACTCAGATCCTGCCTTTCGGCTCTGCTGGTTTCTACAGCCACCTCCTAGGGGCAGCAGATGCTGTGGGCAGGCTAAGAATTTAGTTGAGCACTGTGCAATCTGAGAAAGCTTTCATCCGATTAATGCAAAGACCGCATTTGACAAATCCAGAGACTAAATAGATTTGAGGGGAAAAAGTCTTTAAATCACTTTGTTCAATGGTGATATTCAAAGTCTCCCACGAGAGAAGTCATTATGAAATTATGTGTTCATGAATTTCTTACAATCTTGATGCCCCCTCCTCCCCACTGTGCACTTTTGCTTTTCTTTCGCTCACTGGTCTGTATAATCGCTTTCCGGATAATTTTCCTTCTGGCCAAGGTATACCACTTGATTCTCTTTATTTTAAAAACAAAAATTTATGTGTAGATATAAAAGTTATTCTAAAAAAGAAACATAAGGCACTCCATGGGATTTTCCTAAAATGAAGAATTTACAGAAGCCATTGTAATTTCTTTGCCCTGTTAGCATGGGGTCCACTTTTGCCAGGTGCAGTTCATTACCCCGCAACTTTTCTTTTATCATCCATCCAAGTGACATAAATGTAATCACCATCTCTAAGACATACCTGAAGAAGTTAGTGCTTGTGGTCAGCTGGATGCAGGGGAGCTCTGATGTTCTGGGGGAGAGATGATGGAGGTATTGTCTCATGAAAAATTACTCTTTCCTATACTTTTGTTTTAAAGACAGCATTTTCATGTAGCCTAGACTGGCCTAAGCCTCCCTAGGTACCAAAAAAGGTAAGTATGATTTGGACTCCTGACTTCTTGCTTTCATCTCCCCTGTGCCAGGACTACAAGCGTGTACCTCTACACCAAGTCTACGTGGTGCTGGTTGGAGTTTAAACTCTGGGCTTTGTATGTACTACGTAAGGCATCTTCCCAGACACCAGACCACACCCCAACCCTTTATACCTGACCTTATTTGCATCCAGGTATCTGGGGAGCCTTATTTGGCATGTAATCTCTCTTCCCAATCTCACCAATCAGACCAAGAGACCCCTATAGTCAAGGGGATGCCGGCTGATGGGTGATGCAGCAGACAGATCATTTGCATATCCTGCAGACAGTAGGAACCTCCCTCTCCTGCAGACAATTCTCCTACATGGCCCGCGGGCAGACACCAGCCCCTGGGTTGGCCTTGGTCTCGCTTCCCACAGAACAGCAGCAACAAGGACAAAATCCTCACGCTTGTTCTGTGCTGTTAAGTGAAAAACTATCTCATGCTACTTTCTCTTCCCACCACGGAAGAAATCACAGTTTCACCGTCTTAAAGTGCATGTGACTGCTCACTGTACGTGCTTCACAGGTGTCCTGGAAAGCAGACAGCTGCTTGTCTCGCTGAGATGATATTCTACTCTGCACAACTGTCTGGTTTTCATTGCTGGGTTCATTCTTCCGGAATGCAGCAGTTTTTTGTTTTTGTTTTATTTAGAAAATTTATGTATCTTTTCCATGACAAGACACAAAGAGGTACAACTTCGTAAAACTCTTCAAAAGGGGAAAAAAAATACAATTCTGCAAGTAGCAGCAGCTTTTTTTTTTTTAAAAAAATATTTATTATGTATACAATATTCTGTCTGAATGTATGTCTGCAGGCCAGAAGAGGGCACCAGAACTTATTACAGATGGTTATGAGCCACCCTGTGGTTGCAGGGAATTGAACTCGTGACCTTTGGAAGAGCAGGCAATGCTCTTAACCACTGAGCCTTCTCTCCAGCCCTAAGTAGCAGCAGCTTTGAAAGTACAGACGTGACCAGAGAGGAGGCTCCTGGGGGCAACAGTGAAGTGGTGACTGCTTAGGCTTGAGCCCCAGTTAGTGCCACTGGGAAGGAGCCTTCTTGGAGGGTATGGGGCTTGAGGGACACAGCAGCGGCCCCTTATTCAATCACCAAACACAACCACATGGCCAGAACAGGGGAGGGGGCTGCTTTGATTCAGAAGGGAGGATCCACTGCTGGAAGGGTGAATGGAGTTGTGCCAAATATGAACAGAGGCCCAGAGAGCTGGGTGGTGCTTCTGCCATCATGCCTGCCCTTCCCCCACAAGCACTCTCCAGGAGTAGGGCTCTCTCTGAAGAGTTACCAGGCTGGAGAACTAAAATGATTTCAAGGGGCAGCAGACAGCCTGAGGCACACACCGCACACAAGCACAGGAAGCCTGACCCCATAGGGAAAGGCAACTGACCTTAAGGGTCCATCCCCATGCAGCTTGGTCAGGTGACTGTTGGGGTGTGCTGGGGGGGACAACTTGCCCCACCATAGGCACACAAAGACCTCAAGTTTTCTGTGACCCACACGGAATGGAGGCCCAAGAGCTGACTAGGAAGAGTATGTGTGGGGTGCCTGGGATCAGGATTGAATGTGGTAGCACACCCAGCCTAGGAATCCTAGCTTCACATGAGGGTAGAACACTCCAGTCCCGCTGCAAGGCTGGCTGGAGGCAGAAGGAACGGCAGGACAGATGGACAGAGCCAATTCAGTAAATAATTATGTGTGTGTCTGTTGTAGACCAGGAGAACCTTGGATACCAGAGCCAGTGGACCTGCAGGCCCCAGTACAGAGAACAGCTCTGTCTCAAGGACTGTTCAGGCCAGGTAGGACTAGGCTGGGGTACAGAGATTGGACAGGACTGTCTCGACGGGACTTGATTGAGGAACGCACAGATTTCAGCATTTTCTACATATGTAAGACCTAGAGTCCAATTTTTTTTTCCTCTTCAGGACCCTGTGGGGGCCTCTGTGTGCATCATCCATCTGGACTGTGCGTCCTCTCCCCACCTTCCTGTGTGATGGGGAGGACCGGGGAGAGACCAGATTTCCTCAGGCTTGTACTATTCGCCATGTTCTGGTCCTAGCCCTTAGGATGGGGAGAAGTAGACATGGGCTCAGGCCTGGTATTCTTGCAGCAGCCACAGCAGGGACTCGATGACATGCATGGGGCAATGCCCAGTGCACGACAGTGTGCACCCTTCAGGAAGGCTGGGGGGCCCTCATGTCTCCAGATCTTCCCGGTTTAGTCTAGAAACACCGACTGCTTGTCCGCATTGACGCCTAGCTCAAGTGAAGAGTCCAGTCTTCACATCACAGGGGTGGACAGCCATGGTGACCGCCCTCCCAGTCACACAGCCTGACAGAAAGGACACACAGAAAGATGGGCAGCCCAGCTGGTTCAGGTTGGCAATCAGGGGGAAGTAGACATTGGAGAACGGGACATCCCTGAGCAGAGTGGTCCCCAGTCCTTTGCAGAGGTCAGCAATGCTGTATTTCTACAGCAGGTCATAGGTCAGCTGGGTGGCCATGGGCTGAGGCCATGGAACCTCTACTGAAGTTCCTCGAGTCTGCTGAGGACTGGGCACCTCCCTGGGCTGAGAGCTGAGCCTGGGCAGCCAGAATCTTCCTTTGAGCAGCAATGCAGCCTGCATCTTGCAACTGGATCTTCAGCGTCTCCACGGGGGTGGTCATAATCACCTGGCAGGTGCCAGCCCTGCAGCCTGCCAATCTCCTCAGACAGGGTCACCTTCTGTCCACCCTTAGAGAGCTGATGTCTGAAGAAGCCATTAACTGCCAGCTTGATGGCCTTCTCGGGGGTGAGCAGGGTCAGGTTTGCTGCTGCTCCCCTGGACCTGCCGAAGTAGCTCAGTCAGACACACTGGCATACACTCGCTGGCCATTCTGCTGGTTCTGCAGGCCTGTCTGAGCCAAGTCAATGGGGAACACGCATGTGACCCCAATTAGCCCTGTGATGCTACTATTGATGAACTTGGCCGGCAGGCTAGTCTGCTTACCAGTCATTTAGACCAAGTGAAGCAGGAGGCTGATTTACCAGGTGATATAAGCAGAGGCACTGATGGGTAGGGGCTGATGAGGACAGTGTGGGTGGCTTCTGGTGGTGGCTTCTGGTGGTGGCTTCTGGTGGGGAAGGAGATGTCCACACCTTCAGAGCAATTTCTGCCACCAGGGTTGATTCCCGTTTTTGTTTGTTTCTCTGTGCGTTTTATAACCTCTGGCTTGTGGCTTTTCTTGGGGAAGAATTAGGTACTTAGATATACGTGATTATCTATTTGTGTGTGCATGTATGCACCTACTCAAACTACAAACATGGGTGCATAGTGTCATAGAATGATCACATGGGACTTTGGACACTATCAGAAGATAACACATTAAGTAGGGTTGCACATGAAATGCCCTCCGTTGCTCAGTGATGCTGCGGCTTTGACCCTGAGTATAGGCTGAGTCTGAACATTTCCTGTTATCTTCACTAAGGGCTTCAGCATCAGTTCGACCCCTGAGAAGAAGCTCCACCGTTTTATCAGCCATAGAGCACAACCATTTTAGCAGTGAGCAAGCCAGGTGATTCTGCACGTGCTCGCTCATGTTCCCATTGATCTCACTATGCAGCAGGCCCAGGCCCGTCTGCAGCCTGAATAACACATGGAAGATGCAGCGCTGGGACTCAGGTTTTGCTTAGTGCATTGGTTCCTGAATAAAGCTTTCCCCACCACATGTGATTTATTCATCCTTGCCTTTGAAGTATGAGAGTAGCCTGAAAAATGGAATTATCTTGGTGCATAGTGATGGAATAGAAATTGGACACAGATTGGTCAACAAAACCTAATGAATTTTGAGTCTAACCAGGACTGTGACCACCACACACAAACGGACAGAGAACATAGGAGCCGAGTGATGATGATAAAAAGAAGCACAGAAAGGTGACGTGAAGACATGACCAGGTGCCTGGAGACCAGGAGGGAATGGGACGATGTGGGCAAGCCTGCAAAAGAGGATCCCTGTGAGGAGACCACATTGTGTCTGTGGGGCATGCATACAGGACTGCACATGCATAAACACAGAAGGCAGCTACACACACACACACACACACACACACACACACACACACACACACGGGAGTGAAGCTCAGCCAGCATGTGGATACATGATGTTATTGTTGATGCCCTGGTTTTGCTATTGAAGGAAACTGAGTGAAGGAAGTGGGGAATTTCTTGGCTTCGTGGCTGCATTCCTCTCTTTCCACAATTACCTAAACCAAACATTCAATTAAAGCTGGAAGGGTATTAATCAAGGTGGGTGAATCCTAGGATATTCTAAAAGAAGTCATCTTTAAAAGGAGGACCGGAATGCAAATTGTGTGGATTAGAAGACAGGGGGCAGAGAGTAGAGGAATCTGAAGATGCACTGTGTTCGGTAGCCAGAGGCTGAGCTGTCCAGCGAGATGGAGACTAAAGGATGAGCCAGACAGAGGTCTCCAAGTGAGTCTCAGAGAGCAAGGAGGCAGCCCGGAGAAGTAACATGCTTTGCTTTATTTTTCTCCACTGGCAATTTATTTTAAGGTGGTAGGGGTAAGATGGCAAGATGAGTGTGTTTCTATTATCCCTCTGGCTTCCGAGTCGAGACTGGAAAAGAAATCAGCGACTTGGGAGTGGGAGGAGGTTACTTCAGAAGACAGAGCAATCAGCAGGGGAGGCCTTGGGAACTAGATGAAATGAGAGAAATGTGTGCGGAGGAAAACAGATCGGAGAGCTGTTTAGAAGCAAACAAAATAGATTGGGTGGCAGATGGAAAATTTTGTTTATTGGTTAAAGGCTGGTAATGTTATTTACTCAAAACAGAGATACCTTAGAAAATATGGGCACCATGATGGCACTAACTGGAAAATTTTCAGTGTTTTCAAGGTATTTTAAAGGAAGATTGCATGCCAAGTTTAAATTTATTATTTTCGTAGGAGAATTTCTTCACAGAAACTCTTCCGGAGTTCTGAGAGTCTTGTTCAGAAAGATGACGAGTGAGCCTCTTCATCTTCATCATCCACTCAGTGAGGCAGGGCAGGCAACTGCTGGTCCATGTTAGGGAGTCATGGGTCTTCATCATCATATGCACTCAGAGATGCCAGGGCAGGCAACTGTTGGTTCATGTTAGAACGTCAGTCAACACAGGTGGGAAGCTCTTGCAACATTAGTAGAAATTCTACTTTGTAATATGAGTAGTGATATGTATCACATGGTGTCACTTTTAATTGTGAATGATGTACAGTTATTTAAGACTGACCAGCTACCTAAAGTTCCTCTTCCAGAAATAATCAAATTTTTCCAGAACATTGAAAATTTAATATCTTTCCATCTCAAACTTTGGCCATTTCTTTAGTTGAATTATTCATGGTCCTTGTCTCCAAGGCTGAATTTACTTCAGTGATTCCTGGGGGCAATCCATGCACCATGTACCACGGTAATACTTTAAGTGGGACTCCAATAGAAAGTCTATAAATTTTAATACTTTCCTGGAAATATTGCATAAATTTTGATACATGGCAACCTGAAGCTATCAGCCATCTTGTTATGAGTTTTAAAATAGAGAGAAGCCATTGCTATATACATACACAGAGAAGCTATTGCTATATACATACACGAAGACACAAGCTTTATTTAGGCCTCAAAAACTAGCCTCAGAAAACAAGCTTTGATGTCTTATTCTGATCTTAAGGGCCTATTGACATGGCTCCAGGAAAACATGTCCCAACATTTCTGCCTGCCCCATCTTTGATAGACACTCTTATGCCCTTTGACAATGTTTTTTTTTCTTTATTTTTTTTCTATTCCTAGCATGTCATAGCCATTCCTACATGGTAACCCTGCTCCTTTCACAACCAGTTTCTCCTAGAGTTTCAGTTTACAAATTTCACAAAGATCCTAAGTCAGATATGCAATAAACTGCTCAACATAACACTATCCATTTACCAACACTTCTTTATTTCTGCACCTACCTATCTGCTGTCTATATTCATCCATATATACTCCTGTTTACTATCATTATCTGTCCATCTGTGCTCTGTCTAGCATTTATCCACCATCTGTGCATCTATTTGCTATTTATCCTCTATCCAGCTATCGATTAACTATATCTATTTATCTGTCTATCTACCTATCATCTGTTAGATTTCTTCTATCACCTCTCAACTTTCTACTTACTTATTTATTATCTACCATCTAACTATTTAACCATTTATCTAACTATCTATCATCTATCTCTCTACTATCTATTTTCCATCATTCTATTATCTATAAACTACCAATCAGAATACTCTATCTTGCACTAAGAAAAAACAGACATGTTCTGTTTTCATTCTTCTCATCATCGTATCCTGTGTCCTCCAGACTTAGATATGCCTAAGCTGTTCAAATGTTAAACATCAAAGAGTGAATATGAATAGATTAAACCCATGGTTCTTCAAATATTGGGTATGATTTCAAGTATAGAGTATTACAGTCCACTTCAAATATTGGTTATGATTTCAAGTATAGAATGTTACATTCCAGCGTGGACATGAACACACCATCGAACAATTTTGATGGAATGGATTTTCTGTTTTATTCAAGGGGAAAACACAGAAAATAATACTGTTGGCAGCCTTTATATTTTCAAGTTTAAAGAAAATTAGACGTGCTCATTGCAAGTTACTACTCCCAACATCAAGAACCACCAGTAATCCTGTTTTCATATGTATGATGTCTTGATGGCATCCCTCTTTTGGTAGCTGATGGTCTGCAGAGTTCTAAGACATTCCTGAGGGCTTTGCCCTTGATGTGATTACCAAGATTCTATGAAACTGCTACAAAGGGGGATTGGGAAGCTATCATTGAGGGTGTTCATCACCTAATAGTGATATCAGGGAGTATTTTAGACCTAACCCAATGTATCTCTAAAGTTCATTGTAAGCCTGGAGATTTGACCAAGTGATAACAGAAGTCAGGAGGACTCAGAGAACAGAGGCACTGAGGGCATTTGTGCTGACTCAGTAAGAGTCGCAGAGTACTGGATTTATTCAACAACCTGGGAGAGCTTAGAATGTGGCTTAATCTGCTATTCGAACACATCCCACAATAATATGTGAGATGTTGAGAGACCTGAGTTGAGAAGCTAGCCAGCAGCTGGCCATGGCCTACAGAACTCTGAGCAAACAGTCGTCAGTTTGGGTACATAAGTTGGAGCCATTTGTTAGCTACCAGTTAGAAGCACATGCATAATTTTAGTGGTGAGCCACATTTCTCAGCAATCTATGGTCTCAAGGCTCATTCCTCTCCCTTCTGAAACTGGACCACTGTCTTCTCATCTCATGAACCACAGCACAGATACATTGTGTCTCTCATGGACCGCAGCACAGATACATTGTATCTCATGACCCACAGTGCAGATACATTGTTTCTGTTAACCACACAGAAACATTGTATCTCGTGAGCCTCAGCACAGATACATTGTATCTCTTTTTCCGCACAGATACATTGTATCTCGTTAACCGCACAGATACATTGTATCTCGTGAACCATAGCCCAGATATACTGTATCTTATGAACCACAGCATAGATATATTGTATCTAACATTACACAGAAAATTCATGGCAGTTACACATTGCAAATGAACTTCTTAAATATGAACTCACACAAAACTGTGACTCTCTATACATCACATATCAGTACATTCATGTGACAAGGCCAGCACTTAAGTGTAAGTTTGCAGACATTTTTATGATCAAATTATGATGATATACACATATTCATATATGCATAATATAGATACAAATGCACATATAAAATAGCATAATTACTGAAAATTAGGCTGAATTTGAACATTTCTACAAAAGAGAATATTATCATTATAAAAGTCTATCTTGTTTTATGAGCATGAGTTTTGTCTGTATATAGTTATGTGCACATTGTGTGAAATGTTCACAGAAGATATCAGAACCCTGGAAATGGAATTACAGATACTTTGAGCACCATAAGGGTGTTGAGAATTGAACTTGGGTCCTCTGAAAGAAGAGAAAGTGTTCTTAACCACTAAACCATCTCTCCACCTCTGTGTCACCATCGCTAAGATTTTAGTTACATTTGGTGATTCTTAATAAAATCCTACACATTTTGCAAAGGCAGTGAAATTAATTGACTTAGGAGTTTTGTAGTTTGTAAACCATGATTTTTAGTTGTTTTCAAGAAATTGTAGGTCAGCATCAACGTATATTTTCTACCATGCAGTACTTCATAGACCGTCAAACAACCCACACTGTTAAAGAAAACCTTCAGGCAAGGAAACAAATACCTTATCTTGGTTAGCTTTGAAATGCTTCTACCTCTGTCTGTAGGGAGCCAGAAACCAAGACAACCATCACATCAGATATGGGGATTAACCCTGCTACATAGCACAGCCAAGTGGTATAAGCTGTATGTGGAAATAGGATTAATGCTTATATACCAAACATTATAATCTACAATATACAAACAAAAGGGCATATATATCTACTCATAAAGAAAGAAAATATGCTAATATCATATCAGAACATGCCACCCCATGACACAGCACTGTGATAATAATAGAGGTGTTTTCCATCTTCCTGAATATTGTCCCCTGAAGCAACTCAGGGGATTTCAGATGATCTGAGTGTACTGTGGAACACATCACAAGACTCTTATGTAAGAAGTTACCTTCACTGTGCTTGGGGAAAAGTGGTCAAAGTCACTGAGATGACAAGAAATAGACATCAGGCTTGCTGGGGGTTCCACAATTATTAATTCTTTCTTCCACAGCTGTGACAAAATGCCTGACAGAAGTGACTTAGGGAGGAGGAAAGGATTTATTTTGACTCACAGTTGGAGGGAATTTTAGTCCACCATAGCAGAGAGGCCTAGTCTGTGCCAATGGGAGCCTGATATGTCTAGTCACATGGTGGCAGGCTAGAGAGAGAGAGAGAGGAGAGAGAGAGAGAGAGTTGAGAGAGAGAGAGAGAGAGAGAGAGAGAGAGAGAGAGAGAGAGAGAGAGAGAAACCAATTCTAGGCTATACCATATAAGGAGAGTCCATACCCAGTGTCCCACCTCTGCCGCTGGGACTCCATCCCCTGAAAGGCTCATGGCATCACCAATGCAGCTTCACCAGCTATCAATCAAGGGTTCAACACACAGCCTGTGGGCGTGTTTCGTACCCAACCGCTCACATCCATGTCCGTCAGCATCAGATGCTGTACTCTTCCTAATCTATGTATTCAGGAGTTACCAGCCATCATCAAACCTAGTACTAAAATACTCGAGTTTATTTTTTCTGAGGATCTCCCTTTCCTTGTAAAAATTCATGTGTTACCCAAAATTTACATTGAAGAATTAGTATGTTGTTCCCTTGCTAGTCAGTCTTTTATTATGCAGGCTGCAGCTGGGAATCTGTAATATATAAAAATATATTTTCCTTCTCCAAACCTTCATACTAAATGCAAAATTCTAATTTTCTATATCAAATATCTTGTTTCTAAGGAAGACTCAGAGTATTTGCCACGCCTGTCTTTGTTATAGTCCCTTATGAACTTTATTCTCAAATTCAACTTCTTGGAAAATAATGACCAAGGATTATCAGAAACTGTACCAAGAGTCTGTGACAAGTGCTCAGGACATGCTGTTCTTTTGTTCCTGGTGATTGAATAGCCAGTTTCCTAGACTCTTTGGTGACACATATTTCAAGGGCAGAAGATGGATGGGAGAAACACTATGTACTAGACACTATGAAGTGTAAAAAAGCTGCCTTGGCATTAGCGTATGATGCTGCATCTGGATAGAAAGTAAACCAAAGATACCACAAGTGCAGGTCTCAAAACATGGAGCTGCTGGGGCCCAGGCCCCATAGTGTGTTAATGGACAGACTGGCAAGTAATGATCAGACATGAAAACCTGGCTTTGAGGGTTGCTGGGCTCCCCCTGTGGCTGATGTGGAGAAAAGAAAGCAATAGAAATTGTACCCGCAATCCTTCTAACCATGCAACAAAGGCAGCAACAGAGTTTTATAGCTCCCTTATTATGGCCCGTAACAATTCTTTTACATGATAATACATTTTAGACAGTGTTATGGAATGAATGTTTGTGCGCCTAAAACAAATGTGTGTCCTGGAGTCTTAATATCCAATATGATGGAGCTGGAGGGGTCGGGGGGGATGCTGATTACGGTTGCCTCAGCTCAGGAGAGTAGAGTCCTTATGATCACATCACTGGCCTTGAAAGAAACAACCAGAGTAGTTTCTTACACTCCAACCCCTCACTCTCCAGCCTCCATAAACTGTGATGTGAGGGCATTTCAAGAGGGCAGGCAGTAAAAATATTAACATTTTAATTTATGATTTTCTAACATCACTGTCTACACAATAAATTTCTTCTGTAGCTTTTATTCATTCATCATTGAGAAACATAACCCACTTTATGTAGAACTGAATTATGATTAATGTAGCATAGTATTTCTCTTGCCTTTTTTGAGGTGAGCTTCTAGGCACATCTCTACACAGTGGTTAGAGATACTGCTCGCTGCTGTGAACAGCAGTGAATGGGTGGATGTAGAATTCCACAGCTCTCCAAGGTGCCAAGGAAATGTGGCGATGGAGTCTTCAGCCCTAAATAGGACATTTTTCTGACAATCCCTCCATGGCTCAGGGAGTCTCGGTAGAAGGGATGGTGCAAAGAGCTGTGGATGCTGTCTGCTGGGCATGACAGAGCCATTGCAGCCATGGTAGCACAGCCTGCATCTGCATCTGCATCTGCATCTGCATCTGCATCTGCATCTGCATCTGCATCTGCATCTGCATCTGCATCTGCAAGGGACTGCCGCTTTTCCACAGTCAGTCATGGGTTAGGCAGGGGCTCACAGGGCTACACCTCTTCCTGTGAATTACTGAATACTGATGGAGTCTAAGGGCAGTCGTTGCCTTTAGATCTGTGCTCAGTGGTGAGTCTACCAGGCTCCAATGCACAATTCTAAGTTCGTGATTGAACAGACTTACTTGTTAAACTCGGCTGGTCCAAAAACAAAACAAAAAGATACAAAAGCACTCATGGGGAGGAGGGTGTTTGCTAAAGTAGGAAGCCTGGAGGGAGTAGAAGAGAGCTCTCTCAGCATGACTGGTGCACGGAACTGACAAAGAATAGGTTTAACTTTAAAAATTAAACCATTCATTTTCCACATTGTGGTCTAACCCCTTTCTTTCACAAAATATTAATGAATTTATCAGCACTCGTATGTATACAAAACCAATCTCTGCAGCAGCATGACTTTCCTTCCATAAAGCACATGTTTTCTTTTTAAATCTACAATAAGACTGGTTCCAGGATGAGGACTTTAAGCATGACTAGTAGTGACCAGCAGAGCACAGGTGTCACACAATTGGGTTTTGCCTCAGTGCAGACAAGAAGTGAAACATTCGGCTAGGAAGGAGGACGCTTCCTTAGCGTTGCCTTTCCCCCAGCTACTTCACAGAAAGTAATTGCCATGACTACTTCCTCATCTTTGATTGCCTGTCTTGAAGACTGACAGGGTTAGCCATTGTACAGGGGAAGTGGCCTATCAGGCACAGCAAAGATGCCCCTTCATGTCTGTGCTGACTGGTTCTACTTCATTTTGTGAAGCAAGTCCTCCTTTCCTGTATCGATTACAACCCCATTGACTGGGTCCTGATTGCTTGAAGACTAACAGGTGTAATGATCGGCCCAGCTAACACCAGGGCACTGGAGATGGTAAGAAAAGCAACTAACAAAGGCACAGTGTTATTCCCCACAGTCCTGAGGTCTACTTTTGTTTGTTTACACATAGGCTTACACACGACGCTATTAGAGCTGTGGTAGAATTCCTACCACATGACGAATAAAGCAACGTCAGAAAATCACACACAGATGATAACCGGGCTGAACAGTATTGGCCTTTCTGTCTTCTCACGCACTCGATGGCACATACATCTGCCTGCAGACAGAGCATTTATTTCCTCACCACACAAACCCTGACTCCTACCAGAAAAAAATCTGACATTGATGTCATGAAGATAGATGTAAAAAGGGTTAAAAACCATCACTGAAAATACTGAGTTGGGACACCTAAGGCGTTTTACTCTCTTTTGGGGTGCAAAATGACTGAGCCCATTTGAAAGAAAAATGACACCAGGAAAAGGAATCAAAGTCATGAATAGAGAAAAATGGCGAGAAGAGAACATCCTACGGAAATAACCAACCACCTTTGAACTGGGCCCCTCGGAGTAGAACTGGGTCCTCCTGCTGTTTCCCTGCAGGATCAAGGATGGCAGCGGCTGCCCTCCAGCATCGCAGAGGTGGGGAAACACTTGGAGAATACTCTCTGGAGGGACTGAGAGAGAAATGGGCTTTTCATGGCTTCCATGACACCAAATACGTACACGTTTCCACCTCAGCGGCTCCCCAGAAGAGAAAGAGCAGGCACTGCAGAGGTCTGGGGTCTTATTTGAATTTCTTTCTCTTAAATTTCAAACAACATTGCAATTTGGTTCTAGGAGACTTGAGTTCTTAGATAAGTGTCCACGTCTGTGCTCCATTGCCACACACAATGGCTGTCCACAGGCAGGAGAAAGTCTCAGTTTTCACACATGCCTAACAGTAGGACCTCATTCTTAAACAAAACTTGCAGAACATTTTAGAGCAATGTATGCCTCAGTGGGCACCAATACATTACTATGGAATAAGACATGATGGAAATGCAAGGAAGATAAACAAAAGATTGGTCAGGAATAGCTGCTTGCCCTCTACTGATCCTTCTGACAATGTAACATGGTTTTTATCCTTGAAATTATATTACATGTATCGTTCCCTTCCCTCTCTCCAAACTTTGTCATATAATCCTTTCTGATCGCCTTAAAATTCATGTCCTCTTTTTCACCAGTTGTTGCTGCATGTATAAATGTATATGTAGAACATATATCCCTAAATATAGCCTGATCCATCTGTGTAATTCTGCTTTCACGTATGTTTCCAGGACTGACAACGTGGCAATAGACATCCACCATTCCTCTGTTGTCTATATTTCTTCTCTCTTGTTCACTGCTTCCAGAGTGGTTGTAAGCTGGACCCTGGCGTCAACTGGGAACCCTGTTGTATAAGCGGGCGTGGTAGCAGATCGGCCATAGGCTGTAGGAATCCGCAGACCCGAGAGGACCTTGCCTGCCAGAACAGGAAGTGACTAAGAAAAGACAGAAAGATTCTGAGAACGTCCACAAGACTAGCAGGATAGTATTTAGTGAGTCATAGGATCCAAATGGAGGGAAAGATGGATTCAGAGACACTGTCATGTGCTAAGCCTTTGCCACCCATGGGTCACTGTGATGATCCTAGCACAGTGACTGAGCAAATAACATTGCCTAGCATTTCCACAGTAGCTGCGCTTGTTCCAGAATGGTTCACGCTGTTGAAGTTTTATTGCCTTAAAATAATCTAGAGAGTATAACAAGCACACTATCTTTTGAAAAATAATGCAAATTCCACAGTACCCTGACCATCAAAGCAATAAACTGTGTTCTATTCCAGAAGAAAGGGGAATATAAATGTCCATTATTGGTGCTTCACACAAGGGACCAATTAAAACCTCTGTCAGTAAGCTGACTGGGGCGTGAGGATCATTTGGCCCCTCACCTAATTATTACGAAGGATTAGTTATTTGTCTCCCTTCAACTCATTGGGCAGTACCCAGCTTGAAACAGCAATGCCCCCCCCCACCCATTACAGTTTCTATGAGAGATTGAACTGCCTCCAGATCAACGTATCTCACATCAACTGCTTCCATGTGAAATACAGATTTGGTTCAAGTGTTAGGCAAGCAGTCAGTAATTTGTTGGTTTTAAATATTTCACAAGTACTAGCAAGATGACGTAGTGAGTAAAAGCACCTACTTCCAGGTTTGATGATCTATGCACCATCTCTGGGACTCACATGGTAGAAGGACAGATCTAACTTATAGATTGTCCTCTGTCCTCCCTATGCACACACAGCATATACATACCATATATACATATAGCCATAGTTACAATAAAGAAATAAATACGCAAATGCTAAAAAACCGTATGACATGCTGAATTCAACTGTCTATTCCATGAGACGGCAGGAAATGTTGGCCAGCTCTGCAGTATCTCAAGTTCTTACTGGAACAACAGGAACTTGTCTGAACTTTGTTTCTGGGGGGTTGCTAGTGTCCCAAGAGCTTGTGAGCAGAAAGTGTCAGTGGGCCCTGACCCCCACCCGCCCCTTTCCGTGTATTACAGATGACACACTAGCAGAAAAGTTCCGAGAAAGGGAACCCAAAGCAAAAGCCACACAGTTGACCTACATCTCTTTTACCTCGTTTTATTTATTTGTTCGGACTGAACAGATAAGTCCAGTCTACACTTGGGAGCTGGTGGGGCATCAAGGAAGAAGTGAAGTTTGAGGGTCAATGGGTCTCCAGCTGCCAGACACCATATATTCCGCACAAATGGGAAACTTGTCCAAAAGAACTGCTAAACTCTCCCCTTACCTTCCCTTAGGACATGTTCCAATCAACAGACCACACAGAGAGCCGAAAACATCCACCTGTGTTTCATACATTCAGAGACAAAGAAAAGCAAAAAGAAAAAGAAGCTTGGCTGGGGCTCACATATCTGAGTTCCGGGTCTAGTGTTAGGGTTTTTAAGAAATCATTTCTACAGGCTTAGTTCAATACAGATATGTTTATGCCTGACATTTGGCGATTATCAAAAGCCTTTGATGTTCCCATCTCATCTTTGTTAGTGAGCCATCTAAACCACAAAATGTAAACAAATCAATGATTAAGGAAACCAAACATCACACATTTGTTTTAGATGAACAATCATCTATAATTTGAAAAACATATTTTAAATTTACATAATATAAAAGTTTTAACTCAATTCTTTTTTTTCTTACTACATGTATGGATGTCTGATTTGTTGACCCAACAAGCGTGTTTTAATCAAAATCAATAAAGAAGTAGAAAAATGCAAATGAAAATCTTCCAAGAAACATCTCCAAATTAACAAAATGATCTTCCTCCCCTTATTTGGGAGTTATGCAAGATACGAAATGTTGTATTCACATTCTAGTTTTTCACTGAGTCTTGGAAATTACTTGAGTTTTCTGGTAATTTAACATAATTGTCAATTTCAACTGTCATTTAGGAATAGTGTATGCTGGGTATCTTCCAGAAAACATTCAATTTCCTACTTTGAAATTACAAAGTCATTTTTCCTCCATATCCAAGAATTAGTCTGAGAACTCTATTTGCATATTACCTTCTTTATCTGAAATACGGTGAATTATTAAGCTACTAGGATTTGACTTAGCAAGCACAATGCCACTCTCAGAGCCAGGTCAGAGGTTATTATTTTTAGCCTCGCCTCCATTTCCTTCTGAGGAAAGAAAGTCTGCCATGCTCTTTTCTTCAAGCTATTTCCTCTAAAAACTCAACCAGCAAGAAGCAAAGTTTCCTATCCTGTCACTCCATCAACGGTCGCTGTTTTAAGATATCTGCAAACCAGGAAAAGCCATTATGGGTGTCTAAATTTGGATCCTGGTTGTCAGGACTCTCATTAGAACTGCCTGGGAGCATGGCCACTTAAAGTCACTTAGCCTCGAAACACCGGCTTCTAAAGCCAGTGCTTGAACGACATAACAATGAGTCCTATTTCAGGCTTTTTCCCTTCTTCGTGTCCCCAACTTCTACTCTGGTCTCTGCCCACACACCATCAACCAGCTCCTAGCTCTTCCTTTCTACCTGTTTTTTCCAGAAATCACCAGCAGGTGTTTATGAGAAAGATCACAACCCCCAAATACACCATACCATGTCTTTAAGACATGGAGAAAGCAGGTCAAAATGTAGCAGGTTGGAGAGGAATAGAGACGCTGAATAAATATTACCTATTCTGTTTTACACAGTCTCTGTGTGTTTCCCCTCTGTAGCACAAATAACAAAATCCCAGAGACAGATATTGGGGTTCAAGCTGAAGATGAAAAAAGCAAATTAGCCAAGCCACCAGAGAAGTCTTCCCTCTACCAAGGCTGGGACACTGCAGACTGAGTTCTGAGCCTCTGTCTCCTTCTGTCTTTTATTCCCCTTAGTGCTGGGATTAAAGGCGTGTGACTCCCTAGTGCTGGGATTAAAGGTGTGTGACACCACTACCTGTCCTTTAGGCTGAGTTTTACCTTCTGGTCTTCAGGCAAGCTTTATTTATTAAAACATAAAAAAAATATCGCAGTACAGCTCAAGTCATTTTAGGTGAATAATGTTTGTCCTGTTTATTTACAATGATAGAGACAATTTGCTGTGCCAAGTATCGAGCCCCTGCACATGCTAAGTGGCCACTATCAATCCCTGAGCCACTCCCAACTCATGGCTTATTGCTAGCTCTATGTCTTTAACCATGCTAATTTCATAAATTAAATTAAGATGTAGGAGTAAGCCAATAAGAAGCTAGAGCTAATGGGCCAAGCAGTGATTGAAATAATATGGTTTCTGTGAGATTATTTCAAGTGTGTAAGCTAGCCAGGCAGCTGGGAAGAACAACCCTTCCCCCAACACATAATTGATGAGAAAATTTAGTCATAATTAGCCACGTGCCTTCATTTTATATTGTGGTTTATCAGTAACAATAGTTTGCACGGGACACATCAAACTGCATCATAAAATGTCAGTCACCTTGTTCATCAGAGGTTACAATGGTGTCAGATCATTCACCAGGCCCTGCAAATATTGTGATTTGTGGAAAGAAAAGTCAGCTAAAGGCAAGAATGTTTAGTCAGGAGTTTTACCCCATCCATGTTCTCAACCAAAGCTCATGGTACAGGGTCTTCCACTGATCATCAGCCAAAGCAGATTTACACAAAATTCATTAGACTCAATCCTAATCCATCATTGTAATTCGATATTTGCCCATGCAGTGCCTACAGGAAGCAGCTTCTGTAAGGCAGCAGGCTGCACTCGTTTTAGCACTGGGGGTGCCGTGTCTGCCTCCCCTCGCCTGTCCCTTACATCTCTAGTCAACAGCGTCACTCAAATGTCACGGATGGGAGAGCGGTCAGCCGACCCCATCGCATTTCCTCACGTGAGACCGCAGAAGGAACTGAAAGCACCATGGGTTCTAATCACATTCAGGAATTCTGGATACGCAAAAGGTAGTTCATTTAAAACGACACCAAATGAAACACATGAATTGTCCTTTCTAAAAGTCTGGGGTTAAGAGAGCGTCCTGTTGTTGTGGAGGACCAGAGAACAGCTCTCAGCCGTGCCAGGCGCTTCTCAACTGCCTGTGACTTCAACTCCAGGGGATCTGTCTGCTTTTCTTCTCTTCTTATCTGCTTTAAATAGACTACTAAATGTTACCTGCTACACAGAAGTCTTCCTTCTACTTTATACAAGATTTCTAGGAAGCCCAGGAGTAATGCTGAAGGCAAAAAAGAATGTCACCTGTCTCCAGCTATTCACCTACTTGTCTGTTTATTCAAAACACGTCTAAATGTTGCTCTGCTCCAAGCTCTCAGTACTGTTTCTGACTCGCATGAGGTCAATGCCATCCATTTTCTTCTTCCTTTATCTTAGTATTGCCATCTGCTCTCCACTCCTGGCAGATCCCTGGGAGGACAGGTCTGCATTCCAGAGCCCTTCCAGAGGGGAGATGCTGCATTCCAGAGCTTTTCCAGAGGGAAATGCTCCATTCCAGAGCCCTTCCAGAGGGAAATGCTCCATTCCACAGCCCTTCCAGAGGGAAATGCTCCATTCCAGAGCCCTTTCAGAGGGGAGATGCTCCATTCCACAGCCCTTCCAGGGGTAATGCTCCATTCCAGAGCCCTTCCAGAGGGGAGATGCTCCATTCCAGAGCTTTTCCAGAGGGGAGATGCTCAATTCCAGAGCTTTTCCAGAGGGGAAATGCTCCATTCCAGAGCCCTTCCAGAGGGGAATCCTCCCCAATGCTCCTAAGCGCTCCTCACGAGGCCCACCACAGACCATGCCTACATCCTTTTCTGTATCCTTTACCTTCTCATTCTGAGACTCAATTCTAGCTACAGAATACCTCCTGGCTATAACATCATGGTGCCCTCTACCGTGAGTCTTTGAAATATGCCTTTTAATTTCTTTTACACCCTGCTATCAATAGCTCTACTCCCTCCATAATTATTTGTAATGAGCTTCTTGAAGTTAATGGGGATTATTCTTATCAAGGTTTTTATTTTTCTTCCAAATGGCCACAAGAATTGGTACTTTCTAACTCCTCGCTCCTTTCTCATCTTTCTGTAGCTTTTACTCTAAGCTCTCCCTTCTCTTCATACTGACATGATAGACCCAACATCCCGCAGCTCACCGTGGAGCATCTCACGTAAGGTCCAGGTCAAATATTCTTTTCCATGAAAATGGACCCACTGCTCTAAAATTTCAGGCCTCTTAGTTTTATCTCTTTGAGAACTATAATCATGTTTTTAGTTATCTGCATAAACAGGATATTCTCAGGCTTTTATACTGGATAGGGCTGTTAATGTTTATTTGCCATTTTAAACATCATTGTACCAGCAGTGTGACAGTAGAGATCCAAAAAAAAAAAAAAATCCACAATACAGTTGTTGGCTGTTTGGATAAAAACACAAATATTTTTTGGTTAACTATTAAACAAAATAATAGGAATTGTGGCCCAGAATGGGGGCTGGTTTTAATGTCTTTTGTCAGAATTTTGCATTTAAAATTGGTTTTTCATGTGCTCAACTATGTTCATAGCAGCATTGTTTGTCATAGCCAGGACCCGGAAACAACTTAAATGTCCCTTGACCAAAGAGTGTACAAGGAAAATGTGGTACATTTATATAATGGAGCGCTACACAGTAGAAAAAAAAATAACATCTTGAAATTTGCAGGCAAATCCATGGATCTAGAAAGCATCATATTGAGTGAAGTAACCCAGACCCACAAAGACAAATATAGCATGAACTCACTCATAAGTGGTTTTTAGACAGAAAGCGATGAAAACCAAACTATAATTCACAATCCTAGAGAACTTAGACAACAACAAGGACCCTAAGAGGGATATATGTGAATTTAATCTACATGGGAAGTAGAAAAAGACAAGATCTCCTAAGTAAATTGGGAGTATGGGGACCATGCGAGAGGGTTGAAGGGGAGGGGAGAAGAAGGAAGGGGAGCAGAGAAAAATGTATAGCTCAATAAAATCAATTAAAAATGAAAAATAGAATAAAATTGGTTGTTGATGGTTTGCCTGACTTTATTTAGATAAAACTGATATAATTTAAGGATTTTACATTTCTCAATTGCTACCTGTAGCCAAATTTTAACCACATTTCATTCAAATGAACAGTACCTTCTTATGATTTAGACAAGATGACAATTTAGTCTTTTGTGCAGTTTGCCCTAAAAGTTATAACAACATGAATTCTTGTGTCAAACTTTCAAGTTTCATAACTAGAAATTGGGACCCTATTAGTGTCATAACTGGTTAGAGAAAGAATGTACATTAAAAATGAATGCTTTAGTTCTTTGTATCAACAACTTGGAATAACAAACTTTGTGTTTACTTAATAAAATAATATTTAGAAAATATTCAATAATGCATTTACATCATTTTACACGTTAGCATCATACGCAAATAAGTGTTGTGCCTACCCATGGGACGTATCTCTAAGTATATCCACTGGTGAGCATTTTATAATATTCTAAAATTGTCTGCTGGGAGCTCGATGATGAAAGACACTGGTAGGCACCTTGGGGATAGGAAGACAAATTAGACACAAATCCTGCTCTTGAGAGAGTTTCCCTATAACAGGAAGCATGAGAAATGTCCACAGATAACTGCTACTGGGCTGACGGTAGTGAGTCCCACGAGATCTTCAGAAAGGAGACTAAATGTCTTGGGAGTTCTTGAAATAATGAGATACTTTCTGCTTCGGGAGAAAGCGAGAAAGGCCTCACAGAAGGAGCACTTGAGCTGATCCTGGTACGACTGGCGCAGTCTGAACATAAGAGTAAAACGCTTAACTATAGGAAATGTAGCACAGAAGGGACCTGAGAGCATTTGAGAGCATCCTGAGTCCTGTCACAGGCTCAGGGTGCAGAGAAACGGAGCCCAAAGGCAAAGGATTGCAGACAGTGATGGACCACCTCTCTGTGCAGTGGTTCATCATCCCAACTGCCTCCATCCTGATGTCTACACAAAGCTCTTCTTGGTACAGTAACACACCGCACTGCCCATTGGGCTGGTACGACAAGATGAGAGACCGAGGTAGAGGTCGGAAGAATGACAGCCCTTCTGGTGGAATGCACCCCTGGCCCTGCATCTAGATAGGTCTTTCTGATGACCGTGTGATGTCAGTCACTACCAACATTCCATTCCAGACAGGCCTTCGAGGTTAGGCTTAATTCTTGCATCAAAAGCCACCCTGGGTGTTTGCTGTTGGTATACATCCCCAGGTTCTGTGCCGGAAGCTTTCACTCACAGAGTAAAAGAGGCCTGGATTGAGTGGCCACAGTGGAACTATGCCACAGGGGTTATCAGAATAAGAAAGTTTTGTGCTCAATGAAGCAATGCCATGCTTGCATGGGCAGTGGCCACCACGCTTCCCAGCCTGCCTCATCCTTTGCCCTCACACCACATCCTCACAGAGTTTCTGCCCACAGCACTGGGGTTAACGTGTTGAATATGTGGCAGCATATTTGACAGTGACAATGTGCAGGCTGCCGTATTTTTGATCGCTCACTATGATGAATGCCACATGTGGAGGGCGTCCAAACTTACCCACAGAAGTGTCTGTGGCATAAAACCTGTGGCCAGTCTCCAATCCCCATGAGTAAATTAGCTAGATGGAGTCTCTTATTCCAGGTAAATCTTTAGGATAGTTTGACCCCATAAGAAACCCCATCAGTTAAACATTTCCCTAAATCTACTCATAGATATTGAGTAGGAATGGAAATATTTATTGTTGTATATGCCAATACATGTGGGACAAGGAGCTAAGGAGAAACAGTTAAATCATTATCCCACTTTCTTTTTTTTTAAGAGGGAAAACATTTTTAATGGCTATATGTTATTGCATATAGCTTATATGTTGTAGGAAATCTTAGTCATTAACTGGAATCATGCTCACATATTACTTTCTAGATTTACCTTATTAGGAGAGGAATCCCAAGGGCCTTCTAAAGAATCACTAGTTTCAACAAACTTGGTCAAACAACTATACAGTTGAGATCACAGTTGGGAACTTGCCCTGGAGAGAGAGGAGAAAGCCTAAGGGGAGGTGGGTGGAGCAGGTCAGCAGGAGCTTCAGACAGCTCATCACGCTGAGCCATGGTCCTAGGCGATGACGGATGAAGGCTGGTGCTCAACTAATTCTCTGTGGTGTATTCAGTCTCGGTCCCAAGCACATGGGATGAGGCAGCTCACAGTTAGGGTGGCTCGTTACACCTCAACTAACCTAAGTCTCTCACAGATACTTTCAGAAACTAGCCCCTGGTGATTCTAAACCCTGCCAACTTGACTATCAATTTTAACAATCACATCAAATGACATGTATACATGATATGATACATATAAATGCACATAATGCATGCATGCATATATAATACATCACACAATTGCGCACAGGGATGGACTGATGTGTTGGAAGCTATTTACTGGTGGTTCTGAGCCTACGGAATTTGGGGATAATCAGCTTCCAATTTCCCCAAGCTTTCCTGGAGGAGACAGCTGAGTGGGCACACACAAGTCCATCAGGCTCCATCGGCTGCCATCCAGCTGAGAGCCATTTGGGGACAAAAGGAGCTATTTCCTGGATGAATTCGTCACCAACACTCCACCAGAATAGCTTGGGGGTAGAGATGTTTCAATGACTAAAAGAACATTAAAAACTATGGTCATCCATGTGACTCACAAAGCACTCATGAATAGACGCTCAGGAATGAGTGGATTTAAAAACAAGCCATAGCCTAGGACTGGAAGAAACCTGGGTGGGGGTAGTTGAGAGCTGAGTCTCATTAAGGAATGCCAAGGGTAAAGAGGATGCTGGGAATGGTGCTGCCCCTTTCGTGTCCTGATAGAAAAATGGGAAGATTATTCATAGTCAGTGAGTGTGCACTTAGCAGACTTTCTTAGTAGAATGTCTTCATTATGGTTTTTTAATTTCTTAAGTACCCATCTCTACTCTCCCATTGCTATCAGGGAGATTTATTTTGCTAGAAATTGTTTAATGAATTCAATGATGATCATAAACATTTTTTATTGAGTTTAGTAGTCCATAGAATTTCCTCCTCGCCTTCCTTCCTAAAAAATAAGAGTAAACGGAAATAAAAGAGATGTTTCGGTCAACATTTTCCTTTGAAATGAGTTAGCTGCAGCAGGAGCCAACAGACCTGTGAAGGCACGTGCTCACGTGCCCCTTGCCCACAGCACTTTTGTGCTGGTATTCCTTCTGAACGTATTTCCAAATCTCCATGTCATTGCATGTACCAAAGACTCAGCAAGAGTCTTATCTGGTACATGGGACGTAGTTGTTAATTGAAGGGTTAGAGTACCCTGAAGTCCTCTCATAAGCCTGTGAAACAAATTTCAGGAAACAAAGGCCTTTGATTGCTCTGGTTGGGTAAGCTCGCTCTTAATTGCCAACATGGCCCTTCCGTCGTTCATCTCCCTTTGGGCATATTATCCAGTTTGCTATATTTTATAGTTTGATTATGCCTAATAACTGTTTCAAATGAATAATCGAATATGCAAAATCATCTTTCCAAGTGCATATCTTTATTCTGGAAGCTGAGTCTTTTACCATTAGCTACACTGAGACAAGCAGCCCGTGGCAAGGGGTGCTCAAATTCCCTGCTTTCCAGCCGTGTGCTCCAGTGCTGAGTGACAACTGGAAGTAAGAGCCTCTTCACTATGGCTTCATCTGATAAATGACGACCTGAGAGCAACAGAAATCCAAGGCTTTGTAGTTACCTCTTGGGGGTTTTAAAAAATACTTTTAATGGAAAGTAAACAATTTCTTTTTCTTTTTGTGTATGTCTGTGCATCTCTGCTCACTGTTACTGCATGTATGGAGGCCAGAGGTCAATGCAGATTGTCACCCTCAAATTGTTCTCTACCTGAGTTTTAATGTAGAATCACTCACTGAACCTTGAGCTCACTCTTTGGGATAGCAAACCCCTGGGCTCCACCTAACTTTATACCAGCCACTTCCTGCCAAGTTTCCCTGAGTTTTTGCATAGGAGCTGAGAATCTGAACTCAGATCCCCCCACTTGCTCAGTAAGCATTTTATCCACTGAGCCATCTCCCTTGTCCCCAAACTTGATGCGTGTTTATGTGTGTGACGTACTTTTTCAAGAAGGACATTTTTGTTTGACAAGTTTTTTCAAACTTAAAGTATAATGTGAGTATACATTGCAAATCGATTTAACAATCAAATAAAGAACAATCACAAAACTCGGCAACTTCTCACATAATACATTCTAAAATTTATAAGTTAAATATCTCACTTGTGATGGCTAATTGTGTCAGTTTGATTCCACAAAGGCACACGGGGTACACCGGTGAGCCACACGTTGGCATGCATCTGTGAGGGCATTTCCTGGGGGCATTTAACTCAAGAAGCGGGAAGACTAACCCTTAAAGTGATGGCCCCATTGTCACTGGCTTAGTTACAGATGGTATAAACAATGGGAAAGAGATAACCAGCTGGGCACCAGCATTTAGCTCTCTCTGCTGACCTTCTACGATATGAGCAAGCAGCCTCACGGTCACACTTCCACTGCCATAGGACCATCTGCTACCACGTCTTCCACCTCATGATGGGCATGATCCTCTCAAACTCTATACCAAAATAAGGCCTCATCCTTTAAGCTACTTCTTGTCAGGTGTTGGAAATTCACAAGACACTGCCACAGTTGCTTTTCCTGAGATAATATAACTCTGAAAACCACGCTTTATTTTTATTTTTTTCATTTTTAGAGTTTACCAGTGAATTGGAAATATCCATTGGCAGAAATGTGTCTGCTCTCCACTTAAAGAGAAAACTCAGTGGTGGGCATTTTCAACATGCCTTACATGAAGGGATCCTTATCCTCAGAACCATGTGGGCTTGAACTTTACAGTAATGTTAATGTTTTTTTGAAACGGAAAAATCTCTCAGACCTTGTGAACATGTAGATTCTAGGACAGGATCAAAGAACCATGTCCTCAGAAAATGCCTTTGCAAGAATCTTAGAGTTGTTTGACCCATTGGCTTTCAGAGGAACCTGAGGACAAAGCCCTTATGTTTTCTATATGAAGCATTTTCAGCAACTTTATTTCAAGGCTGGGAGAAGAAAGGGTTGTGGTTCTATAATTGGAACATGTAGTTATTTTGTTGCATGTAGAGCAAGCTTAAAGGAAAACAAGAGGGAAATTATGTTCTTCTATCATCAATGCTACTGCCCTGGACAAGGTAGAAAGAGTCTCCCTTCCTTTACCTGGGAATCAAACTGGATGGACAATGTTTGAAGTATCCCCATCACAGCATGCACAGGGCTGCACAGATAACCTTCCACACTGCACCCAGAGAAACCGTTCCCACTACACCCAGAGAAGGTCTGCCCTGCCAATGGTTGTGCTATTGCTTCTAACAACTTACTCAAGCCAGGCAGCTTCTCACTCTTGACATTTTACCATATTATCTAACCTTCTATGTTTTTACAGGTGGGTGCCATTGTTCTCCCTGTTGCAACCTAACTGAACCTTACACCAGATACCTTAGTGATTGTGTAGCAACCTGTCATATGATCTAAAATTCAAATTCCATTCCTCATCATGACATGAGCTATGGAATCGGATAAGCTAAGGCATCAATGACAATGTCAGAAGGAGCTGAGTGCACTGAGCAATCCACAGTCTTTGTGTGGCCACTGCTGGAGACCTGCCCCAAAACATTCCAATGGAGGGAAAGGGGTCTGGGGAAGAAGACGGAGGGAAAGGTAAACAAAGGAGGAAGAAGAGAAAAGGTAAGAGAAGAAGGAGGGAGAAGAAGTAGAGGAGGACGAGCAGGAAGAAATGGAAGAGAGGATGAGGGAGAAGATGAGTGTTGGAGGGGAAGAGTGGGAACAGACAGCAGCTCCTGACATCACATGGAAGCACTGCCTTCTTGAGGATTTGAACTGTTAGGTTTTTTACATCACACCTTGTTACTTTGTTTCCAGGCTGGCCTCCTTGGACAGGATGATTACCCTCACCGACAAAGATTCAGAGCTTCGTATTTGAGGAAGAACAATTTTAATGCTTCCCCAAAACACTTGTGGTAACCTCAGCTCTGCTGCAATGAAGCTCTGAGCTGCCAGTGTAAATTCAAGAAGAAGCTGGCTGAATTCTTCAGAATGCCAGAGCTTATGGGACTGAGGAAAAATGCTTGCCCAAATACATTCTGAAAATTGTTGTGCAAAACTCAGGGGAAACTCAAATTGGCTCTATGTTCAATTGCATATGAATGTTCTTATCTAATTTTAGAAAATGGATCAACTAAACAAAAACAAAACTATACGGTATCAAATTAACAGCAGTCCCAATGACTCTCTGCTAAAATTCAGTGCTGAAAGAGAACTTGCAGCACCGCTATGGTTTCCAGTGTAATCTATTCCCACTGCTTATTTTTAAATGTGTCAGAACAATGAGGAGGAGATACACCAGTAAAGGTCCATTAAAAAGAGTTACAATTGACTTGCATATAGCATATGGGGGTTGCCAAAACAAGTATTCTGTGTGAATACTTGTTACCACTTCCCTAAATCTGAGAGGACCAAGATGCTACCCTAGGGGTGATTGGAATAAGGTGTGAGGGATGAAATGGGAAACACCAGCGACTAATCTGGGAAGTAGCATTGATTGACATAGAAAAATATCCTTCTTTTGCAAGTTTTTATTTTGGTTGTTAGTTTTCAGCCCCAGGAAGGAATTTCCTGCAATGTAATGTCTATACACAGACCCACAGGGACTAGCGGGTAAAGAATAAGGGACTGTGGAGATCTCAGCTTTAACTGGGACACCCATGTTCTCCTCCCATGTCTTTGGGGCATTGGGCAAGAGAGCTGGAAAGAGTATCAAAAGCAAGAGGAATAGGCAACTGCAACAAAGCAATATTTGCTGCCCAGGATGTCTCTGGGGTCCATGTGGACTTACAATGGCTAGGACCGCATCCACAATACTTGTACCAGACCAAGCCAACCAAAACCCAGCATGGCTAGGGGATGGGATCTTGAAGTCCCATTTTCTTTTCTTTTCTTTTTTTTTTTTTTGTTTTTCATTTGATGATTGAGTACTAACAATTTATGTCTTCTAGGTGGTACATTTGCTTTGGGGATGCAGATACTGGAAGGGTACCCATGTTGGAGCAGATGGCCCTATACCCATAGATGTACAGGCATCCCTAAGTGGGCTCACTTGTTTGTTTGTTTTTGTTAAAGAAAGAGAAAACATATGAAGTGGGAGGGTGAGTGGTGAGGAGCCATGGGAAGAATTGGAGGGGAGGAAGTAGAATAGATTTGACCCCAAGACATTATATGCCTGTATGAATATTTAAGAAAACACTTAAAAGTAAGAATTAAGTTGACAAGTGATGAATCTGACCTGATACTAAGACCCTGTTATTTTTGCAAATCCTTACTAAGGATGATCCGGGCCACGCTTGTAGTCACAGCAGCCTAGAAAATGAAAAGCTGCACTGAGAACAGAGGGAACAACTGGGTGAGATCTAAGTGATATACTATCCCAGGGTGGCAAGAGCTGAGAGATGTGAACTAATGAGAAGGGAAATGCATACAGACTGGATATCAGAGTGGAAGTTGTTCCTCTGAGCCAGGTTGGAGTCATCCACTCAGTGACAATGACTGGTGTCACCTTGGGTGACACTCAGGCTAAACGATTTGCAGTGACTTAGAAAAATGAATGCAGTATTATTAGTCACGAGCCATTGCCGTCTGCACCTGAGCTTTGTTTTGTGTCTCATCGATGAAGAGAGCCGAGCTGGGCATACCGTGGCTGGGCAGCTTGGAGCTCTGAGCCTGCACACGAGGCTTCTCCCGGATGCCCAGAGCTGGGAGTTGATTCAATTCTCTTTCCCTGATGCAGTCTCTGTGGGAGGAGTCACCGTGTTTTTCCATACCCTTTTCAGTGTGTTGTCCTCAGTGTTGAGGGCACATTAAGCCTGGACTGGATCAGGGTTGGATGTTTTAATGAGTACCTTGAGAACGGAATTAACTCCAGTAGTAACTTGGGGGATCTCAAACAATCTTGACTCTCTTCGAGAGACACATCTCTGATAACTTACCTCCAAGACTTGAGAGGACGTTTGGTCTCGGAGAATGATAACAAAAGTTTAGCTTTCATCTGTGTCTGCGAACGCTGCCTGCAGTTCCCAGAAGGCACAGACTTCAGATGTAATGGAAAAGAAGAGGCAAAAGACCACAGCCCTCTGGAAAGAGCACGGCCATCAGAACAACTGATCAGAGATTTGCAGGGCAGGGCCAGCCTGTCAGCTGTCCTTCAAACTCGAGTTAAACTACCTTACACTGAGTTTCTCACTTCAAATGCTGGGTTTTTTTATTTTCAGTTTTTACATTTTAATAACGGTTTTTGAAGACTTTAACAGATGGAAGCATGGAGCAGACTTAATGAATGATTGTTGATTAAACTCCAGAAACAGGGATGAGCACTCTGCATACATTGTAACTAAAAGGAGATACCAGACAGACTTACTCACGTCTTCACAGATCTATAGGGTCAAACAGCATTGTCTGATTCTGTGAGGAAGCTTGCATTACTTCAAAGCCACTTATTAGCCTTCCCAATATATCCTGAACTGAGGTCAAAATTGCTTCTGTTTTTATATACTGAAACTTGGGAACATTTAGTAAATGAAATTGTGGCTACAGTGAATCAAGTAACATGTACACGTGTAGCTATTTGTTGTTAATTCTTGCAAATTTTAAATTTGAAGGAATTCATGAAAATAGCACAAAGATTCTGCATATATGATCTGCTGTATAGTATTTAACCACATTTTAATGATAACTACTTCCATAGCCCAATTACTGTCATCAAGACAAGGTGATATTTTTACTGTTGGAATCATATGAAGTATGTATTAGCCCAGAGGTGGTGGTTCACACCTGTAGTTACAGCATTCCGAAGGTGGAGGCAGGGCCATCAGGAGTTCAAGACCAGCCTAGGCTACATAATATCATGTCTCAGATAGAGATGGAGGGGAGAGGGAGAGGGAAAGAGAGAGAGAGAGAGACAGAGGAGGGAGAGAGAGGAGGGAAAGAGAGATGGAGAGGGATAGAAAGAGAGGAGAGAGGAGAGAAGGGAGTGGGAGAGAGAGAGAGAGAGAGAGAGAGAGAGAGAGAGAGAGAGAGGAGGGATAGAGATGGAGAACTTGTAAGGGTTAATTCTCATTTCGCTCCTTAGTTCCTTCCCATCTGTGTTTTGCTCGAAGAACAACCTAGGACACCATGGTCTATGTAGTGATTAGGTCCTATTGTCCTTTAATCTCTTATGGGTTTTATTCTGCCTTCATCTGCCCTGAGCCTGATACCTGTCATTATCAGCTATAGTAAAGATTATGTATTTGGGGGGTCCCTGACTTCTCTTCCAGCTCTAAGGGACACTCGGCAAGTACACTGGAAGGGTGATAGTGACATTACGTCTTTGCCAGTGCATTTCCCTTAGACCATGTCTAATCCTGGATGATGTTAACCTGGACTGTCGTGTGCTGGGGGCTGCATGGGGAAGCTATCGTTCTGTGATGAATGTCTTATTTTCCTTCAGACTTTTACCAATGGTTTTGGAGTCCGTAAGTGGCTCCTCCCTACAATGGTTACTATCCCAAGTGTGACCATCAATGCCACTTTCCTTTTCCACCTGGAGATGCCTTGGGAGCACGTTCGGCTCCTTCAGCCAATAACATTTAAGGTACCAGCCCATGTGGCTTTCCCCTTCATGTAGACACTGGCACATCTGAGGAGGAGGTCTCCCTCCTCTCTATTTTCTCAATTGTTTGTTCCTATCCTGGTGTGTGGGGTTTGTCATTGCTTGATGAATCACTAACTACTGCTGTATTTATTGTTCAATTGTCTTACCTTTGACCTCTAAGGATTTCCTACTGTTAACTTGCATGTTTCTTTGGAAAGGTTTTTCTTTCTTTCTTTGTTTTTTTTTTTTTTTTTTTGATGCTATTTTCTATAGAAAGCTTCATAGGACTGCTATATCTCAGCCTCTTTCCGTAGGCTCAGGATTGGAGTTGAAGAAAAGACCATGAGAGCCAGGGAGAGTGGATGTCTCCAGGGAAATGGTGTTTGCCAGACGTGACGTGAACTCACTGCACTGGGACTGTACGCAACACAGGAGCACAAGAACACCACAGACCAACCCCAGCATGGCAGGAGGGGCCCATGAAGTCTGCCCCGACCCTAGCTGGAGAGCTATTGGCAACTGATAGATTTTGGAGGAGATGGAGTCAGTTTGTCCCAGTGGTGCGGTCCACAAGAGGGCGCCCATGCTGCAGCAGGTGGTCCCGTACTCATCATGTACAGAAAACACTAAATGGACCCAGGGGCTTAAAGAAGAGTGCTTGAAGCTGGGAAGAAAGAATGGTGTTGGGGTCCAGGAGGACAGGGAAGAAACTGAAGTAGAGGGAAAGGTGGATAGAATTGATTAAAATGCATCGTAGGCTAAACTCTGAGATGCTGAACTCTATGAAGGACTCAGCCTGTATGACTCAGTCATTTCCCATAAGCCTCTGGTGAATGGCTCTTCGAATAGGAAGCCCATGGAGGATTTAGAAATGCGGAATTCACATCTGTAAAAACAACCTACTCTTCCAACTCTTGATTTACTTTGGGGTGTGTGTGAATACCACGGCTGTGTGTGGGGTAATTCTCTCCTTTCACGTCATGTGCCCTGAGGAGGGACCTCAGCTGCTCAGGCTTAGTGGCAAGCACCTTTACCTGCTCAGCCACCTTGCTGGCTTTAAGACCACCTTATTTACAGGAACCTTGTAAAACCTTTTGTTCCCTCTTGTTAGATTTTGTGTTTTGAGCTAATAGTCAATCAGTATAATAGCATAATTATGGTATTTAGCTTTCATTTGAAAGTCAAGAGGTTTTCTATCTGGCTATTTATGTGATGGAAACCTTAAAACTAAGTCTAAAATACTGAAGCAAACAGATTAATGGTAATATTATCCTAAAATGCTGTTTTGTTGATGAAAAAAAAGCTTCAGGAAAGTGATTTGAAAAAAAATGCTATTGGGTGTGTAGGTGTGTGTGTTTGTGTGCGCACGGTTGCACGTCTGCGGGGGGATTAGCCTCTATGAGACAGCATGAGTCAGGAAATCAGGATGAACGACTTCCACCTACCTTAAAAACACTTCGGTTATGTGGAGGAAACAATCTTGCCCATTTTTATGCTGAAAGTGCAGGGTTGATCCTGTTGTGATCCGAACACAGGGGACATTGGTGACATCTGGTCTAGCAGGACACTCGCCACTTCCAGAGAAAGGTTTTTATTTCTTTGTCCTTGCCATCGTTTTAATTGTCAACCTGAAATAACCTAGAATCCCTCAGCAGAGTCTAAATGAGGGGCTGTCTAGATGTGCTCAGCCTGTGGGCGTGTCTGGGGGAGATTGCCTTGATTATGCTAATTGATGTTGGGATATGGAAACTAAATGTGGGTAGTAGCACCATTCCCTGGGTCCTGAGCTGAGTGTGTTAGAGCTCTCCGGGGCATCAGAAAGCACCACACATTCGTTCTTCCCTGTCTGCGGATAGGCTATTAACAGCTGCTTCAAGATCCTGTCTTGACTTCCTCGAAACAAGGGGCCATTACATGGAATTACAAGCTGCATAAACCCTTCCCCCACAAAATCTGTTTTGTCAGGGTTGTCATAGCAACAGAAATATAGGTAGAACAGTCTATATGCAATGGCCCTAAAAGCCTCAAAAGGTGTGCAGGCTGGAGTCCTGCAGGGATAAAGTAGCCAGTGCCAGTTGCCAGTGTCTTACCCAGGGCCTGGCAAGAGCCTGAAGATACAATATCAAATAACCAAAAATCCAGCAGCCAAAGTTCCTGCTCTGACTGGTTTCCACGTCACAGCCCTGTTCTCCGTCTCCTGCCAATGAGACAGACCGTGGGGCTTGAAACTGGCCTAGTGTGTCTACAGTATAGAATAAGGACACACCGTGAACTCCCAGGCCCAGGCCCACATTTCCGTTAGGTGTGCTTGTAAGTTTCAGTAAACAGGTGAGTTGCCATTCGCAGGGTTTCTTTATTGGAGCCCATGGAGACAACGGAACGGCACATGCTGATGCTTGCGGTCTACTAAACAGATAGAAGGGACTTCCCAAAGTCCTTGTTCCATGCCAGGTGCTTCTAAAGGAGAAGCCTTTGTTTGGTCATGATAAAAACAATTACTTCCATCGTGAATTTCAACTGTAGGCTGAACTATTTTTGAATATTTTAACAGTTGCTATTCTCCAAGCAAAGGATCTCAGAATGATATAGTAAAGTGTTGCTTCTAAAGGAAGTGGAAAACAGTGTATTTACTTACTGAGCATCTCCTTGAAGTGTTTGGTTTTCATAAGGACTTGCCTTCCACTGGCTGTTTTAAAATGTGTTTGCTGAAGTATGGTCTTAACGAGGAATGGATTAGCTGTTCACATGCTAATTCTCTCCAATAAATCTGAAGCTGGAGGAATAATCGTCTAGAGCTGCCGACATCACCTATGTGCTTAAGACATTCAAATCACATCTTCCGTGAGTGTGTACACATAGATAGATCAGATTAAAATATTAGAGAAAGGCAGTGCTGGGCAGAGCCAAGGGTCCCTGCAGGGTCTGACCTCTTCCCTGAGCCCTCCTCTCTCTGCAGGATTTCTCTGTAGAATTTAACCTGAGGGCTGGAGGTGTTTCCACCCAGTCCTGAAGCTTTCAGTTGCTCACGCCCTTGGCTGGCCTCCACCCATTTATCACGCAACCACTCATCTGGTCATCCGTTTATTTACCAATTCTAAAACAAACCAGAGCCACTAGGGAATACCCGGATGTGAAGATCTGAAGAATGGAAATGGAAATACATGTAAAAAGATGATTTTCAGTCCTGCAATCGATACAGACAGCTGTTGAAACTACTAAATGTGACCAGAAACGTGGTATTCCCTCCAAACACAGACAACAATACAAAAAATTAAGAGTGCTATAGAAAGCCTAGCAAAAAGACCAACCAACTGGACAAAATCCACTTGCTTGCTGAATGTGGGTTTTCATTGTTTAATCTCAGCATTAGAGAGACAGAGGCAGGAGGATTTCTATGAGTACAAGGCTAAACTTTCCCATAAAGTGAGTTCCAGGTCAGTCACTAAAAAGTGAGACGTTGTTTTAAAAACTAAACAAGACAGACACGAGGTGATCTTGGTCTCTGGTGTTATTATTTATACAGGAGGGCTGTTTTGTGCTTTGTCTTCAGGGCCTGGAGCATCTGTGCCATACCCCCACCCTCTAGCTGCAGTCTGAGTCCACTTGTTTTGCAAGTCACCGGACATGAGCTCCAACGTAGGACACTAGGAACTCCCTGCAGACTAGTCTGTGATTGCTTGTCTGAATGCTGTTATTCTTACGTGTCAGCCTAGAGCACTGCACACTGTGGGCTTCTCTTCCTTTCAGTCCACATTTTTGACTTCCCTTCTGAGAATCTGTACTTAACATACCCTATCTACACATATATTTTCGTAGTGAAATACACAGGTCCACAAGTGGAGAAGAAGTAAAATCCCTATGATCAGAGCGTGTCTGTAGGTCAAAGCAGTGCCCCAGCCTGGAGCAGCTGGAGAGCCTGGAAAGAGATCTGCAAATGCCTTGCTGAGGGAGAGCTGAGAAGAAAGCTCAGTCTTAGAAACAGAAGTGTGTGTGTGTGAGTGTGTGTTTGTGTGTGTGTATATATGTGTGAGTGTATGTGTATGTGTGTTAGTGTGTGTATGTATGCATGTGTGTGAGTGTGTGTATGTATGTGTGTATATATGTGTGAGTGTATGTGTATGTGTATGTGTGTTAGTGTGTGTATGTATGTATGTGTGTGGTGCTCCTTAAGAAACTTGAATAATAATTACACTTAATATCAGGAGAAAAATCTAATTAAAGGAGGCAGAGTTAAGTGAGGCAACAGACCCAGAAGATGTGGCTAAGCCAGGGAGAGGCAGTGACAAGAATGCCGGTTTCCCGGGAGGGTCAGGGACTGTCAACCCCATAAGCCCATTCCGATGCTATCCACTACTAGTCACCGACATTAGTATTCCAGCAGCGCGCCGAGGACGGTTAGGTAATTACAAACACAGGCTAACCTCTGGAAAATAAATCTGAGAGTCTTGGAAGGTGTCGCTGAAGTTCTTCTCTGAATATAGAGTGATAAGAACCAAATAAAGTCACTCAGTATGCGCCACAATGATGGATATTTGTCTGAAGGTGACCACAGTCTATAAAATAAAATAACACTCCTCAGGTGATCTCCACTCAGCAAGTCACACCTTCTCATGTGTCCCAAGAGAGGTACTTGGACATTCAGGTGCCCTCAGCATTGCACCAAGTACCAAAACGTAGCTGAAAAAAAAATCTTTTAATTTGTTTCTTGTTTTGATTTGATTTGAAGGCATAGTTTTGTTTCTGATTTTATCAAGACAACGTTTTACTGCCTAGCCAAGGCTGGTCTCAACCCTGTGGTAATTATTCTGAATGCTGGAATTATCCGGGCCTATTAAAAGCATCTGTTAGTTGGGTTTACATAGTGATGGCATTAATAAAGCTGTTTGTCTGTGCCTGTGCGTTAGTCACTTTCTTCCCGGTGACAGAACAATTTAAGGGGGGGACGATTTATTTTCATGCTCATTTTCAGAGGGATCAGAGACATATAAATTATGAAATGCTTCATGTTATACCCTTACTGTGATTGTGTAAGAGTTGAGTAGGTGGAGCAATAAATACAGCATTTGTGTGGTAATAGCAAACAATTTCCTCCATACTCCGCTCATTGTATTTCTGTGTCTTTTCTTCCTATGTTTTGATATCTAATCTTCTCCTAGGTTCATTTTATTAATGCCCCAGTAATCATAAGCCAAATGTTACAAAGATCTTAGAATTGCGGCAACAATATGAACATTTTCCCAATAACTTTCCATATATTTAAAATAAAAGAAACTCCCTGAGTGTCCAACATTGTACAGATGTGGGCAGCTGTGGATCACTGGCCCCACACCACTTCATGTCTGACAAAGTAATCAGTCTCAACTCAGATCACAAAAGTGATATATTACCTTATTGATACAGTTATAAATATACAAATGATGTACTTTATCAATACAGAAATAAATACATACATCCTGCTGACTACAGATGAAAACAGTGCTATCAAAATAGGTGAGCAAGACAGATGCTGGAACTTTCTTTCAGGGAACAATTTGTAATATGCACGGCAGGGGGCAGAAATCAATGTTCATAGTTGTGACGTGTTTATGCATCCTTTAATTTCTTTCCTAAAATCAGCCCACGATATTAAGATACTCATTAACCAGGGAATCCTCGTCAGTGTTCTCTGTACTAACAAAGTAGGGCATGCTTGAGCAAGGATGACATCAAGCCAGTGTCTCTCCAGTCCTTAGACCTTGAGCCACAGCAATAGTTTTGTCTTCTTTGCTGTGATAAAATAGCCCAACCAAAAGCAAGTAAGATATAAAGGGTTTGTTTCAGCTTTCAAGCCCAGGTTGTAGCCCATCACATGGTGAATGGGAACTTGAAACCGCTGGGCACATCCACAGCCAGTAGAAGAGAGGATAAGTACGTGAATGTCTAGTTCTTAGGAGTTTTCCATAGTCTACTAAAATCCAGGGCCCCAAATCAGAGGATGGTGCCTCCAGCTCTCAGCCTGGGCCTTTCAGCACCACTTTAGACATTCTAGGCATTCTCCCACGTGCAGGTCCACAGGCCAGGCTGACCTAGCACAATCCCTCTGCGAGACTTTCTTCTCAGGTGATTCCAGATTGTGCCAATTGGGCAGTGAATGAACTATCACAACAGGCAACCTCTTCAAATCTGAATCTAACAGTGATTTTAATCCCTAACTCTATTTGATTTATAATTCACTTTAATCCACCCAGTCTGTAAACCACACTCCTGATCTGTCTGGGTATGAGCTTTAGAACCACAGAATCCTATTGCAAATGTGCCTGAGTTACTAACTTGCTAGCTCCTTATGGCAAATGCCTTCCTCCCTCATTTTCCTTTCTAGGTGAATCTTTTCAGAAGTTCTAGAACACTGATGCTTGAAGACCCAATGCTGTAGTCAGCGTCTTTGTTGGGTGGAATGCTTTCTCACTATGCAGAAAAGTGAAGAGAAGTAGACTTGATCAGAGCAGTTCCTAGAACGATATCACTCGGTCCCTCTTTTGTTCATGGGGAGGTGGGATCCAGACCACTGGAACCATGACCAGAGTTATCACCCCTTCCCTTCACTAAAGGCCATTATCATCCATTCTTTTATTTTTCTCAATACTCTGAGAAAAATCCCGAAGCAAGCGAGTCTCACAATACTGACAAGAAAGGGCAAAGTTTCTGAGCTGACATTTAAACACAAGAGATGTACTGATCAGACCTCAGCATAAAGGCACACAACAGGCTTGGGGTCAGGAGAGGTGGACCCAAAGACCACATCCAAACACACATAAAGGTTACTTAATTGTAAGGAAGTTGGAGTCTGACCAAGACAGTAGGCTTGTTTCTGTATGACCGTCCTGCAAACCACAATCCTGTACAACAACTGGAATGGAGCAAGACCCTTGTTGGGTGAGCATGTGGCTCACATCTCTCCCCTGTGTCCACTGAGGTTGGAGTGGCTTCTGTCTATCATTATGGTCATCACCAGTTTCACAGACATGAGGGTCCCTCCTCTTCTCAGCCATCTCTAAAGGCAAAGCAATTTCAAGGATCATTTCAGGCATCCCAGGTGACATCCTGCCTCCTGCTCAGAAGCAAGCTTCCTGACAAGCCATGTGCAGACACGGCGCTGAGATTTTAGCTTCCACATTCTTGATATTTCAGATATTATGACAGTTCCCCTAAAATACTGAAAAATGAGCAAAGCCTCATTTTCCCCCTACCAGTGATATCTGCACAGACCTCGTTCATCCAAACATAAAGTAGGAAGGTAACAAAACTCATGTTCCGAAAATGGTGGAAAGTAAGAAGGAACCCTGGAATGTCTTTATTTATGGTCAGCTCTGTGTAGCAATCGCTCCGTCTTTTAACACGGTGATATCAGTTGCGAATAGTGACAAATGCACACACGTTTAAAAAAAATTTAGGGAGAAGACGGAAAATGCAGCTACAGAAGCAGAGGTTAATCTGATAAGGAAGCACCTCCAAGCTGGCCCAATATCCTGAGTGACGAGTGCTGTGTGTTTCTCCGGAGAAATGAGCCAGCTGCCCTGCCTCTATCTCCGCCATCGGTACTGTTTGTATTTATTTCGCAGGAAAAGTCTCTGTCTAGAGCCTGCATGAGGAATGGTGGGGACGGTCTAGAATGGAAGCTCAGCTCTTGCTCCTCACACCATGCCTCTCTTCGAGACGCATGTGTCTTCTACCCAAGACCAAACTGCAAGAAAACCCATCCATCCTTTTAAGAACTGTCTGAAGCCTAAGTGGTTGATGTGGCCCCTTTAAGCTGAACACTGTCAGATCTTAAAATACACAGTGTCTGAGGATTTATGAGCTTCCCAGTTAATAAATGCATATCTCTTCCATATTTTTAGGGTTACTGGCTTCCACGGAGGCTGCGGTTCAGCACACAAAGGATTTCTTCAGCCACAGTCTTTAGTCGTTTACTAAACTTTGTGATGTTTTGATGTTTCAGCAAAATCACAGCTTGGTTGCCCTAGGATACTCAATGAAAACCTAAAGCTGATTAAACCACAGTGACTGGCTTTAAAGGGGGAAACTCAGACCCTTTTATGTATCTTTCAAACCCTACCATTCTTCATTAGCACAGTATGGGCTTTGACAGTTGTTTTCATTTTGTTATGCATATATTTACAAGTTTGTTTTCTACATTTAGAAATCATGAAAACGAGGCCAAGAAGACTCGGAGTGAAATACAACCCTCAGCTTGTAGGAATGTCAAAGCTCCTAAGACTCAGACTCAACCCTGAAGGGACAACAGCAAATGCGGAAGCGGTGTGCCAACCATGTAGAAAGCCTGCCCACACTGGCATCTGCGTGAGCCACACAGATTTCTGAAGAGACACAAAACTTACATCCGCCAGCAGAGACTGAGCAACCATCATTACCATTAGTGTCTTAACCAATTTTAAAAATTACATCTGACAGGATATCTGGAGCGATATTTCACCTTGATATTATTAAAAACCAAAGCAAACCAAGACGAGAAAATGTGGAGAAATTCAATACTACTTGAAGCTGAGGAAAAGGCTAACCCCGTAACAGTGATCTTCTCAAGAAATAAAAGAAACAAATCTAAACTACGGTCTAAGGGTGAGGGTGCTGAGAATGGAAAATAAAGGGAAAGGTTTTTTAAAAATTTAAAATATAGTGGCTAAGGTTTTAATTTTTTTAACAAAAAGTTTGAAAATGGGCCAGGCAGTAGTGGCACACATCTTTACTCCCAGCACTTGGGATTTAGAAGCAGGAGGATCTCTGTGAGTTCAAGGCCAGCCTGGTCTACAAGAGCTAGTTCCAGGACAGGATCCAAAGCTACAGAGAAACCCTGTCTCGAAAAAAAGAAAAAAAGAAAAAGAAAAAAAGTTTGAAAATAAAATGGGACAATATCTAGGAACTAACAAAGATGGAGATAAAAGAAGGAGAAAAAGCAATAGCTTTGCGCAAGACCCAGAAGAAAACACAATAGTCAACTAACAAACCCTGTCTCCCCTCAAAGTGGAGAGCATTGGTCACAAGGACAGGAAATACACTAATAGAACACAGTGTATTTTCCAGGCCTTGGGGCATAAGATGTGGACAGTGGAGACTCTAAACTGTGCCAACAATTTCACTACCTCTACAGCAAAACTAGTCTCTTCCAATCACTTGAGGGCTCATAGTTTTCCAGGTCTGGCCCCCTTCCCCCAGACTCACACCAACTCCTATCCCACCATGCTTACATGGTGTGATTCCCTTCTTAGTTATTTTTCTTCTGCTTTGAAGAGAGAGGGCCAAGGCAACTTATAGAAGAGCTTATTTGTGACTGACGGTTTCAGAGTTAGATCCATGATCTTTAGGCAGGGAGAAAGTCAGCAGGCAGGCAGGGCTCTGAAGCACTTTCTGAGCGCTTACGTCTGACCCACTAACACGAGGCAGAAGGGAGTGAAAGCTGAAATCTCAAAGCCCATCCCCAGTGACATACCTTCTCCAACAAGGCCACACCTCCTAATCCTTCCCAAATAACTCCACCAAATATGAGCCTATGGAGGCCATTCTTATCCAAACCACCTCAGCTCTCATTCTTGAGCAGAAGGTCTTACTCTAGCTTGACTTTGTTCCCAGCTGCCCTTGTAGAAGGTACCTACTAGACTCCTACAGGTGCAAACCCTTCTGTCTTCTAAGGGCCTTGGGGTAAGTAGCCCGCACGCCCCTTCTTTGTACTGCTTACCTTTACTTGATGCCATTCTCTAAACTTCTAGCTTCTCCTAGTGCACACTGGTCTTGTTTCCTTTATCTTCTACAGCCATAGTCTCTCCTTCCCTTCTCATTGCTCACTTGTGACTTTTCCTCTCACAAGCTTCCATGCTTGCCTCTCCTGTTTTTTTTTTTTCTGCAATTTTTCTTCCTCCCACTTCTTGGTTAGCACACACTCTATTTGCTTTTGATCCCACCCTGCAGAGCTTGCTATCTCCTCTTCCATGCCATCTCTTTAGATTCTCAACACTGTATGACTTTCCTGATAAAATTTCATATTAAAATGCAGACTGTGAAGTGCAAAACAGTAGGCATTCAAAAATATTGAATCAAGGATAAAAAAAAATCAGTGAATAAAATGATCCCCTTGATCTCATGATCCACCTAGCCACAAGTTCTTGGAGCCAGTAAGTGTGCCAGGCATGGGCTTTTGTGGGAGGTCCTTCTGTCTGTGTGTTGCTTTTATTGGTTAATGAATAAAGAACTGCTTTAAGTCTATGGCAGTAAAGAACAGAAATAGGCAGGAAAAGCTAGGCTATTTGCTGGGAGAAAGAAGGGTGGAGTCAGAGAAAAGCCATGGAGCCACTGGAGACAAGTTCTGGGAACTTTACTGGGTAAGCCACAGGTACATGGCGATATACAAATTAATAGAAATGGGTAAAATTAATATGTGTTAGCCAACAAGAAGCTAGAGCTAATGGGCCAAGCAGTGATTTAATTAATGCAGTTTCTGTGTGATTATTTTGGGGTTGAGCAGCCAGGAACAAAACAAGCAGCCTCCTTACAACAGGCATTAGCTTGGGAATTGGGCCTCAAATCCAATCAGAGAGTGATTGGTTACTCCCTTGACAGTCAAGCTACTGTTGCACCAATGGGCATATTTTTCCAGGTTGGTCGTTCTTACAGCTTCTAGAGTTCACAGCTGGGTGAGGTCAGCAATTCATGTCCTGCAATTAAATAATTCATGCATACTGGAGCCAAAGCAATTCAGTTGTTGTGGGTGGAATGAAGCCCCTAAGCTGAAAGTGTCTCATTGTGTTCCTTCATTTTCCCCTGTTAGGGTGCCTGTGGACAGCTGTAATCCTTGGATACTTGCATATAAACTCCTGGACTTCTCCTTAAATTGAATAAGAAGAAAGCTCTGACCTCTCCTCTCTCATCTACTCCTTTGCTTACATTAAGCGATGTTAAAGAGCCGAGGAACCCCAGTTCTGTAGACAAGCCTGGCTCTCCGTGGGGATCCTGAGCTCCCACCTTACCCGCTGTCATGCTCAGTTTCTGGTGGACAACTTCTGATAGTTTTCCCACACTGCTCATGTATGCTATTCCCTTCTGCTTTAGAGGCTGTCTGTGCGTCACCTTCATTGCCTTCTCTTGAAACTGATTTTGTCATAAAATGGAAAAGAAAAATTATGAACTGTTTCATCCTGGCACCGAGAAAAGGCAATTTCCAGGGTGTTCTTTCCAGCTCTTTGGAGGGTTCCCTCTATTATTGTTTGGAATTTATTTTGAAACAGTGGCTTCCAGTTGAGAAATTGAAGTCCTTTTGTCACATCAAGAGCTGAGCGAGGAACACTGCAGCTTATTCCTGTTTAGCTGGAATCTAGTTCTTACTCTTGGGCATTAAAAGTGCTCAGCATCTTTTCATGCTTAAACATATTTATCGTTGTGGTGTTTTTGGCTTCTTCTTTCCAGAACAGCAGAAGTTAATGTCATCTCTTCCCAGTTAAATGCTGTAAAAGCAAAGCCCAGAGTAGCACAGAATATTAGGTAAGAAAACTGTGCTTTTCTGGTTCTGGAAATCTCCCTTCTTTGCACACTGCTGACCTGCTTGGAGCTGTCTCCTTTCCCATTTCCTGCTTCCACAGATAAAGTCCCTGTGGCCAGTATTATATGGGCAGTGAAGCCCTTGTAAAAATAAACACATTTTAAAATATTGTTTTATAAATATGAATGAAGGATATTTCATGGTGAGTGAGAAAGGAGATTTTGCCTCAGTGGCTATCGAATTTGAATAGTTTTATAATAAAATTGTTACTAATCAGGGTTGTAATTCTGATTTTACAAGTATTTGGATAATTTTTAATTCTTATGGTAATTTTTTCAGTTTTTTTATAATACTTGGCAAAATAAAGCAAATCCTGTCACTGTTTCATTATCAACTGCAAAATTCTTGTTAAAGAAGCATAGTACAAGACAAGTGAGTACACGCCTATAATCTCAGCACTCAGTGTAGGCAGGAGGGTGCCAATGAGGCTAGCCTGGGCTACATAGTAAGCTTCTGTCTCAGCAAGAAGAGGTGCAGCAGAGGAAGAGAAACGTGAGTTATAAAGATACGTCTCTCTGCGTGTTGCTTCTGCATGTCTGTGTCTGTGTGTGTATGTGTGTGTTGCGTGTTGAGTTTAATCCAGGTCTCCGAATGTCCTGGCAAGCCGTTGACTATGAATCTTTATCCACAGATCTTTTCACTTTTTATTTTAAAGCAGGTCACTACATTTCCCAGCCCAAACTTGAGCTCACTCTGTAGACCAGGATGACCTTAAACATGCTATCCTCCTGCTTCAGCATCCTGAATATCTGGGTTTACAGTCCTATGCCCGTGGGCTGACCTTAGACATGCACACATGGAACACAGACATACATGCACACATGGAGCACAGACATACATGCACACATGGAGCACAGACATACATGCAGGCAAGGCACCCATACACTTAAGGTAAAGCAACAATAGGAAAAAAAATCTAGAGGGCATTTGTTTAAAAATGACTCGTGTTTGTATTTTTCCTGGTAATGCATGCATTTCACTTTCCCCACCAATACTAAGCATCCTAATTACAGGCTTTTAAATTTGAAAAGTGGAATTTCCAAGATAAATTAATAAGTTGAAGATAACAGCCTGCTTGAAAGAACAGAACAAGCAATTTTATTTTTTTTTCTGAATATTGAGACAAAAATCTAGGAACATTGCTAGAGATTGATAATGAGTATTAATCATTTTCTCTGCACTTTGTGCAATTTTCCCTACTAGAAGAACATCTCGAACTCTACTGGAAATGTTAAATTTGCTCTGTGAGTTGAAGAAAGTCGTTCACTTTGCAAGTTTGTTCCAAGTGTTTAAATGCTGATTTCAGGAATAATGAATGGGGTGGCTTTCTGAGACTCTGGACACAGGCCAAACAATGTCCATGGAAAGCAGTGAACCCTGGGGCGGGGAGAAGGGGGGGGCAGAGAATCTGAGTCTCTCTCCCAGCTGAGCTAACCCTCAGGAAGACAGGCAAGCCGAAGCGTCTCTCCCAGCTGGGCATCAGGCACCTGACAGTGTATAACTCACACCTGTATCCAGAGTTCAGGAGGCTGAGGAGAGAGGGCTGCTGTGAGCTAGCCTCAGCCCAGCCCTCCCTGAAGGGCACATTACTGTAATGACTATAATTAACCTGTCTGCTCTAGCTCTGTGGCTTCATTTTGAGACTTTATACTGTTGATACCTTTTAAATCAGTCTGTCTACATTTTTACTTAAAATCCAAATTCTGCGTATTTCTTGGTATCTCAAGATGGGTGAGTTTCCCCCCCCCCCGTGCCCCACCCGTACGCCTTCATTAACTGAGTATAGTGTTTGAGTTCAGCTGAGTTCTGTGGCCATGCTGACCAGTCTGTCTTCCCATAAACAGCTTCGCTCAAACCAGGCCTCCTTGCTTTGTGTTTCAGAAACTGCGTTCAAACTTGGGTGTGGTCTCTCCTCTTTCCTCTAGATGACCTGTCCTTCATCTGGGTATGAAGACGAGCCTTTCTTTCCTTTCTTGGTCTGAAGTAGGGGTTCCCTCCTTCCTATAGATTAGAATTTTTTCCCCCAATGCAACAGTCCAAGAGAAACTTTAAGCAGCTGTAAGCTCTAATGCATGTGTAGCGAACCAACTTACATATCTATCCCTTACACCACAGGCTGGCCTAACACTTTGCTAGATGATTCATTAAAAACAACGCAGAAAGCCTAGTGAATACACCCTCCATGGCATCACATTGCGTAACCCAATAGTTACACTGGATTCTCACGACCTGAGTGAGTCTTTACTGCCAACAGAGCAATCCTCAACACTGCAGGCCAATGGGAACCCCCCTTAGGCTCCTGGCCTGCAAATTCCTTCTATTTTCATGATTGTTCTTGCTCTGACCAATACCTGACCAATCATGGTGGGGGAAGAAGGGCTTATTTTGGCTTAGAGGTTGAGTGGATAGAGTCCATCATGTCAAGGAAGGCATAGTGACAAAAGCCAGAGGGGGCTGGTCACATTGCAGCCAGGAAGTAAAATATGAACAGAACGTGTGGCTGGACTAAACACTTCAAGGTCTGCCCCAGGTGACCCACTTCCACCATCGAGGATCCACCTTCCAAAGGCTCCACAGCCTTCTAAAGCGGCACCAACCAGCTGGGAACCAAGAGTTCAAACACGTGATTGTGGGGGACATTCACATCCAAACCACAACAAATGCTCTGTCTTGACACTTCTGCCCTCATTTCTGGTTTATGAGTGAGCACCAGTTGGGTGGGAGGGTGCAAGTGGAAAACCACAGCCCTTCCTGCTTCCCCATAAGCCTGGCTCCTCTGTTTTAGATGGCCCCTGCTAGCTCATTGTGTTCCTGCCCTTCTTCACCCGGTGTCCACGTCATAGGCCTGCTCTGTCTCCCTTTGTGTAGAAGGAAATCTTGTGGGAGCAGAAAGAGAGCCCAACTGCAGGTGGGGTTGCTCTGCCCCCTGTTCCTATCCCAGCAGAGCATGGTTCTCCACCAGCTGTGACTTCTGGCCCCACTTCAATGTTCTCCAGTGGTGTTCCTGTCATATCCTGTACTTGTGGGGCTCTGAAGGTTTCAGGTCACACTGATAATTTCAGAGCTTTGTGATAAGCACAGCTGACTTCATTTTTCTCCTTTTCAAGGAACGTTAAATTAGCTGCTTGCTTGTGGGGGGGACTGCCCTTTTGTATAGACAGGTTTATTTTTCCTTCTTTTGTATGGTGTGCATGTGTGTGTGTGTGTGTGTGTGTGTGTGTGTGTGTGTGCCATATGCATGCCTGTTTGCATCTTCTCTTGTGAGGGGAGCATTGTAGGAGTGCATGCGTGCCTCTGTATGTATCTACAGGTAAGAGAGTGATGTCTGGCTTTCTCCTCAGTCACTCTCTTCTTGGTGGAATTCTCCAATTTATTTAATCTAGCCAGCCAGTTTGCCCAGGCTTGCCCAGGGGATCCCATGTCTAGCCAGTATTCCCAGGCTCACCTAGGGGATCCCATGTCTAGCCAGTTTTCCCAGGCTCACCTAGGGGATCCCATGTCTAGCCAGTTTTCCCAGGCTGGCCCAGGGGATCCCATGTCTAGCCAGTTTGCCCAGGCTGGCCCAGGGGATTCCAGGTCTAGCCAGTTTGCCCAGGCTCACCCAGAGGATCCCATGTTTCTGCTTCCACAGTTCTGACTGCCATGCCTACCAGCTTTTCTATGGGTGCAGGCTCTGAATTTCTGCTTTTTGTTCTTATACAGCAAGTACTCCATGCACCAAACCCTCTCTCACTGCGTGTTGGTCTCCTCCATCCCACAGGGTGGAGGAAAACCTGCTTCTGTTCTGTGCCCAAAGCCCACCAGTAAAGGAACCAGCAAGAAATTATGCTGAAAACCCAAAAGTTTGATAAGTGAACTGAGAAAATTCACCATTTTACTTCCCCTGCCTTCCATTTGATTTTAGAGTTCATTTGTTGGTTTGTTGGTTTCCCTTTGAAACTGTAGCCTATCAGGGAGAGCTTTGGTCTCTATCTCCTCTTTATTTTCCAGAAAGTTTCAGAGAGTAAAAGAAATGGCTTTAAAAAGTTCCCATTTTTATTATCTTACCCTCCCTCCCCTCTGAGGTATTTTGTACTACTTCCTATTTTCTGAATCACAGGATGTTTTTCTTGCAAAGACCATTTTAACACGGCTTTCTCTTTATCCAAAAAAAAAAAAAAAAAAAAAAAAAAAACACTCTTAAAGAAGCCTCTGATCGTTCTCTGCCCGCTCATCTCAAACCACCAGAGGTAGCTTCAGGTTTGCGTTTCTGAGGTCTGTTTTTTTTATTATTATTTTGAAGTATAATGTTTGACCTTGTAGCTAAGTCTCTAGCGTATTACAGTACTGGGCAGGGGGGAGGAGGTGGGCTCCTCTACACCCTAATCTAGTGCATAGCTGTAATCTTAAAATACGTAACCTTCCATGGCCCTGACTCCAAAGTGTGCACGTGTGTTTGTATGTGTGCTATGACAGTCACTTGATGAAAACATAAAATTGGATCACATTGGCCTCATAAAATGAGTATTCACCATAAATGTTCAGTGCAGCTCATGGGTATTGCTTGATGGTGTTTGCTTTTCTGCTATCTGTGTCTCTGAGCCAGAGATGTTATCTCTCGTAAACGTCTGTCTGCTGTCTCTGTGAAGTGTCCCTCATCCCCTCCCCATGGGCTGCTCTTTGTGCTCTTCAGTAGACACAGAGCAAAAGCTCTCTGTTAAGGACAGACACAGATGCAGGTACAGGGGCAGATTTGCATGACAGCGTTCAGGGAGGCACAGACTCAGACTGACACAGGATAGGAACTACGGAAGACACAGCCTGGATTCACTCCTGGTTAATTACGCCGAAGGGAAGCTTTTATATTTATTTTCCTTAATGAGACACGGATGCATCATTGGCAGCCGTGAGTTTATTGTGAATGTGCTCAAACCAATGCATGTTCGTGTCTCGTGTTGGGAATTTCTGGCGCATTAAACCCATGTGCAGGAGCAGCCCCAAACAGAGAACCCATGCCTTTCAGTATGACCCCTAGCTGGGCACCTCCATTGAATCCTAGACCAGCCTTTCTCAGAAGAAGACCAAACCTGGTCAAGTAGATCTGACCATGAAAGTGTCTACCCAGGATACGCTTTCACCAAAGTTTGTATTAACAGGATTGGGCCAGACGACCAGAATTTTACTGGTTTTATAGAGTAAGCAGTGTGGTACACACAATGCACACACACGTACATGAGCACAAGCACACATACACATACCTGTGCACACACACACAGAGGGTGCTTACACACATACACTTGCACACATCCCTCTGCACATGCAGGAACACATGTACACATATGCACACACCTGTGCACGCACACACACACACACACACACCATATACATCTTTATTGATAGCTAAGCTAGTCTCCCTTCCTGGATACAGCATACTTGTCTCACTGCCTGGCATTCTGTAGTTGCTTACAATACAGGGTCCTGGAGTTTGTTCAATTTTTAATAACACCCCTGACTGTCTCAGTGTAAAGTCCAAGCTCAACCCCAACGAAGCCAACACACACAAAGCGCTTGCTTCATCCCGTGTCCTAGCCACTCTGAGGAGGGACTTTGGTACACTCTTGTGTCTCCCCTCTTCCATTGCTTCTACTGGTTCACAGCGTTTGAAAGAACAGAATGCCCTTAAACGAACAGTACAGTACCTCATAAACGTTTGTGCCTGGATTCTTGGAAACAATATTCCTCCTCTGATTTTGACCTTGCAGTCCACTCAGCCCAGGGTAGCAGACACAGTAGGGAGTAAGCTAGGATGGGCTTCCTGTTCCTGGGTTCACACACAGCAGCTGTCTACAGAGCCAAGGATTTATCTCCCTTGAGAATCTGGAGCAATGACAGTCTCCATGTCAATCAGAGGACACACACCCAGTCAATGTGCCCCCAAAAAATAACACTTTCAATTCCAGTTGCAGAGTCCCTGACCTGAGAGACTCAAGACGGAGTCAGTTCTGCAGTGCACAGCGGCTCCGGTAGGGAACTGGGGTAGTGGTCAAGGTTCTGACCACACGGTATTCAGACAAAAAGTGTGTCAAGCATATAAGTTCACTCTATTTCTCTAATATCATTTAAAATGTAGGTTTGTTTTGGAGCCAGAACGATGTCTTGGGGAATTTAGAAGTCACATCTTAAAAACAAGTCTTTCAGGGACATAAGGTTTGATTTGCTAAAGGGCACAAACTGTGAAACTTTTCCCTAAGTATCTGTGTAAATGTTTAATAATCCACTCCCAAGGGAAGGAACATCTGCAGAATGAAGAACATGAGGTGGTCTGGGTGAGAATGTCCCCAATAGGCTCACGTGTTTAAGTGCTTGGTCCTCAGTTGGTGGAACAGATTAGGAAGGATTGGGAGGTTTGGCTTTGTCAGAGGCAATGTGTCATTGGGGGTGGGCTTTGAGGTTTCAAAATCCATACCAGGCCAATTTTCTGTGCTCCAGCCCTGTGTGTGTGTGTGTGTGTGTGTGTGTGTGTGTGTGTGTGTGTGTATTGTCTGTCTATCTGGCTCACGGTTGCTATATCAACATGTAAGTTCTCAGCTACTTCTCCATCACTAGGCCTACGGGCATGCTCCTCACCATGATGGTCACAGACTCCAACCCTCTGAAACTGTGAGCTTCAAATTAAGTGCTGTCCTTTATAAGGTACCTTGGCCAGGGTGTTTTTTTGTCACTATGAAGGAAAGTAGCTAGGGCGGGCTACCGTGATGCCAAGCATCAAGCCTGGGTGTACCACGGCCTAGGTGTTTACGGCTGTCCTGACACTGAGGCCAGACTTCTACTCCAGGAAGATCAGATGTGATGAATCCACATCACTAGCTGAACAAACGATTTTCACAGGTCTTTCTGAACAGTTTCAGCTTTTGATGTTCAGACCACATTGTCCCTCATTCCCTTTCCTTCTACATTGTAGGATTCAAGGGAGGAAGTTGCAGAACAAGATGACCGCTTTTGGCTTCAAAGCCACGGTTGCTTATGGAGAGCCCTAGCACTGCAAGGAAAGCCATTGGGAATTCCTGTCCAGGGACTGTCTACATTCTGGATTCTCAGGGAAGGTATTTAAATAGTGAGCTCTCTCCAGGGAATATAGCAGCAATTAGCTGCCTATAGCTCTTCATTTAGGGGTGGGATTGTATGAGAGCTCCCTTATTCACACCAAGGCATCAACTGGTGTTGTCGTTGTGCAGATCTTGACACACACATACAATCAATTCTACATGGATTGGGCAAGTGTGTGTGTGTGTGTGTGTGTGTGTGTGCGTGCGTGTATTTCTCTTTCTATTTATGTACATGTGTGGTAATAAAATTTAAAAAGTCATTAATATACAAGGGTGTGAGAACTGGAGGAGTTAGAGGGACAGGATTGTGGGGTTGAGATGAAAGAACTTTTGTGTGACAATTTCTCCAAAATATTTAAACACTTTTTAAAAAGTGATATTGTCCTGGAAGCTTTGTGGGTCTGACAGCAAAGCTCATCCAATATCACAGCGTGGTTGTGGGGACTAACACCCTGAATGGAGTAAATTTTCATTTGATCTTCAATTAGTGCTAATACCATCTGGGCATTTATGAAAAGAATAGTTTATCTTTCTACAATGAAATTAGAAAACAGAAGCCAGCGGGGCTGCCTGTTTCGAGGCTCGAGTCCATTACGCATCCAGCCTTTTCTGATGTGGTCTCTGGAGCATAGATTCCTGCAGGAGGCTTTGCCTGAGGCTGTGTCACCATAGTTACAGAGAAGGCTGGGGTAAATGTGTTTCCAGCAATAATTGTTTCATATTTGTGTACAAACAGCTGAACTGGATTTTTCAATTTCAGACGTGATCAGTCCAAATTCAAATGCAGAGAAGAGCACCACAGAATGCTCAAGCAAGAGCAGAAACATAGATTTAAACTGGTAAAATTCTCCCAGGGACAGAACATTTTTCCACTGTTTTACCTCCCGATGCCATATCCTTTCTGGTTTCTGTGCTGACACTTTCTCTATTAATGAGATTTTTGATGGCAAATTTTAACCTGTACTGTAAATTATAGAAATAGAAGATGGCCTCAAATGATACATAATGTGATAATTATGTGCACAGAGGACAATGGTAAAGATAATGATGACCGTAAATGTTCACACTCTGCAAAACACTTCAACCCAGTTTTACAGAGCAGCAATGTATACCACTCCAGGACTTTTAGGTTTTGCTATTTCATCTTAATATTTGATAGTTATATGAAGTCTCTCATTTAATATTTTTGCCCCACTTTCTTAGTAATATGATCTTGAACAGCAAAACAGTCTATTCATAACTAAAAGTGATTTTACATATGGTGGTATCAACACTAAGATTATATATAATTTATAGGAGTTACAAACAAATAAATTCATTAAAACTATATAAATATGGACACATACACTTACATAGGTACACATATCCATATGAGGCAGGAGGATCACCACAACTTTGAGGCCAGTCTTAAGCCAGCCAGGCCTACTGAGTGAAATTCTGTCAAAACAAAATATTCAAACAAATAATTAAATATAAATTAATTTATAAGGACAAAGTTCATGCGATGTGATTATTTACTAAGTTTACAGTCATGGATTCCCCTAAACCACAGACAAAACTTAGCCTTATCACTTTAGACCTTCACACTTAGGAACATGAGGATCATAAAATCAAAAAAAACAAAGCAAAACAAAGCAAAAAACCTGAAAGGGTCATAGAGTTCACTAGAAGCAGAGCCAGGACAGAAATCCCACCCACCCCAGTCATTAGGTTCCTTTTCTGTGCCTCATCAAGCACAACAATAACTTTTAGTTAATTACACACTAGAACATGGAGCAGTTTTTATACAATGGAAACAATTTCCCTTCAACTAATAATTGGGAGAGATTATTATGCACAATTTAAAGACTCATAAGGGATCACACATTTAAAAAATAGAATTAAAATGTTTATAAATGCTTTCATTAGACACTATAATTTCATATGTCCCCAGATAGTAACTCTGGGACCCCAAAGAATATGTGGTTCAAAAGACATCAAATTAGTCAATGGAAGAAGCATGAGCTAAACTAATTAAGCTCCCCTGTGCTTATTGTCCACCATAAAAAGGGCATTAGTCCTCAGATATTTCCCTTGAAAAGACATTTGACAGGAAATTTAAATTTCAATCACAGAGAATGCCACAGCATCTTTTTCTCTGCCTCTTGGTTGGCTGAGGGTCTTTGTGTTAACTACCATCTCTAGAATAAAGAAGACTCCCTGAGAGTATTGAGAGATGAGCTATGGGTATAGCAAGAAGTCATTAGGAGTCAGGGGAGTATTGCATCCATTAATCAGAATAACAGTACTAGGTTATACCCTAGAAACTATTATCAGCCTAGCCACAGCAATGGTGCCAGATATGGGTTCCATACTATGAATTGAGCTTTACATTAAACCAGAGAGTGGTTGGCTATTGCAGGAATATTTGTGCCACTATTGTACCCAGAAAGACACCAGCATGTGTCTTGCCAGGTCAGTTAAAATTATAATTTGAAAGGTTCATAGCTAGGTAAGATTGATGATCACTTTTCTCCTAAAGTAGCATGGACAGCATCTTCAGCACTAGGAAAGCTAGCCCGTAGGGATGAAGCTTCCTATGTTCTATGACTCAGATATGTGGTATTTCAGCAGCAGGGCCTTACAGCTCAACACTGGACATCTATGTCACACACCAGCCTCCTAAGGCTGAGGGATAAGACAGAATGTAAGAGCCAGAGGTGATACATGAATATAAGGGATCTGTTTGTGCACACACCGCACACGTCAAGGCATCTGAACATATGAATTCCCAATAATTGAGACAGCTTGACTGGCACCTGTGGAAATTCAAGGCAGACAAAATCCCAGCATGGGGAGGGGATGTGGGTGCAAACCTCACCCCTAGCTGAGCTGGTGCTGGTAGTGGGTGGTGACTGGGAGAGAGAAGAGTCTGATGTCACTGGTAGCTTGACCACATTCTAACGAATGAACATACCCCAAAATATATGGCCATTCTAATATAAATGGGACTTGATGGGCTTTTAAGACATGAAACTGAGTGGGTTGCAGAGTGGAGCTGAGAGGAGCTGAAGGGTACGGAGGCAAATTTGACTAAATACCATATGTAAAATTCTTAACTATATACTAAAAATGTAAAACAAACAAACAATACACAAATATAATCCAAACTGTGGCAGTAGCCTCTGTAATAAAACAAACATATGCTTGAGTTAAAATTTCAATGAACTATAATAGTTAAGCAAGGATTGCATCCTTGGCTCCTGGAACTGGGGGAGAATTATAGCATTTCTACACATGAATAGTCTGTTTTCAATATGTAGGTTTTCTTAAAGTGGTATCAGAATGTTTGCACTCAAAAGTGTTTATTACAGTCCAAGGGTGACTGCAATGACCCCATCCCACGCAAACTCAGCGTCTGCACAAGAGACAAAAGCAGCGATCTTTAACCACAGTACTGTCCAGTCTACAGACCAAGAATCTAAACAGGAAAGGTAATTAAAGAAAACATGTTGAACTTGGGGGAAAATGAAGTTCTTCCAAGGACAGCAGCTGTAGAGCTACAGTAGAGGATTTTCCCTTTTACTGTGGGCAGGAGCTCCTGACAGCCAGCTGCAGAGATGGAATTGCACTTGGTAGAGAAGGGTCTTCCAGGGCATAATCACAGGAGAACAGAGGTGATGCTGTGGGCTAAAGGGCCAACTGCTCCCTCTGACTTCCCATGAACATCCAAAAACGATTTGAGAAAAATAAAATACCACATTCAGACAAAAGCCAAATGTACCTCCAATGGATGCTCCTCATTGGTAATGGTTGCTCTTCCCAGAGGGTAACACTGAAGCAGCCAACACTGAAACATGGCTCCTACGGACAACGCCCAGTTATTCCTACCACACGTGGTCACATCTGCACTGACCATGTGGCACACTGGACCTAGCCGGGCCAGGCAGTGTTTGAAAGAATACAGTTTCCATGTAATTATTTCGGGCATAAGCTAGCCATGCGGGCGGCCGGGTGCCGGGGACGCAGCCCCGCCGCTCCTATTTCAACACTGTTGCATGCCTGCTTCTGTTTATAGATGCTTCATTTCGCAAAGTGCTCTCATTCCTCAACAAAGATCCTAGCCCAAAGCCCAGAGCTCAGCTCGAGGAAAGCTGCCTAGTTCATGTACTTTCTCTGTGAGGCTTGTGCCTACTTTTCTGGGCTCAGGAACACTAAAATGGCCTTGGGCAAACCCTAGGGGCCTAGGCAAACAGTGACATCACCAACAAGAAGAAAATCAAATGTGAAAGAACAGCACCAAAGAAGGTGCAGAAAGGATGCTAGCTTGCAACAGAGTAGAAATAAAAAGGTTGTGTGGGTTGAGGATGTGGACATAAGGAGTCTAATCCTTCTTGCCCTAGGGACAACTTTGAGCTACAGTGTCCTGCGATGAGCCATGCCTTGCAGTTAAGAAACGTACTTTAGCAAGCAGATGAATTTTGAGTTACCAAATAAGTCGTGAGTGTGCAGGGCCATATCTGAGAAGAATGCATCAGATATGTGGATCTTGGAGGGGAAGAATGGCTTGCTCCATACCAAACAACCTCACACAGTGGAATCCAGCATGAAACAAGGTGGGGTCAACACAGAAACCATCTGCCACCTTCCTGCTTGTTCCAGGAAGGATGGGAACCTCCCCAACCATGATCAGATGCTATTCCTTGCTATTTAGAGAGGCATTGTGATGGCCAAGTTTCAGGGACTTCCTCACTGACGAATAATTGTGTTTTTATTTTTGTATATTTTCTTTCAAATTTTCAAATTGTCTTAAATAAAGGAAATGCATTCTGTTCAGTCATGCCAGTGTCTCATTTATGAAGCAATGCTTAGAAGAAATGCCTCTGCAAATTTAGAAATAAACACCCTAAAGGAAATTAAATATAAATATCCTCATTATATTCAATCAATGAGAGCTGATTGAGTTCAAGGAATTCAGTTAGTTTCAGTTTATTGTTAAAACAGCAGCAATGTTTCAGAGGGATATTATCATTGCTTGGGGAATCATTCCCATCATAGAAACTTCAGAACATGCAGATTATAAAGCCGTCACCCTGGTAAAACCAACTGCCTGATGCCGTCTTTTAGTTGAGGATAACTAGCTCATAGGAGTGGAGACTCCCCATCTAGCTGGACACCTCATCTGTATCCTCCCTTTTATATCCTCAGCCCTTTCCCATCCCTCTGTCATTTAGAAATAACCTTACAGTGTGTGGCCTGATGAAAGATTTCATTGAGAAATCTTCTCTGAAAGCAGAATCTTCTGCAGGAATATTTCTAGACAGACAGACCTATCTGGCATAAGGGATACAGTGTTTCCATTTAGTCTTAGTAGGTGCTAAATGGAAACATTGTATCTGCACCGACTAAATGGAAACACTGTGCCCGCACCGACTAGATGGAAACATTGTATCCATGCTGACTGGATGGGAACATTGTATCCGCGCTGACTAGATGGAAACATTGTATCCACGCTGACTAGATGGAAACATTGTATCCGCACTGACTAGATGGAAACATTGTATCCATGCCGACCAAAAATGGGAGCGTTGTATCCGGGCTGACTAGATGGAAACATTGTATCCTCTCTGACTAGATGGAAACATTGTATCCGCACTGACTAGATAGAAACACTGTGTCCGTGCTGACTAAATGGAAACATTGTATCCGCACCGACTAAATGGAAACATTATATCCCTTATGCTTTTGTAACATTTGACCATTTTTGCTGGGCATTGCCCCTACAGTCTTGGTCGCTGAATCTTTATTTCATGTTATACAGCATGTAAATAAGATGGATCAAGGGCTTTGAGGACGCAGGTGCTCCCTACTGGGCTTCATGGCACCTGAAGGGAGGGCTTGAATACCGTCAAGGCTGATAGAGCAGCAGCCTTTCTCCTTATTTCAGCTAAAATGGAGTGTGGCCTTCTAATCTGCTGCCACTTTAGAAGCAATTTAACAATCCCACCCTTGAGGTGTGTTTGTGGCCTCACAGGTGTTTCCAGGTCCAAAGTCACTAAAAATATAATTGTTTGGGTTTCCTATCATCTTCAGCAGAATCTGCTGTTTTCCTGTTGGTCTCTGGTCACCTAAAAAGCCCTACCTTGCTTTGAGGGTTACTAAGGAGAGTCAGTAGTGGAGACAGGAGACAAGGACCCACCCCCACACCCTGAACTGGTCTTTGCAGCTTGTGCCCTCTGCAGTTAGATGTTTGACCCACAGGAGGGGTAGGAGTTCACATTCTTCATGATCAGAGTTAAAGCTTCCACACTGGAACAAATGTCCCCTTCCGGATTAATAAATTGGCATCTCTCTGAGTTTTAGCAGATTTGGTAATGAACTGGGGATGGCCACTGCACCCTGAAGTTGTTCTTTTTTCCCACTTTGTGTCTTTCTTGCATAATTGGCTTCTTCTTTGAGTTTAAATCTAAATAGGTCTTTCTAAGTAGGTAAAGGCTATTTTAGAAGCTTCCTGGGGCAGATGTTAAAACAGCGGTACTTCCTATGCTTGTTTTATTTGTTGATTGCATCCAGGGCAATGGTCACTTAGCTTAGAGTGATACATTCACATCCTGCAGAGACAGTGCTATTCCTGCCTCCCAGGTCACCGTGGGAGATGTGTGGGGAGCATTCACACTGTCCCTCCCAAGCCACTACTTCCTCTCTTGAATTAAAGGTATATGAACATTCATTTTTTATGTACAGCATCCTTGGTAAAGATCACTACGATCATAGAATGTGCTGTTTGTACTAGAAAATAATACCAAAGGATGTATGTGGTAAGGCTCATGCTTTGTGTAATGGTCTGGTTCAAGTAGAACACTGCCACCCCCCAGAAAAAAAAACCGTGAATAATTTCAGATTTACATAAGCTAGAAATGTCTCCAAGACATTCCGTTTCCCATTTCTCTGCTTTATAGTGATAGTAACATCAAGATAGGAAATTGGGGGCAGTCCTTTCAGTTGTGATTTTTAATCAGTATTAATACATTTCTTGTCGATCAACCAACTAAAGGAGAACAGAGCCTCATGAAAAGCCCAGGGTCTCTGCTAGAGGTTAAAGTGCATCTGCTTCAAATAATGCTTTTCATTTCCCTGAAGATGGAAAATTATCTCTCATCAGCCAAGGAAACCCTTCAGATGAGTAGATTTTGTATTCGGCAGGATGCCCAGTGTGATACCCTCTTGGCCACACCCACAGCCTACCCATCATGCACAGCTCTGTGATATCACCTTGGCCACACCCGCAGTCTACGCATCATGCACACCTCTGGCCTACAGCTTGGCCACGCCCACATTTGGTTAGAGCAGAAATCCGAGGACCAGTCTCCACACTGCAGATGAGATAGTCTGTGCCAAGTGCTGAGGCAATACAGGACCGTGTACTTCTGTTCTATCCTTAATTGTAATGACAGATTCATTTACAGCTGAACAAAATTGACTGTAAACATGTCGGGACTTAAACCTGGAGGTGTGTTAGCTGGCTTTGTAACCTCTTCGCTTAGTTTAGGTTAACCTCCATCTGTTTAATTTATTGCATGTCTTCTTAGTTCCTGAGGGAGTGACGACATCTTTCGACCTCCTCATGGAGTTTGGGTTTGCTGGTGTGTGATTTGCTTCCTGGATGCACAGAAAGCTGACGAAGAAGGAAGGGTCGTCTGGCATTTCCTTTACCCCCTTGCTTCACTGCAGGACCTTCCTGAATCCTTCCTGAATCCTCTTCCTGAATCCTCAAAGCCTATTTCAGGCCATTATTATAGCTATTTCTCTGTGAAAATTTTAGGAGCTGGGAACAGACCACCGTGTATAGAAAAGAATTAAGAAAAGAGTCCTAAGATGAGGGATCACTGATGTGACCTGGAGCAACACAAGAAAAGACTTCAATCACGGGGCTGAACCATTTAACGGTTCGATTTCCAGGGAGTGTCTGAACTTACCTAAGCATCTATTACCTTACCAGTGCAACAAAATAGCAGTATGTCCCTGCAGATGGTCACAAAAACTAAAAATAAATGTTTATGCCTCCTACTCTGTAATGCACAGACTAACAGCTCTAGAAATGTGGGGGTTTGGATTTGCTGGGAAATCAGACACGCAGCATGACTGACAGCTGTCAAGTATAGAGAGCACACTTCACCCATTCTATGGCACATGCATTTGCATATTTTATCATCTCCTGAGTTGAGATAGGCTTTACTGAAAACAGCTCCAGAAATTACTGAACAACAGTATGATCTTATTTTTCTCCTCACTTTAATATAACAACAACAACAACAACACAAAAACAAAACTATCTTTGCCAAATCTGAACTCTATGTGCTCAGCACTGAATGTTGGGTATGGCTCATCTGACCCAGTTTTGACAATAACTAGGTTGTAGGACCATAGCCTTGATCCCTTTATTATACGAGGTCAGGCACCTTTCACATGGTTGAGGTGATGATATTTTATTTGTATTGTGATAAGTAAAGCTTGCTTTACTTTATAAGTAAAGCAGAACAGAGAGTAAAACAGCTGCACCGATGAGTTTTACAAACCAGGTAGTGGTGACACACACTTCTAATCCCAGTAGCCACACTAGTTGTCACAGAAACCAGGTGATAGCAGTGCACACCTTTAATCCCAGCCCTAGAGAGGATTATAAGTTGGGAGGAGTCAGTCCTCAGACACAGTCTCATTCTGAGATTCCTGGAGGCAGGATAGCCATTTCAGACTGAGGTAGAGGTAAGAGCCAGTAGCTGGCTGCTTTGCTTTTCTGACCTTCAGATTGAACCCTAATTTCTGTCTTTGGGTTTTTATTGATTGTGCTGCAGGCTGACACTCAGAACAGGAAGTAAGGTGGGAGTCTAAGTGCAGGCTATGCAGAGGGATTTGATTTCGTCCCCTCTCCCCTCACTCTCAGTGACTGTGGTTCCAGAGTGAGTCTGGCTGACTTGGGAGTTATCTGAACAATATGAGCTTGGGCATTGGCTCAGCTTTCTGGCTCGTTTTACTTGTTTACAAAGTGGCAAAATCTGTAGGATCTGTGTATCTAGCAAAGATTAGGAAGAATAAATACGTTCTTCAAGTACTTGTGTACACTGCAGATATACAAATAGAGAATTATATAACTGTGTACCTGCTCTGTAGATGTATGTATGCAATACACTTTAACTGATGCTTACTCAATCAGCCCCCGATAGCTATGAGGAAATGGTTCCAGGTGCACCCAAAATTGGGAGCTCAACTCACTTATACATAATGAGGAATACCCTCACATATACTTCAATAATCTCTAGATTAGTTGTAATTCTTAAGGTAATGAAAATCCTACGTAAAGGGTTGGTTTATGGTATTGTTTACAGAGTAACGCCAAGGGAAAAAGCACATTTTTTTCACATGTAATCCTTTTCCAAAGGTGTTGACACCAGGGATGCTGAGCTATCAGATCCACAGCAGCTGATGGCATCTCTCTCTCTCTCTCTGTCTCTCTCTCTCCCCCCCCCACACACACTCACACACACACACACACACTCACACTCACATACCTTTCAGTTTTATCACAATCTGAAGGAGATATTAGTTTGAAATGGCTCTTACATATATTGCATATTACCTGCTCAGTGAGTGCTGGGTAGCTAAAAGGTATTCGTGTTTAATTGAAGGTAGCTAAAACCTACTGTATGTTGTTAACAGAATTCTGTTCTTCTCTGTTCTCCTATCCTGACTTGGTACTCACCTTTGGATTTGAAGTTTCTAGTAAGGTATTTTGAGCCATTTTGGGAACAAAGGCTAAGATGTTTACTTCCACTGTCTCATGAAGGGTAAAGGTTTTAAAACTCTCTACTCACATTTTAATACATAATGCATTCAAATCTCTTAGCTAAGGTTATTATAGGCTAATATGCTTTGAGCTATCTAAAATCATTCAGCTACCTTAAATTAAAGCTTCAGGTTAAGCGCATATATCCACTGCCAGGATAATCAGACATTTGCATCACCTGCCAAGTGGTCCATTAGCTTATCACTCACTGTAGGTTGTCCTCCTATTGGCTGATATACAAACCAAGAGAATGAAGGCTAAGGAAACACACACCCTTATGTTCCTTCAGTGACTGTCTTAAGGTTGTTTATTTAAAAATTAATTCATGGGATGCAAATTATTAAAAATAGTTTCAGAGCATTAAGTAATTCTTGTCTAGAAAAAAAAATATCAGCTGACAAAAGGACCAAACGGTAGTAAGCTTGCTCTTATGTTCACTTTGTTTGGATATATTATGTATTAAAATATGTCTAGAGAGTTATAAAACCCTCAGCCATTAATAAAATGGCAGGTGCAGACATTTAGTCTGGGTTTCCAAAATGGGTCAGAATACCTTTATGAGAAGGTCAGAATCCAGGGGTGAAGTGGCCGATCCTAGGGAACGGCAAACACAAGAGAACCCTAGAGAAAGGGAGGGCGCCTCATTAAAGATGACAACTGTGGCCTCGGGCGCACCAAGTGAGGGTGACGAGACAGTGAGAGCAGAATTCTGTTGCCAACTGAAGTTCATCTTTTTCCCTTCAGGTCGTTTTGAATACCGCGAGTTGTTTTGAGTTGGAAAAACACCTGTAGAAGATGCACAAACGTCAATGCGAATGACCCAAGCAGGTCATAAAGCATCAAGAAAACACATAGATGGAAGGGAAGAAGGGTGAGATGACACAACCAGGAGACAGAGCAAGAACAAACACCAGAAAGAAGAGTAAGTGTACTGTGGCCAAGCAGTGATGACTTCAAACATGAAGGGACGGAATCCACCAATCAAAAGACACAGAGTATCCAAAAAGGCGGATGTAACTCTGCATTGTACTCTGTGGTGAAATGATGGAAAGGAGGGTTCCACAGAACGGGGAACCACAGAAGACAGCGTGGCCAAGTGTACCTCAGATAAAATAGTCAGAAAAAAAAATATGCTGCAGGCGACAAAGAATGATACTGTGCAATGAGAAACAGATCAATTGAATGGGAAGCTGGAGCTACTGCAGACTGGTGTGCCCCTAACAATAGGACACCTGGCTGTGGGAGCCACACAGCGACAGGGCTAAAGGATGAAACACACAACAGCAGCAGCAAGAAAGTTCGATACTCCACTTTCAGCGAGAGAACAACCAGGTATAAAAACCTGTAAGAAAACAGAGGCAGTGAAAAAGCTACTAACTAATTTGTCCTGACAGATACACCCAGATAACACCACCCTTAAGTAGTAAAACACAAATTTACTCTAGATGAACACACAAGAGTAAAAGCTCTAGAAGGAGGAAGCTGAGTAAAGAATTAGAACATTGATTTTTTTTGATGCTTCCTTGGTTGTTTATTCCTGAGTGTGGGCTAGTGTATATGTATTTGACGCCATTTTAAATAAAATTGCTCTTTTACTCCCCATTTTAGGCTGTCCACTAAAGACAGAACCGCAGTTAATTCCTGGTTGTTGGTTTTCTGTCACTCTTTACTAATACAAATTAGTATTTACTAATGTAAATTAGTAATTCTCTTTTGTGAAATTTTCAGGGGGTTTTACATATAAGGTCAACTCTTCTGTGTCTATTCCTCCCAACCCAGTTGCCTGAGTAAAAAAAAACCAAAAAGACAAATGTTACTGAAGAGTAACCATACAAAGTGTACCTGCACAAGGAGAGGAGAGGCACACACAGATGCATGAGAACTATAGATCCTCTGAGCTGGTTTGTAAACATGGGGCACAGGTCCCCACCAACCAGAAGAAGCCAAGAGGGGATTGCAGAACAGATTCTTCTACCTGAAGGAGGAACTACAATTACCCCCTTCTGATGAGGAAGCTAAGGCACTGAGAAATATGTAACTTGTTCTTGATGGTTAGAGTTATTCGAGGCTTGAAAAGCTCCCATGCTGGGTGTGGTGGGGGGGGAATGACTGACAGTCCTTATTTCTATATCATGACAATCTCTCAGAAGCTACACTAGGGCTTCCTATGACCGCCGTGAACAAGTCCAAATGCTTACCGCCTCCAGCAGAGCAAATGCAGCAGCTATGTGTTGAGCTATAAAAAGAGGTCGACTAACCATTGCACATAGGAAGCCTAACATGGGTCTGCTTAGCCAGGGTGAAAATGTCACCATCTGCCCCTACTGGTGTCTACCCAGCCACGACAAATAGCAGTGACCATGAAATGGCTATTGAAGAAGCAGTGGGCCTGCCTTTTCTGGATTCTTGCCTAATAACACACGGCACAAACCAAAGAGGAGACTGTCCAGTCACGAACTGCGCCTCTAGAAGTGACTGGAAATGCTGTCCTTATACTAATAACAGTGCACTTGCTCAACAGTGTCCACCGCACTTGTCCTGAAGACAAGAGTTAATTGTGGGTTGTCCCTGGAATCTTCCAAAGCTTCCAAGATTCGTGGTGGCTATGACGCACACCCCCTGAGGCAGGGACACGCCCCACCCCCCCAGCTAGCAGCTATGCTTCCCTAGCTTGACTTTGGGGCTCACTGATCACATGTGGCAGAAGGAGGAAGAGTGGATTCTAAGAAGCATCAAGAGCCACCTGATACTTCCCCCCTGAGAGGAGCCTTCCAAAAGAGAGCATCTATTTTACAGGCTAGGCACAATTATGGAGAATCCTTCTTCAGCTGTTCTGGGGAGGGGGTCTGCATCGAGCCTTGAGCAGTTTTTTAAAATTTTATTTCTGCTGAAAACAATCAAGAATTTCTTATTGCCTGGCTAAAAGGGTGCACTCCGAGGAAAGCTGAGCACAGGATGCCTGAGTATTTGCTAGATGCTTCAAATGAGTATTTTCTTCTCATTAAAAATATATATGCATGAATGTAATAACAATTAATAAAAAAAGAAGCCATGAATTTGTAAGAGAGTAAGGAGGGGGCATATAGGAGGGTTAGGGGGGAGGAAAGGGAAGAGGAAACGATGTAATTATATTATAATATCAAAATAAAAGAAATAATTAAAATATGTGTGTGTCAGCAAATAGCTCAGTGAGCCAAGCGTTTGTGACTTAAGTATAACAATGTGAGCTTCATGCTTGAAACTCCTGCAAAGGTGGTAGGAGAGAAAGCACTCCACCAGGTTGCCCTCTGACCTACACACACATGCCATGGCATGCACATACAGCAGTAGCAAATGAAATAATAAAACATGCATTGACTTAGTAGCTTCTTTAACACTGAATTAACTGTGCTAAGTACCTGGAAAATTTTTGAAGCACACAGTGAAACCCATTTTAAAAGATCACTAATATGGAATCCTTTCTTATTTCATTTACTGCACTCCCCATTTTCATAAGAGAACAGGAATTTAATATTCTGGTAGGTTTGCAAATATATGTGAGGTATTTACAGAATCTATGGCAGTCGTTAAAGTGAAACTTTGCCTTGAGGCCCATGTCCCTCTCTTGACCCATTGCTTTTCCAGGTCAAACAGGAACTCTTCCTTGCTTGGCAAGGACTGTGGCAAAGCTGCAGAGACCCCAGGACCCTCTTCTGTCTAGCTTTCTGGTTCTTTGGCAGATGAGGAGGCAGCCCATGTACTGTTAATGCCACAGATTCGTCCAGCATCACACACTGAAGGTGGGGACGGTCATCACCTAGGGAGTGGTCAGATTTTCAGGACATCTACAAATTGCACTTGTGAAATGGGATTTCCTGAAGACACCCCCATTAGCCTGATTCTGTCTCCCCTCTTCCCCTCTGCATACTTTCAAAAATTTCAAAATGGAAAAAAATGTCTTGACTCTCCTCCTTCCCCACCTAGCTTCCTTTGATGAATTAATTAGGTACATGTTAAATGAACTGCAGACATCCAATTCCTGGCTCCCAGCCCTGTGCATTATCTCTACAGCTTTAATAGAATCCATTTCTGCCCTTGTTGCATCAAAGCTTTCTCAGTGCCCACACGTTCCCTTGAAGAGTAAACTTCTATGGAAGAGAGGCCTATGACTTGTAAAAGGAGAGAGGCAATTCATCTCCTTTTACAAGCCAGCCACAAGGAGTCCCTCACCAACCTTCAACGCAGGACCTGGATGAGTGCCTTGGATATTCCTGATATCAAGACAAATCCATTCATTATAACTAAATGTATCCTCATAAACTGCAGTGTGCAGTGGGAATTTAACTGTGTTCTATGATGCGGGGGAGAGGCTTTATGTATGAAAACTATGGTGCCTCCTGGGAAAAATCATAGCAGGCGTGTTTTCAGTATGTTGTAGGAAATCAACATTCTTTATGGAGATTGAAAAAAACAGTCCCTCGCAGAACCAACTTGTGATAACGGGCCTCTTGCTAGTTCCACAAGGAGACGGCAAAGAGCACCTGAGGAAGGCAGACCTCCTTCTGTCTTCCTCGGCTACCCATGGCAAAGAAGGAGGAAGGAGCAAACACCCACTACAGCGTCCCATGCTGCCTCTCCCGCATGACAGAGGGACGTGGGCTACACGAACTGAATTGTGTGTTAGCATATATTTTGGATGACTTCCAGTAGATGAATTGTCTTAGATTGATGCAAATAAAGCCACGTCTCTATGCTTTTCTATGTTATGACCTCTAACAAAGGCTTTGTTTGGAGTGGGATTTATTAGGGCTGTTGTTGAAGTTTTCAAAATGTCCCAGAATCACTGAGGGACTGAAAGGTGCGTGGCTTGCTAACTCCAACTCTAGATTTTCTGTCTTTGCTCATGAGGGGCCGAGGATCAGAAAATCAGAGTTTTTGAATTGTTTCGCTTTATTTATTTATTTATTTATTTAATGAAACAAGATCTCACTGCACAGCTCAGAATGGCCCAGAACTCATGATTCTCCTGCCTCAGCTTCAGAGCGATGGGATGGTACATACATGCCACCCTGTCTGACTTTAACTATTGCAGTTATAAGGAGATTCCTGGTGACATCAGTGGTACTGATGCTGCAACATTTCTACAGAAAAGATACTCCCAAGATGCTGCTGTGCTCAGCTCCATTCTTCACCACGTCTCCATGCCAATCACTACGCAACTCTGTGCCAACCGTGGCGAGAACTTGGAAGTTTGTGTTGAGGAGACATAAAATTTCAGTAAAATAGAATGAGCCAGTTAGAAGACCTGTGCAAATACTTACCAATAGTGTGTCACACATTTAAGCCTCATTCAACAGATAGCTCTAGTGTGACTATGTTCTTGTCACAATCAGAAAGACAATGAAGGAGACTGGGACACATTCAAGTGTGTGGAGTACTAGGGTTCACTGTTTAAGGAACCCCCAAAGAAGCATGTCATTTGGCAATCCAAAAAGCATCGTGTCAGAAATGAAGAATCTATGGTAATTTGACCTCACTAGAATTAACCATGGAAGGTTCCTGTCTCCATAAACATCACCTGTGGTTTTGATGCATCCACTTGCACCTCCATGAGTGACTGAAGACACCCAGTCAGATCTGCTCCCGTCATGATGGAACTTGCTTTGGTCGAGTGTGAAATCATTTTCACTATGGGCACAAGGGAGAAACTGATTTCTCAAGTCGGGGGGGGGGCACCAATCTGGCTATGCTGTTGCGGAGATATGCAAATTTGCAGATGGCTTGTGGCAACATGAAAGAGACAGTTACAGTTTGACACCTGGCGACTGAAGCCATTGCTTTGACGGCGTTCTGTGCCACCAGTAAAGAGATAATATACAGAATGGTTTGCATGCACTCTGCTCTGAAAATAAAAGCCATCAGAGTTACAGGAGATAGATGCCTGCGGAGAGGGAACTGGCTGCAGACGAGGCGCTATCCTGGAGTATAAATGAGACTCGAAATGCAACCCCGTCTCCACAAAGCTAAGATGCTCAGATCTCGTAAGAAACCAGACTCTGTGCTTCTTCAGGTCCACGCAAAAACCCACTGCAACCATCAAATCCCCTGTGGCAGGGACTGCTACTGAGACATCCTTGCACACCGTGAAAACTGCCAGGGCTTTGCTGCTGTTTGCCGAGACCAGCTCATCTTTCTGCTTTCTTTTCAAAGTATGGAAATTCCCAGCCCATGAAACGCAAGCAAAGAGAACGTGGAATGAACTCTCACCCAGCACCGTCCAGTTCAACTCACACCAGCTGACAGTTGCTCCAGAACCTCCACACCTGGGTACACTCTCAAGTACTGAAACATCAGTTTGTATACTCATGACAACTTCTTTTGCACAATATTTCTGATAGACTTTTTGTAAAAAACAAAAACCATAAGCTCAACAATTACTTGGCAGAAATTGCACTGTCAACCTGCCTGTGAATAGATAGATGGAGGATGGTTACATTCCGGGTCTTCGGGTTTTCTTATGATTAGAATGTCACCCACTCACACTGAACAATCAACCAAGACAAGTCTGTTCATAGGAGACAACTTTGGTCATGGTAATCACGTGACCATGAAAGACTGGTTCTATTTGATTCCTAGAGTTCTCATGTTAGCAGCAAACACTCTTATGTGGTTTAAAGCTGCCCAGAGGGTTGGAAGGCTGAAAGGAGTGAGTGGCTAAGGATACCTTCCCTGCCTTCCTCTGCTCACCTGGTGGGGAGAGTCCCTGTCTGGCTCACACCAGCTTCTGCTGGCAACCAACTGTCTTTAGCGTCCTTGGTTTGCAGCTACATCTATGATATCTGCCTCTGTTGTCATGTGGCAGTTTTCTCATGTGTCTTCAGATGCCATGTCCTGTTGTTATAGGGACGCTAGTAACAGGAGGCTGGAGCTTATGCTAATGACCTCATCTCAGCCTAATCACTGACAAGGACATTATCTCTAAACAAGGTCTCACTTTCCATATTCTGGGGGCTAAAGCTTCGATGCATCCTCTTGAGGGAACACAATTCAGTGCAAATGGTAGAGTTTTAAGCCCACATCACCTATTGGGATTTTCCTAGGTGAACGCGTACATGTCTGTGCTAGAGCAGAAAGACAGTGAAAGTCAAGAGACATAGAAAGGGCTGGGAGTCCCCTACCTGGATGTCTCCTTAAAGTCTCATTCAAAAAAGATTAATAAAATTTGTCTCGAATATTGCCTATACATAGACAATGCACTTTTGTCTAGAGACATTCCAGATAATATTAAAATAGCAAGGAGTCATGTTTAGGCTTAAGTATACACAAACTTTGAGTTTAGCCCTATTGCTTGGATTTTATAAGAATCTTACAAAACAGAAAACTTTGTTTACAGTAAAAACCATGTTTTTTCTCTCTCCCTCTATCCTCATGACCTAAGGTTCTTTCAGTTTTGCTCCATGCTCCCCAAGGACCACTGCCCTAAGGTGTCATCTGCAGAAAGAGAAAGCCATGAATCCCATGCCCAATGGCCTGAGGATCACTCACTGCTGCCAAGGCCCCAGCAGCAAGGTCTCATGAGAAGCCAGAGCTGTGCAAGCATCTGCTGCCCTTTCCCCCTTGCCTCTCCATTCACATTCATGCTTAAATCTATATTAAAAGTGCTTTTGAAAGCTAGCTCTGTCTTACACTGACCTGTCCAGTCCTGAGACTTTCCCGTGTGAATGTCAAGAATTTCTGCCTCATCCGCCCAAGGCCCCAGAAAGAATCCTCAGGCTCCACATCTTCAGCTCCACATGGGTAGGAATAACGGTTCCGTTCAGTCATTTAGTAGGTACACAGTAGGTCCACGTTCACCTTCCCTGTGTACCTCTTACTGTCTATTTCCACACAAAGGACTAGGTTCCAAGGCTCTTGATATGCAGGCCCACTAGGCTGCTGTGCTCTCTGTACCCAGCAATGGTGAGGTTTCAACACGCAATGAACACGCCAAGCAGGACAGGAAACATGAGACCTCAACTCTACACTGGCAACTTCAGGGAGCTGAGTGAGGCTGGGATTAGGAGATGTGGCATTCTCCAGGAAGAACACATTAATTGTCCAGCGTGGAAAGTTCAGCCCTGAAGGCATGCAGGAGAGCATCATTTATGTGGACAGCAGATTCTACTAAGGAATATGTGTGTATAGACAAGTACATACATGTGTGCAGTAACAATTAGTGAAAAAAGAGGTCCTGGGTCTCAAGGAGAGCCGGGAGGGTGTGTGGGAGAGTTTGGAAGAAGCGAAGGGACAAATGTTGTGACTAAATTATAATCTCAGAAATAAACAGAGAGCAAACATGGCCCCCAGAAGAAGTGACATTTTGAGGATTTGCAAAAGAAAAGCAGATCTTTTGATGCTTAGTGGTCTTGAGAGAATTGGGGTAACAGGAGATGGGGGGTGGACAGAAGAGAAGTCCAAAGGCAGACAGATGGTGCAGCGTGGAAGGGATTGGAGGACATGAATCTGCATGAACCTGAACTTTGAGACACTGTTCTGTGGCTTGTCATTTCAGGGAGATCTGGGATGTTACCGTCAAACAGACTCGTATTCTTCCACGTCTCCCATAGCAGCGGGAACGGACCCTCATAGGACTCAAAAGCTGACCTAGTGGAATTTCTAAACAGATCCAATAAAAGCGTCTCTCTCTCCAAATTCCCTGGACTCCTTTGACCATAGAAGTGGTATTTTCTAGGGTCACTTCGAGTATTTGTGTGGTCTTTGGAATGGCCACCAGGGGGCAGCATGACCATCTCTGTCCCTGACCCTACCCAAGGTGAAATTTTAGTGTCTCCACCCTTAGTTGTAACTGATAAAAGACAGCATTGTCTGCTAATCAATCACAGAAAGAGAGAGAGAAAGAGGGAGACAGGGAGAGAGAGGGAGGAAAGGAGGGAGGGAGGAGGGAGGGGGCTAAACCAATCCGTCAAAAGTTTGTGTAACTAATTTATTGCAATTTATACTGATTAAAATATCTGAAAAATAGGTCACATACACTCAATACTTTCAATATCATATTTAATATGCATTAAAATGGAACAAATTTTCCTCTTATTTGTGGCATCTTTTCCTTGATGAAGGTGATCAAATTATATTCAAACCTTCACTATGCACTTTTCTGCAATGTTATTACAGCTCTCTATGTATCTATTTCCTTGTCTGGTTATATAAGGATGAGGAACATGCACTGTGCGGCAAACCCATACCCTGCCCCTTCTGCTCCGACGTGAAAGCCCCACTCTGCCCCAAGATGCATCTCCCAAGGCATCACTAGTCCCAGCATGCTTTGCGGCATTATCCCTCTAAATTCGCCCGAGGACGTGGGAATGCGTTCAAGGGTGGGTTTACCCACTGTCACAGCATAAACCATACTAGAGAGTGTTCAATCAGTTCCCTAGAGTCCAACAGGGAATCAATAAATAGTGTATCAGAATTTGGGACATAGTTGATCTCTTGATGTTTCGTTCAGTATTGGAAGCTAAGGTGTGTGTAAAAGCCAACAATTTCAGTAACAGTCAACAACTTCGATTTTAAATGTTCCCTAATCATGTGGAGTCACCCACAGGAATACTGAGTGAGGCGCTAAGTGCTGTAGTGATATTTCAGTTGTAGTTTAATAAATAAAATTTATCTGAAGATCAGAGAGTGAAACAGTCACATTGATCAGCCTTACAGACCAGGCAGTGGTAACACACACCTTTAATCCCAGTAGCCACCGTAGTTTGCCATAGAAACTGGGTGGTAGTGGTGCAGCCCTTAATCCCAGCCCTAGAGAGAAATATAAGACTGGGGGAGACAGCTCTCACACACAGTCTCATCCTGAGATTCCTGGAGGCAGGATCGCCATTTCAGACTGAAGAAGAGGTAAGAGCCAGTGGCTGGCTGTTTGGCTTTTCTGACCTTCAGTTGAACCCCAGTTTCTGTCTCTGGGTTTTTCTTAATCGTGCTACAATATACCCTCTTCTTTTGGGTACAGATGTTGATACTGGCTCTTAGTTTCCATATGTGAAGAGCAGAGAAGGTTTTCATTGCACAGTGTTTTTGTTAATTTATTCCTTAATGTAAGATATGCCTGACAGTATCTAGATGAGAAACGCCATCTGATTGTTATGCAGGCTTGGCAGGAAGTGCACTCAGGAAGTACCCTGTACCACACTTTCCATGGCTTTTTAGTAACTAAGCTTTGTATAGCTTCTAATCATATGAACAAATGTCATAATTAAGTTTTCCTGGAAAACAAAAATGTATTTAAATTAAAATAAATTATTTAAATGGGACAGCACATTTACCGATTTAACAATTATAATTCCAACACTATAAATAGGTGAGTTTTACAAACGGCATGGGCTCTGCTCTCATGAGCGTGTGTGCAAATGTGAGGATTCAGATCCCGTCATTTCCACCTCCGCACACCATTAAATACACAAAAGCTGCCTCTGACATTTTCTATTTGGCTGAGCTAATGAAGAGGCATTGGGAATCCTTTCAATATTTCTCATGTTCTCAAAAATAACTAGGAAATACTTGGTCACATCCAAAAATTTATCATTTTCTTTTCCAAAATGCGCATTAAAGAAGAAAAAACATCCCAGAAAACATCTGTCATGGAGATGATTGGGAAATTCTTTATCTTTGGAATTCTTCCAATTTCAGTTATTAGCAACTGGGCTCCAGTTGTCATCATCAGTTGGAGGATGAATAAAGAATATGGAACCCCCACGGTTGATGTTCAACACCACTGTTAGCACTGTGGGGCTCAACTGATGAACCAAAACATGGCCCCAAGTGTTCCCAACCAATTGGGTCATTCCTCCTGATACACTCTCATAGCACACCTAGAGAGGAGTGTTCTAGAGAAAGTTCGGAAAGGATATAGCTGATTGGAGAATGAGGAGTAAGGAAGGAGAAACAAGCAAAGCAAACAGCCTGTAGGACCTCCACACCCTTGTGAAGCATCTGAGCCCGCAGAACTGAGGACCCCTGGGGGACCATGGACAGGATTGCTATGGTCTCTCTGGGTTGATCCGGAAGAACCCTGCAGTTTTATCCTCGATCCCCCTGAATTTCTCCCCAGGAAAACACATCCTGTCTAGCGACAATCACACAGCTCTTTCTGAGATCCTCTCTGTCCTGTATAACATCCAATCTCATACTCCTGATCAGTCTTCAGATGACTGCGCCTCAGTGTGAACTCCATGGAGGACCACGACAGAGCTGCCTGGTGGTGGGCTCAGAAGTCTCCACACGCAAAAGCCCTTTGAGATAACAGGTACAAGTTGCTCTAGCCTACTGCTTTCCAGAAGAGACGGTCTAGTGATGGGCAGGTGACCACTGAGGCTAAGAGAACTCCCACTTCTATCAAATGTTCTCTAGAGCCTGAGCTTGGCTTCCTGTGAGCCCAGCGGCACCGAAAAGAAATCCCGCTTACGGGTGTGGGTCTGTGTCTGCCTCCTCGGTGCATTCAAGCTGTCTTACAGCAAAGCAAACTAGGTTCATTCCTGCTAATGACTAATCTCTGTTTCTCAAGGGTTGGGCTATGCCCCATTTGTAACCTTATGGCGATCATGTCTTCATTTCTAAAAGTTGTTTATAGCCATCTTGTAACCCTAGCTTTGTTCCGAAAGGGTTGTTGTGGCTACCTGGTTATGGCGACTTTGTTATGAGGACCTTGTAAGCACCCACGTCTCTGTGTCAGGAGGGATTAACTTGCTATGCTCCTGTTCTGCTTCTCTAACCCCGCCTATGTGGACTGTTAAATCCCCCACATGCCACAGGTGGGTTCACATGGGCAGAAGACCCCATCTCTTATTCAAGAAGGAAAAGTAATCTGTGTTCTTCAGAGCAATAACCCAGACAAAACTGGAAGGAGGCTGACAATTAATTATAGTTCTTCTGTTACCAAGGGAACGGCCAGCAACAAAGACAGTGACTCTCAGGGTCCTCGTCCCAAACTGGCCTGATTTTGTTATTGCTATAGAAACTCTCCACTGCTTTCTCAGAAGCCTCTAGAATGTCTGTCTCCGCAAAGCCGGAAGGACCAGTTCTGATGCTCTGAAGACCTTACTGCACTGACAGCGAGCACTAGGAAGCTTCTGTGTAAGAAGCAAGCTGGAGAGAACAAATGGAACAATCCCTGTTTCACCAAGTGTCTGCCTTTCACAGAAAGAATGTCAAGGCCAACACAGCCTCTTCCACCAGCAGCCACCTCTCCCAACACTCGCATAGTGCTGCTTCCTAGCAGTAGCCCACCTGGAGAAGTGCCTCCCCTCCTCCCCTTCACTCTTCATCCAAGAACCTGTCTGATTAATTGCATCCCAGCCTGATGGCTTCTTTATTCAACACCTGTTCAGAGTTAATCAAGCTTCAGACAAATGACATGCCCTAAGACAACCTATTGCTGAATAGCTGCTATTTAGAGACAGATGATAGACTGGGCGGAGCACATGAGATTCCCACTCAGGGATGAGACTGAAAAGTCTCTGTTAATCCACTACGACATGGAGACACCAGCCGTGGCCAGACGGAGATGCAGACTTTCCGAGGACCCGGGTTCTCCGAGTTTAGGAGGAACATCTTTTGATGTTTGCCCTGCCGGGATTGTTATGCGTTATTTTAATGGCAGATATGAGCCTTGTTTGTGCTATGGGGAAAATCACATATTCTTCTAAAGTCATGCTATTGACCCTCTTTTATGCTTGTTGGAGATCACCATTTGAGACGTGTTTGATGCATTAACTGAACGCATCGACAGAAACAATAACTCTTAGAAAGCAGCGGTAATTTTAACAATTCTAGCTCTGTAATTAAAATAAACCTAGCGTGAAGATGCCCAAATCTCTTAGATTTCTTTTCCTTTGCACACCTGGAATTCAGTGGCTTCTCTGTCCCATGCATATTTTTTAAACCTGCAAATTCTCTTTTATGTGATTGTTATTGCAAAAGCGTGAAATGATGAAGGCAGGCAGACACACCACCCTTGGAGAAGTCAGAAGGACAGGAAGGAGAAAAGTGATGCTGATGCAGACTGGTGAGGAGTAAAATGTGGGGACCGCAGGCACACACACGCGCACACACACACACACACACACACACACACACACACACACACACACACGAGCTTAGGACAGCCCGTGGGCATGGCCCAACCCCTCCCAGCTAAAGACACGAGTATTTCTATCTTCAAGTCTGTGCTTCACTCCTTTTTCCATGCCAGAAAATAGGCTCCAGCGTGTGGCTTACTTCACAAGCGTACTATTGAGCAGTTGTCTGTATTTTCTCTTCTACCTCTTCTGAATTCCTTTTTTATTAATTTTTTTCATACAATATATTTTGATTGTTTCCCTTCCTCTCCAACTGCAAATAGATTCTCCCCACCTCCTTATAACCGCCCCCCCCCAACATCTCAAATCCTTACCACCTCTCTTGGTTTCTGAAGGTGGCTTCTTACTACAGTCCCCGTATGTACATCCTAACCATTGTAGATTCTTTGTTTGTCTATGTCCACGAAAAACCGGCCCAGCACTTGCACTCAGCCCATGTGACACTCTGTGCTAATATATTTCAGTGACTTCCTTGGCAAACAGAATTAAATACAGCCTCTTTAGCAAAGGTTACAGAACCCTACCTACTGGATTGTTCTAGATTCTTCAGAACCATCCCAACCATTCCAGTCCCTGACACCTTCCCATGCCTGAGGCCATGCTGGCCTTCTTGTTAGTCCTCAAGTTATCTTGCTCAAGGCTCAGACCCTTCCTTTTTTCTACCACCTAGAATGATGTTTCATTCAGACCATTTTTGTTAGACTGTAAGCAAAATAAATAAATAAATAAATAAATAAAAATAAAAAAAATGGTGTCCTTTGGTTTTTCAAGGGTTTCTTGCTGTGGTCTTGACTGTCCTGGTACTAGCTCTGTAGACCAGCCTGGCCTCAGATTCGTCCTCCTCTGGCCCCTGAGTGCTGGGATTAAAGGTATACACCACCACTGCCTGGCAACAATAAGCAACTTTTAAGAGTTGGAAAGCAGTATGCCACCACTATGTTAAGCCATTAAAAATATCTTTGAATGGTAACATTGTCCCTTTATTTACTTTACATCTAATAGTTACAGCCGTGCACGCCTGAAAACACTTAACTAGTGGAGTAAGAAGTGTGAGACTCTCTACAAGAGAGGTTCTCAGCCTGTGGATTGCAGCCCATCTGGGGTCGCATATCGAATATCCTGCATATCAGATATTTACATTGCCATTCATAACAGTAGCAAAAGTACAGGAATGAAGTAGCAACAAGAATAATGTTATGGTTGGGGGTCATCACAACATGAGGACCTGTATTAAAAGGTCGCAGCATTAGGAATGTTGAACCACTGCTCTAGAGAGGGTCAAAAGAACTATCTTCCTTGGTTGGCTTTTTCCTCCAAAACTTTGTAGCAAAAGGGGGTGCAACAAGGGTCTGAAATGGGATATTGGCCAAAATACTTTTCAAATGGATGACATCCCACATGTTTAAAATGTGCTCTTGGGTACATACCACATACACACAGTACATGTATGAGAGTTTACGCCAACATTGAGAGCTTTTAAGAAGTCCCCATCTTAGTAACACCAACAGAAAGGAAGAGCTGGGCTCAGCATCCTCATTACTATACTGGACCTGCATCTCGTCAGAGCTGTGGTTTTGTTTATTTATTTTAGAACAGTTTTAGATTGTACAGATGGGTTTGGGATCAATGTCTTTCTCCAGCTCCTCCTAATATCGGTGCCATAACATAATCACAGTCTGTCGGAGCTAAGAACAAACAGTAATAACACCTTGCTAGCTCACAATATTTTACTCCCACTGCTGACTTGAGGATCCCACGCTGTTCTGCGCACTCCTTGTCCTGAGGTTCCTCCCACCCGTGACATTGGTCTGCCTTCCCTCATCTTTATGACCGTGAGATATTTTGAGAGCTTGCTCAGTTACTCACTGGGATAAAGTGTGATCTCCGCTTTAGCAGTGAACACTAAGAGCGATATTGCCTAAGGGCAGGTCTGTCTTTCACTTTCCTTGGGAACTGTTCTGCCCTCTCCGTGGTTCATCAGCTTTGGGAGAAGAGGCTGCTGTGAGCTCTGCTTCAGAGAAGAAGCACGGTGTGAAGCAGACATTGAAGAGGAACTGCTTGCTCAGGTGTCCCAAGACAGCAGTGCTGTGTCTGTGTGTATGTGTATGCATGCTTGCATGTGTGCAAGTGTGTGTGTGTGTTTGGGGGGGGGGGTAATCTATGGCCACACGTTGCAGAGATGGCAAGCCAAGCAAGATTGACAGGTGCCACACATCAATCCTGCTTCATTTCCTACAGGCTAAAATGTTACAAGTTAGTAGGTGTGCTCATTCCAAACTCTTCATGACCCTATTACACTGTAAAGATTCTTTGTAGCTCGAACCTGCAGGGCATCTGCAGCTTTAAAATGGCGAACCCACCCTGGTGAAAACGGCAGTCACCGAAGGGCTCTGCCATCACAGCTCACAGCCCACTGATCTCCCAAATCCCTGTCTTTTGTAAATGTATCCATTGCTTTTATAATAAACAATTAAGCTGGGCACATCTTAGTCTATTTATAGTTGCTAATTTGCAATGTCAGATTTCACCTCATTTGCAAACTAACTTTCTAGTATACAGCAGAAGCGATTAGGATTCCACAGGCCTATCGCATTTACATAAGTAGCAGCCACTGGGTAATTCATTCTGCGCCTTTGACATGTAAGGGTTACTTTTGATCTTTCTATTTAATTCTAAAGCAACCGAAAGTAGGAGGCTCAGCACTATAGATCTACACACATTCCACAAACAAATTACCTTTCTTTTTTTCCCCCCAAAGGACATAATTGATGCTTTGCCCCCGTTAATGCGGAAGCCTGTTTTTCGGGGATAACAACCACACCCAAGAGAGAGAAGTTCTCTTGTCTTGCAGCAGGAAGAATGATTTATCCAGAAAATTCGTTACATCTGAAGTAAGTATAGTTTACTTTAAATAAAAAGAATTGCACTTCTGAAAACCAAGATGCAATTATAAAATTAAGAACAGAGATAATTTTGCTGTGTCATTTTCAATTCCCTTTCTCCAAAGAATCTGCTTTATAATTCATATCATCTGCCAACTGCACAGTGCTCAGCCATGCTCCTGCACAGCATCCACGCCTCCCGTACCCTTAGTGGGTGAGATTGGTCCTCTCATTGTGTTCTGCAGATATCTTGGGAGTTTATTGCTAAATTGATTCAATAATTAACTAAGTTTTAAACAAACAAGTTGCTCTTAATTTTTGTTATTTACCCCCCCACATACACAATTTATCTCTCTTTAGCTACTAAAATAAAGTCGTATTTGATGTCCACTTACCAATGAATGGATTATCATTGAATTGAGTATAGCTAAGCAATGCATTTCTTTCCTAATCAGATATAGGTCATATGAACATTCTGGATTGATTTTTTTTCCCAATTAGCTCTCCCACCTTTGTATGTAAATTCAGTAAGAACAAAGTAAACTGGGCCAGCGTGGTAGGAGTAAAAGATTAAGAATGAGCAGGCAGAATCCGTCTGATACAAAAGGAGAACAAACCAAAGACATTTATAGACTCCTTGCTGAGGCAGGTGCCAAGGGAAAACTGATGTCTTCCTGATCACACTGTCCATTTGGGGCTGAGGCTGCCACGGCTCAGCTCCATCCTACACTTGGCTGTTGAGCTTCCAGCAGACCCATCCTTCCCTGAAAATCTGTCTCCCCATCTGTAGAGAGATGATAACATCCATACCTGCCTTATATGGTTGTATAAATTAAGTTATATAATCAAAATAAAGTGAGCCATGGTAGTTCTGGCACAAATTAAGACCTAATTAATTGCTAACTCTTACTCCCATTGTTATCTCAAAAGTTTGTTATATAACTGCGTCTTTCTTTAACCTCCAACTGAAAACACAAGAGTTTCTCCTTTCTTTTGCTCCTTCTAAATACAGAATTTACCAGTTTAAATCTATATTATGTCTGTTGTGAAACAGGGTAAATAAATTTTTGATCCTTGGAAATTAATTTACACAGAAAGCTACTTAAAATGACAGGTCCTGGCTGGTGGTGGGGTCAGCTGGTAAAGGCGCTTGCTGCCAGCTCAACTACTGGAATTCAGTCTCTGGGACCTCCATGGTGGAAGGAGAGATGGAGTCTCCTCTGCTTGTCTGCTCACTTCCACAAGTGCATGGCCGCATGCCCACTCGCACACATAATAATTAATAAATAAATAAATAAATAAATAAATAAATGCAATATGCTTCTGTCACTGGCTTTCACGCTGTTTTGAAGAACGTGGTTCTGTTTATGCAGCAATAGGCAATCTGTGTGTGCTGATCCTCCATACACAGTGTTTAAAAACATCCTTATTTCTGCATTCTAGGCCCCATCGAGTGCTGTTTCTTGGGATATTTTTAATTCTTCTGACTCCTGTACAATGTTAAGTTGAACAGAAATGACTCTCCTTAATTAAAGTCACACTCACAATAATAGAGAAAGAGTGACTCCTGGACCATAATCCAAATGTTATTCACAAGGAAAAAGAGCAGGCGAGGGTACTAGGAGTCGTATCAGAAGCCAGGAAGTTGTATGCAAAGCCAGGAAGGTTCCAGGGTTTTGGTTTGGAACCAGGAAGGCGATCCCTGTCTGCATGACTTCACACCTGTTCCTATCAATCGCTGCGGTACGAGGTCTTATCTGTGTGCTTCCTCTTCAATAAGAACGTGGTTAGTCAACTTGACATTTGAAGGGAAAGAAAAAAATCACCCCAAAGACAACTCTGCGGAGAATTTATTTCCCCAAAGGTGAATTAGTAGGACTAAATGATTCCTCACAAAATGGGTCACAAAGACAAATCAGTCCATAACAGCAATCGATTAGGCGGCCTATCAGGGCAGTTGATCAGGGCGGTCGATCAGGGCAATTGATCAGAGCGGTCGATCAAGGCAGTCGACAGGGTGGGCCCTGGTTTCCTATTTCCCTGCCTCATCAGCTCAAGTGATGTGACAGAGAGTTACATTTCTTGGTTGCTGGTGGTTTGGTAGGTATGACAGGACTTGCTTATACACAGTGCTTCCCACGAAGCAGAAACCCCTCCTTAAAGTCCTCAATGGGAAAGATTTGTCAAGACCTCCACATCCAGCTATCTATTGATATTCGGTGAGGTGCTCAATCCCTGAGCCTCGTGTTGCTAACATGGGACCCGTGACAGTCACCTGAACTCTACCACAATACAGAAGAGCCTTGAGGACCTGGTTGCTTTATTATCCCAATGGGGCTTTAAAAACTATTGCAAACATGATCAGGAACATCTCACTAGCCACTGCCAACCATTCAGGAACTTAACTACACCTCAAAGAACTGCTTAGATTATACACAAAGATCCCAAGAGCCCAGGGAAAGCATTCGAGCTGATGGATTGTGAGACAGGGAGAATCCAAGTGAGAGAGCTCAGGAGAGACAGACTACAGACAGCTCCTCTTGCAGGAGCATCCGGGACCAAAGGAAGTCACCTCCGCCTCCAAAGGCCACCGCATGGCTATTATCTGCGTTCTGGAAGAAGCAAAACAAGAGCTACTGGCATCTGCTCTGGTTGCTGCTTCAGATTGGGAGGACGGGTGGCAGATGGACACGTTTCTGGGTAGTGAAACAGAAACTCTGGATACAGGCATCATGGCCGTCTTAAAGGCCATAAACATTCAGGCGTGTTAATCGCAGTTTCGTCATTCCCTAGAGTGCGTGACCGTGAACCCTTTAAAACTGAGAGATATTTCTGCAGTTGCTGCTATAACCCGTGTGGACGGATTTGTGCAGTTCAATGGCCACAGGTGAGAGGTAACGTCCGACTGAGTTCTGCCCCCAGTTGACTTCCATCTCATGGCGCCCGGACACCAGTTCCCTCTGACAGTTTATAGAGCTGAAGCTGCCCACATAAGACATGGCTTATCTTCACACATTTAATGGGCTCTTGTCAGTTTCAGCTGATTGGGGTTCGCTGCTCCCTGTCGGCTGTTCTCTTTTTGACTCAAAAGCAGTCTGCTAGGTTGGGGTGTGGGGGGGAAATCTCCAAAGAAAGGTTCTCGAGACTGGAGACCTGTTCAGTATCTGAAAATGAACGCCCTCTGCCCCACACATACTGTGACACCACACTCAGGATCAATTCTGCTCTAAGGCAAGACATAGCCACGATGTCACAAAAGGCCAAGCCTTCCTAAAAGCTGGCAGCATAATCACAGAGAGAGGATGTGTCCCTGGTGTCTAGGTCTGGAAACTGAACAACTAACTGGTTAGGCAGGTTCTCTGATTCTATGGCAAATCGGTTAAAAGGCATACATATTTTCACATGACCAAAGCTGCACTATGCTTCCTATTCAATTTAAAAGAGAGTGTTGGCCTCTCTGAGCAGTCTCTGGGGCCATCTCCTTGCTCCCTTCTCCATCCTCGCTCTCTGAAGCGGCCTTGGCAGCCTGCCCCCTGCACAGCCCTCAGCGCACACCTTGCTGGCTCTCTTCCCCACGGGTAACACCTGAGCTCGCTAACAGCGCCAGTCTTCCCCCACTGATTCTCCAAAACAAACAGATTGCGAATCTTTGGTCTCGGTATTAAAGGATCAGAGGCCTAATGTAATGCTCCCAGAGTTTCTCTTATAGTGCTTAATCATTTATAGCGCAGAACATTTGAAACAGACTCGAAATAGACGTCTTTGCAACTCTTGATCTCCTGTAAGAGAAAAGCCGGCATGTATATTTTATGACCCAGAATATTTCATGTCCATTGACCAGGGCACTGTGCTGAGATGTGAAGGCGTAGACATCTCTATTCTATGAAGGGAGCTGTGTTCGCACCTCCTGTGAAGGGTGCAGTGGACTCCCGGGCCACGCTCATAATAACTGTGTGCTGTTGCCTATCCGTAAGCTCGCCCGTCGCAAATACATTAACATTGGGAAGAATGCTTCTACCAGTCAGGCAATGGGAGCATTTCATTTAAACAAGACACAGCTATTCTACTGAACAACTACACGAAACAGTGCATCCCTGGATAGAGATGCTGCTGCAGGGCTTTCAGTCAGCTTCCTCCAGCCAGTAAAAGAGAAGCCTATTTCTCCATATCTTCTAAAAAAAACACAGATATTGGAGGGAGAGAGAAGCCTGAGAACAAAGTTTGCCAGGGGCTGCAATCCCACATGAACTGGACTTTACCTTACTTGCAAGGACCATAATATCTTTCTGGTCAACAAAGAATTATAAAGAATCAATAAACAGCTCTCAAGACAAGACATCCACGCCTCCAGGGAACTGCATGATGGCAATATCATTTGTAAGCTGTCTCTTCACACATACGAAAAACCAGAAGCCACGATAATTCTGCAGCCTAAACAAGTCAAAAGCATGATGCTATTAATAGAAAGAATGAGAAAAATCAATAGGTCACTACACTCAACATCTCTTCAAGAGCTCATGAAACACCCAGGCTACTGGGACCCCCAACGTCTCTGAGATGAGGTGTCTGCGGATGAGGTATGTGGATGCAAATGCAATCACCACCTTGAGCAAGTAGATATCTGGTGACATCACCAGAAAGCTTTTTTCTGTTTTATGTCCTTCCAATTCTCTTTTGTGGGAGTGATTGAATCCTTCCTGGGGGGATGATATTCATCATGGGTTCCAGAAAGTGCACTCTGTCTTCTCAGGTGACAAAAACCACAACGCTCATTCAAAAAAGCACAATTCCCACACCGATGAAAGAGTAGCAAGGGGCACACTTTGAGGAGGCCACGAGAAACCTCAGTTTCTTGGACATGGCCATCTCTGCCTTCCCCTACTTGTCTCCCTGTCTTGCTAAATTCCTGCATTAAATTCATAAACTGAGCAGCTGGCAGGAAGTAGATATTTCTAGCTGGAAATAAGCAGATATTTCTAGTATGGCAGCATGGGGCCCTGCCCTTCTTCCTCTTGAGAGTCACTGTTGTGGGTCTTCTCACCTTGGCCAATGAATCAATGACAGTCATTCTTGCCCAATCCTCAGTCATCTGGGTGCTCACAGATTTCATTACAAGCAACTCTGTTGATTCAGCCGCAGACGTTCCTAGCACCACACCCGAGCACATGAGCACATGCACTTAACAAAGTCCTTAATGTACTCTACAGTGTGTGTGTGTGTGTGTGTGTGTGTGTGTGTGTGTGTGTGTGCGTGCAAGACCAAGGGAAGGAAAGGGTAGAGGGAGGAGGGAGATCGAGAATTAATTTGATCATTCTCAGCCTGTTTCTTTTCTGTGTGTTCAGCTCACAGCTTGTGTAGAGGTGGTAGCTTTTGTCTTGGGACTTTGGCGGGTGCTTGGTAAACCCACTTTTGTGTCATGTTCTGTTACACTAAGGTACAAGGAAGATCTGTAGAAAGCAGAAAGGGAAAGTCAATGGCTTGGAGAGGGAAGGTAAAGACAGCCTAGAGGGTCTGGGTCAATAAGGGCTAACGTGAAGGATCCAAAGATGTGCTACGTGCAATATAACAAGGTCCAAAAGAAGGGAGAGAAATCGAAAGAAGTTTCCCTCGTCCACAAAATCTAATAACCCGAGTTTCTCTAAGGTCTCTGTGTGAAGGCATGGATTCCAAGCAAACACTAATGGGAAGTTTTGGGAGGTGGGGGGGCTAGTGGAGGGGGTTAGATACTGGGGGTCATACTAGAAGGAGATCCCCTCATGTCCTCTTCCCTCCTCTCTGCTTCGAAGCCAGAAGGTGAATACAGCGTATTCTAGCCCAAGGCAACAGCAGCAGCCAATCACAGATAGGTGCTCAAAAAGAAGTGGGACAGCGCTGGAATTTTGCATGGCTTGAACCTGCACAGGGTGTGTGCATATCCCAGGCTCTCCGAGTGTGTATGTGTGCCAGCCGTATTATTCTAGAAGATGCTTCTAGAGGATCCAGTCTCCTTGGTGTCTTCCACACCCTCCAGATCTTATCCTTCCTCTTCCTCTTCACCATACTTCCCTGAGCCCCGGAGGGGGGGGGGGTTGATGCAGACATCCTATGTAGGATCGGATGTGCACTGTCCAGGTGAGGGTCTCTGTGTCAGTTACCATTGACTGCAAGGATAAGCTGGGAAAGTGGATGTTTTCCAGAGAAATATCGCTGGTATAACAATCACATTCGAGGGAAGGCCATGTACTTAGGAATGATTACTCAACACAAAAGAGAATCTATGATTTTTTTGTGTGTGTGCCTTTTTGTTCTCTTTTATTTGTTTTATTTTAAGTTTGGTTTGATGTTAAATTTTAAAAGTTTTTCCAAATTTCTTGTTTGTTTTGAGAGACAAAAGTAGAGAAGTAATCTGAAGTTGGGTGGGTAGGATGTGGGAGGAATTTGGAGGTTGGAAATACAATAAAATTATATAGCTTAAAAAATTTAAAGTATTTTAAAATTGTGTTCGTTCTCAATTGAAGCTTTACTTCTCTATAAAACTATGCAATTAAAGTCAGTTGGCTGACTGAAATCTTAAGAGAATTTGATTTATATACATTTCCCTTTCTATATTTTTGTAAAAATTTATTTCAATGTGTGTGTGTGTGTGTGTGTGTGTGTGTGTGTGTGTGCAGGTTGGTTCCTTCTTAGGTTATAAGGAAGCATTGGGTCCCTTGGAGGTAGAGTTACAGGCATTTGTGAACTGCCCTGTGTGGGTACCAGGACCCAAACTCTGATATGCCTGTAGAACACAAATAGCTCTCAACCTCTGAGCCATCTCTCCAGTCCTTGAGTGTTTTGAGCATCAGAAGTGATGGATTGTAAGATACTGTCGAAGACTGTTACAATTTCCATAAAAGAAAATCACTGCATAATAAATGAAGAGTAATTTGCATTGAAGCACCTGCTACAATGCGATACAACCCCAACTGGAGGCAATCTCTTGCGGGTTAGCATGTGGCTGGGGCCCCTCCAGAGGGTGTAAATCAGCAGCCAACGCTTTACCAAGACGTGTCTCCTTTTTGCTTAGTTACACTCTATCCAGTGAATTACTCTTCCCAGGCATGCTCATGGGAAGGTATTAATTAGACACTATCATCTCCATTTTACTAGAAAACACTAGTTTAGTAGCTTATTAGAATAATTCTTAGACATATTTCTGCAGCTTTCCAACTCACTCTGGCAGGGAGTAGCTAAAGAACTTGAGGGAAAAGTCCAACAATTTAAGACACATAAGGACGGAATAAAACGTGTCTTTTAGAGATTTATCTTATTGTCGTGTATGTGTGTCTGTCTGCCTGTGTGTCTGTCTGTGTGTCTGTGTATGTGTGCGTGTGTCTGTGTGTGTGTGTGCACCACATGAATGGCAGTGGCCACTGAAGCCAGGAGAGGTTGTCAGATCCCCTGTAATTGGAACACAGGCAGCTGTGTGACACACACTATAGACATACATCTAGACTCTCTGCAAGAGCAGCAAGTGTTCCTCATGGCTGAGACATCTCTTCAGCCTTGAATTGGATATTTTATTGTCAAAACTGCCTTTGTAAGTATAAAGGATTTGTAGTGTGTCCAAACAATGTATCACTCAAACTGGGACACTTTTGAGAGTGAATGGTGAGGGACATGACCGGGTGAGCTTAGACAAAAAAAGTGTACTAAGGTCTTCTAGGGCCTGCGTGTACACAGTGTCTGTCCAGTGCCAGGGTGAGTGATGGCAAACCATCTAATTTCACCAGGAAAATGTTCCCTTAAAGAGATTTACTTTAAAATCAAATATACTTACAGAGTTCTCATGCATTCCTAGCATTCTTGAACCTTCAAGGGAAATCAGTCTGTTGCAGATTCTGTGCTCGTAAAGGCATCCATGTGATGGATTTCCACCGGAGAAAATACAAGGAGATAATTACGGACAGTAGGGCACCAGCCAGAAATGTATGGATCATTGTGGGTGGGTGGTGGCAGCCACCTGGTGTCTGGTGTCTGGGAGAAGCAGCAGGCACAAAAGCAAAAAAAAAAAAAAAAAAAAAAAGCACGGAGGAAAGATGAGAAGAACCGGTGATTTACCGTCAGTTACCGTCAGCAAGAGCTGCAGAGAAAGTGACAAGCGGAAGTCTTAATGGGCAGGTCTAATAATGTCCTTTCACTGAGTTAGAGTCATATTTTAACCTCCTATTATGTGCAAGGTGTTAAGACAGATGCAAATATATAAGGCATTATTTCCTGCATGAAATAAATGAGTGAGATTTGGGAAAACGAGGTGAGAAATGAAAGTGTCGATTCTGAGGAGCGCTTCTCTTTAACAAGGAAAACCAAGCTGATCGGTGACCGCCCGTCTCAGCAGCCAGCTGAAAACGTTTCTTTAAACATGAGATTAACTCACATGTTATTCTCATTGAACCACATGAATTTTATGTGCCGACCTTCTGAGCTGCTCGCTGAATCGACTAGTTTCTGCTCCCTTGTCAGATCTGGTGGGGGTCGGGGCGGGGGGGGGGGGGCTTTAGAGATCAAGGTCTTCCAACACTAAAGTTGCAGCCATGCCCTAGGGGAGCAGATGCCAGCCCTCCTGATGACTGAGTCTCACAGGAAGCAGCACACACTTCCTGACAGTAACCTGGGAATGTCTAAGGCCAAGCCTTGAAAATCTGCCACCTAAGCTGTGGGTACGTCGGTCTGTGTGCAAAAGGATGTCTGGACAGAGACAATAGAGTAAGAAGTTACCAGAATTAATTGACTTGTTTCAGCCAGACTATTTCCATGTGCACATAGATGTGTGTAAAGTGTTCATATGGACATAGGGCAATGCATAAGATCATGATAAAAGAAATCAAGGAGACCTTAGGGGCACAGTTAGGAGATGGTGTCTACTGTTAGTGAGGAGTCTAGGACACGGACTCTTGAGTCTGAGGTTATAGCCAGCATTGTGTCCTGTGCTCTGCCCCTCAGTTGACTTTGAGGTAGCCATTTCTATAAGGAGTCTTAAAAGGAGACCATCCTGAACTCAGGGTTCCACAATCTATCCACAGGAATTGGAACAATTTTGGAAGAAAGGCTACAGGATAATATAGAGCAAGTGTTTAGTTTTGTAACAAACGTACATTGTCTTTCCTGGGGCTGAGCTATGTTTTACTCCCAACAGCAAAGAGTGAAAGTTATCATGAACTGGGTCATTCGAATGCCTTTGATTCACTCTTCTTTGGATAAACATGATGTGGAACATATTCTCAAATGATCATTTTCTGTCTTTGTACATTCTCTGGCGAGGTGTCTACTACTATCTTTAACTTGATTTTTTAAAATAAATCAGTTTTATTATTACTTGGGGCATGGGAGAAGGGAGGAATCTCCTTGTCCCATCAGCTTCTTGTAGCATGTGGCTACGTCCCTTCTTCCTGGTCTCTGTGTTTTCATTTGTTTCCCTGGGTCTGAGAGGGAATAAGAGGGAAAATGACTTTGGAAAATCTCAGGAATCTCTGTTTGTTCTGTGTACTCCTGATGTTAGAATAAGCCTGTGTGCTGCATAGTTGTGAAGGGGCCACAGCTAAAGAGAGCCCTGAAGTTAAGTTCAGGTTGCGGAAGATGTTGAAGCCCACTCTCTGTGTGCTTACGTGTGTTGTCCATTAAACTGAATACTTTATTCTCAGCTGTCAGACTTTGGAGACAAAGGGGAGTGAGAGAAGTCGGGGTCTTCTTGATTCTCCTTGCACTCCCGTGGTACTTCTGACAGACAAGCGTCACCCTGGTACCATCCAACCAAAAATTACTCTCTGGTATGGTTTTGTCCTTGGAAGCAAGTCCACGGGTTCATGTTCAACATGTTTCCTGGTGTGTCTGAATTTCTGCCCACATTTTAGAAGTAGTTGTTACTAGTACACGGCTCCCTTGACTTTCACTTTGGAGCCTCCACGATACATGGCATTGAGTTCACCTTTTTATTCCATGCTTGGCACACAAAACAAACTGTACCCTTTCTTAACTTTATGAGTAGAACCTAAGCCACAGAATCATCCAAGTTATCTCATGGCCAAAGAGAAAGGGGGATTAGGAAGACATTTTGATGTATAATATTAATATGACTTCCTATTTATAGAAAATTTTAATATCCTCCAAATATCTCAGGGATTGGCATATGAGGCTGATGAAATAAATGATGGCCACCTTGAAAAGCTAAATCTGGAACAGTTACTATGCTATTATGTAATTGAGCTTGTTATGGATGAACTTGATTGATTTGGGTTCATCCTCCTTTCACCAACTTGAAAATGTTCCAGAACCAGATTAAAAATGACCAATTTTTGCTTTACCTTTACTATCCTTTCCAAAATATATTTTTGGTATTTTCTTTCAGCTTTATAATGAAGGGTACAGTCCTCATGTTTAAAAGTCCATTCTGAAGGAGAAAGCATGGGAGGCAGATTTTTTTTTCTCTTCTATATGTCTTCTTCTATATGTTCTCTTACTACTTCAGCTAGATTAACAGTTACAAACCAGTCAATGTCTCCAGTAATTCCAATAGTTCTCCTATTGATCCAAAGTATTCAGAAAACTGGTGCTACTCTCCCACTTAATCCAGAAAAAGAAAACATGGGGTCTTGTGTGTCTTAGTATTTAGGACCCATTTCATATAAATAAACACAAAATATCTCAAACAGCACAGAATGAAAAATAAATATGAACTATAGTCCTTGTGAACATAAATCCTCCTCACAGATGTTTCTGGAAGCTAACATGGATGCTTTCATTGCTGTCCTTCTTGTGTAACCCAAATGAGCTAATATGGCAGTTGGTCTTTACAGAATGCAAAGTCAACAGTAAGTGTTGCCTCTAATACAATTTTTGTTCACATGCTATTAATGATAAGCAGTTGATTTCACATCACAGCCAATACCTGATAATCAGGACTGTACTGATCATTAATGTGCATCCAACACACAGGGCATGGATTGGTATGAACCATCTGAACATCATCAGGAATTGAAAGCTAGCAAAGCTATGACCATGGTATCCATCCAGTTTCAGGAATTTGGAGGAACAAAGCCATTATCCTCAAATATCGTAGCTATAGGACGCTCTCTTTGCTCAGCGTTCCAAGTTTCTTATGTGTAAAGATGGCCATAGAGAGTATAAAGAAGGCTCTGTGGTTAGAACAGGAAGTTGAGCAGATCCCTAAAAGACTGATAACTCTGACTAATGTCAATGCCCATGAGTGGCATCCCCACAATCCACACAAGCTAACTCTGCCACCTCAGAGACAACAGGTACGTATGGAGACAAAGATAGAAATATGATGAGCCGTCCCTCAACTATTGCATATTGGGAGCCAGTGATAGTGGTAAACTGTATGCAAAATACACACTCCAAGAAAGACAGTAATGGTGCCATATTCCAGGAGTGTAACAGTGCTGTTGAAGCCTTTATATAAACATGTGTTTGTGTGTCTTCACACAAATAAGCAATTGCTTTGGTCATAAACAATTAGAACTCAAAATACAGTGATATGTTTGGTACTCATAAAACATTCAGCCTGCACTGGAATTTCCCAAAGTAAGTGAATCCAAACAAACAAAAAGAGAGCCTGTATATGTGCACTTTTTCACATGTGCACACACACACACACACAAGTACATACACATGCATTCTGCTAATGGCTCAGCTCCATGTCTTCTCAAGGCCCCATGTTTCTGGCCAGGTAGCCATAGTGATACATTCATCTAGAACAGTGGTTCTCAAGCTGTGGATCACGATTCCTTTGCAGGGTTCAAATGACCCTTTCACAGGGGTCACATACCAGATACTCTGTGTATCAGATTTTCTCATTCCTATCCATAACAGTAGCAACGTCACAGTTATGAAGCAGCAGTGAGGATAATATCACGGTTGGGGGTCACCACAGCATGAAGGCCCAGGTTTAGGAAAGTTGAGAACCACTGATCCAGAGCATGCCGATTAGCCAGACCTTTGCTCATCTAGATCCTCTGCTTTCTCATTCCTGAGAGAATCCAGATCTTTCTCAGCAACATCCTCAGAGTTTAAAGTGATTAGAAATACCCTGAGATACATCGTGAAGGGGAAAATTAAGTTGAGAATGCTCCTTAAATTCTACCATTGAACGATTTATATAAAAATGTCTAAGTGTTACGATCCTTCCTTCATGAAAACAACATTGAAAAAGAGACCTTCTGGCTACAGATAGGTGTGAATTCCTACTCTTGGAAACCCGAAGACATAGCATGAGTTTGAAGGCATACTAGAGGTCAGACTTAGATCTAGACTAAGTAACTACAAAACAAAAACAAAAACAAACAATCAAACATAACCATGGTGAGCAATAGCAAGTAAGTTTTGGGTAACCTCTTGTTTCAAAGGTGCATTATTTATACCTAACACTTATGGGCTACATTTGTTAACAATTAATAATCTAAAAAAAATAATGAGACAACAATGTCTCTTTTAAATAAGTGGACAAGGCCACAGTGTATCATACAAAAAACACTAGGATCAAAATTCTGCTACTTGTCCATAATGACACTCACTGGATACTATATTTGCTTTATGCTTCTACCTCAGAATATTATGCTCAAGCATTTAATTGCTTAATTAATGTTTCACCGTTCCTCTAGTTTTCAAGCACAATTAGGCATATTAACATATATGAATTCAGCTTACTTTCAATTATTCATTCAAATTTAAGCATAGGTTGGGTTTTTTATGTAACAGCAGAGCATTTACTTCTGGTGGGTTTTCTTACATAATTCTGCTTACTTCAGGCACACTTTAGGAATAGCTTGAACTCAAAGACTAAGCCTGAAGAAGCGTCTGTCACTCAAGTGCAATTCGTGGAGGTCAAAGGGAAGACTTCCGGCTCAGAGTCAGGAGGTCTGGGCCAACCTGTGTGTCTGGTAAGATCCAGGCTGACACCCTCATTTAGAGGGAACATTTGAGGAACCAGACTGCAGAAGAAGTTAGCCTAGTCCTGGTTTTTTATTTCTTGCTGCCATTGTTGGAATTTGAATGTGAGCCACCACTCTGCACAACACTGACCAGCTGCCAACACCACCATTGTCATCAGATAGTTCAGAACAAAAGTCAGCCAATTCCTCCTGTTTTATTCCCAATCAACCTAAGAAATAAAAGCAGAGGTTTAACGATCAACTTCTGTTAACAGCTAACCACTTAATTTTTTTTTCTAGATGCCAACTAATACTATTTATTTTTAGCTTCAGTTTGGGGATGATTCAGGAAAAGTGGTCTCTGTTGGTTAATCCCCAGAGTTAGCCTGACTGTGTTTGGAACCCCTGAGGAGATGAACATGGCATTCCTGTAGGAATGCCTATGAGGGGGTCTTCAGAGAGGACTAACGAGGCTAGAGAGACCCACCAAAGAACCACAGCACCACCCATGGGCTGAGGATTAATGTGGAATAAAAGGGGAATGAGGAATGTTCATTAAAGGCACACAATCTCTTTCCCGATTCCTCCCCAACATTTGTGTGAGCTTGGAGGTGGGTGGTTCCCCCCGAAACAGTGAGCTAAAGTATGCTACCCCCTCCTTTTAGGGGTCTCAGGCAATATTGGGTCACACCACAAGGTTGGAGAAAAAATAACTAGTATATCTGGATGTCAGGTTTGAAAAATGTGTCAGATTTTCAGGAGCCATTATTCTGCACACTCAGCAGACGCATGCTGTTTTTAACAACATACAGCCTTATGTAACCTATATGCTGTCAAAATAAAGCGGAGGGGCATTTATGTATCAATGCATTCAGGGTGCCAGGAGCGAGCAGAGGGTCTCGCTCCTATCCCTCCACTGGGCTCCCTCCTGGCTCCCTCCTGGCTCAAGTGCAGTTCCTCAATCAATCTGTCTCAGACACATCATCTCTAAAACATCGCAGCCTGCAATGAAATTTATGCTGTTTTGTATTTTAGGACTTTGAAAATGAAGCTTGTTGAGAAGGAAAAGCAGAATTCGATCTTTCTGGACTCGCGAAAAGAATAGGAAATAGATGTACTAAACAGAATTGAGAAGTGATGATTCAACCATCGCCCCCAGTTTAATTCTGATTTTCTAATAATAAGTGTTAAATTCAATATCTCCACTCCTGGGAAGCATCTGTTGTAGGAACTATTTTTAATTGGAGCTAAATTTATAATCTATACCAGAACTGTGTGATTGGGCAGGTCTGTGGTTTTGAGACATCTCAAATGATCAAAACAGTTACAAGAAGGATGATTGAAAATTGGTACGATTTCCTGCAGAAAATACTTTTGACAAAGATGATGCGGACCGAATAACATAACAATGTGATAATCCTTGCTCTCAATTATTTAATATTCACATATAAACAGTGATTCCCAGAATATCCTCCACTTAGCTGGTTCCACTTGGCATATCCAGTTACCTTGGTACAGGCAATGACATGGGAGCTCTATGAATTATATATATTTTATATATTTGAAAAAACACACTTCTACTTCCTAGGTGATGGAATTATAACTCTTAACTTTCTAAAGAAAATGGTAGCTCATAGTGTCTAATATTTTTCTGTGGTTGTAATGTAACCAACCTGCCCTTCTACCAGGGCTCCCCAAGACCTCTTATCTGTAGCCCATCAGTGCAGCAGTGCACTGGACCTGAGGGAGAACTGCACAACTCACCTGTCAGTCACAGAGAAAGCCCCACTTATTGTTTCTCCCAGAATGACAAGTCTGTCTTTATTGTTCCAGGGTCATGCTCCCCTCTTGCAAGTAGATCCTGGTTCTGCAACCCAACTCCTGACTCTCTCATCTGTAGTTTGCCTTTCTCTGACTTCTCGTTATGGCTGCAAACCCCTGAGGATTACATCAAGGGAAGTTGCTGGCAACATTCAAAGTGATGCTTCTAATTCATCTATTAAAATTTTCTTAAGCGTCCCTTGTATTATTTGGTCCCACAGGCCAGCGTGACTTATGTGTGCCTCCTCTGACACAGTCCCCTCTCTGGGTGCACTTAGGGGTGGTTCACTCATTAGAAAGATCTGTGAACAATGTCAAAGTCTGAAACGAAAGCAAATGAAAGCGGTGGTGTCTGACAGGTCGCGATGTCTATACCCTTTCATCCCGGGCTTATTTGCTCTTGTTTAAAATAGGTAATGTAACATTTTAGATGTACTCAGAAGATGAAAAGATGTGTTTTCCGTAGCTTACATGTCATGTTTGATGCTGTGTATAAGATAGCTACTAAGTCTTATCAAGCAGGGAAAAGAGGTACTCAATGGTTTCAATAAATGTTAAATACTTAAGGCAAGATCTTCCAAGAGGAAATCGTTATCTTTTCTCCTTCCAGGCTAAAGAAAGGGACACAGTTCATTTTCAGAAATATTATAATTATGACCCCGAACTATATATTCTTTTCCTTTTCTATCTGAAATAGCAGAGCATGGTTTTTTTCACACCTAACCGCGTTCATATCTTATGGGAAATGAGGTTATAAGAAGCTGTTGTGCGCAGAACGGATGGAGGAAGAACTTTACGTCATGCCTTGGCCTCTTCAGCTGCATCAGAGACAGGAAAGGCTCAAGATGCATTGATGGGTTTTCTTCTCTTGTTTTTCTATTTTCTTTCTTTTCTTTATTATTAGTAGTCTTATTTGTTTGCTTTTAGACAGCATTTCATTAGTCCACGTTAGCCCTGAATTCCTACCTCTACTCCGAGAGTCATAGGACCACAACCAGTCCAGGGTTGTTAGTGTTAACAGTGGTTTTCACCTGTAATTCCATACACCAGCATCCTATCAAAGCACTTAAATAGCTACAGTTTATCTACCAAACACAGGTAAATCTTCCTCAAAGATGAAGGCATGGAGTTGGGTAATGTCTCAGGAAAGAAGACACTGAAACCTGGCATCGCTTTCAAATCCACTTGGAAACACACACACACACACACACACACACACACACACACACACAAAGTAAAAGAAGATCCCCTCCTTAAAGGTGAGTTTTTCTCCTAATTAAAGTTGATTTTAAAGATATATGCATTATATAATTCTGTTCCTGTGAAATTGCAAGTTGAAAGTAAAAATGTCTCATCCCCACAGCAGAAATTGCTCTGGTTAGGAAGTTAATGGCCATGAGTCCTAAAGCCCTCTCACTGATGCTGGGATAACAAATTCCTGAAATGATGGCGGTTTCAAACAGTTTGCACATGAGAGATATGACTTACTGTTGAGAGGAAATAAGAAGTTCTTTAGTAAAGATTGCAACAACGCTCACACAAGGCTGTGAAAGCATTTTTCCTGTTAAAATAGGCAAAGAAAGCAAACAAAAAGCAAGTAACATGTGCTCATGAACAGTTTAGGGGACACGTTCTGATGCTAAATAATAAAAGATATCATCACAGTTGACATAAAGTCAAGATTATTCCTGAATATTCTTCATGATGTGTCCTAACAATTTTTACTATTTATGTTTATTCATTGACTGTTCCATATATATACAGAATCAATTTTAGCTATTTTAGCCCTGTGCCCTTTCTCATCTTCCCTTTTCCTTCCACTGAGATTCTTCTTCCCACCAGTTCCCTATTTTCTGTGTGTGTGTGTGTGTGTGTGTGTGTGCAGGTGTGTACGTTTATATGTGCATGTGTGCATTTGAGTGTGTATGTAGTATGTGTGTGCACGTATGCATGCGTGTCCCTCGCTGAGTTTAGTTAGGATTGCTTGTAGGAATTTTATGATTGCTTCAAGATTATCCCTAAGAGTTCTATTGGTGCTTTTATGCATTCTAGTATTTACTTATATCCCTAGCACTGAGGGATGGGCAGACACAGGTGGTGTCCCCAGTTTGTCGCCAGCTCATATGGCCAATCTGTGAGTTCTATGTTCAGTGAGAAACCCCATGATCAGAGTGATAGAGGAAGACACCAGATGTCAACTTCTGTCCTTCAAACACACACAGACACATACACACCACACAACACCACACATATACACACACATCACACACACTACACATACCACATACGTATAACCTCACACACAACCCAAACACACACACCTTACATATACACATCACACACGTATAACCTCCACACAGCATGAACACATACAAACATCACACACATATACACACAAACACACACCAGAGCCAGATACACACATCACACACCACATAATCACACACCACGCACATATACACCAGACACATACACACACACCACATACACCCATACCAATACAACCACATTACACACACACACCACACACACAAACACACCCCACAGATAAGTATATCATATACACACTTGCACGCACACCATATATGCAATGCACACACCATATACATACATGCACACACAGACATACACACACCACACATACACACAAAACCACAAATACACACCACATACTTATACATATATGCCACATACCCCACACAGTACATACACATACACCATACACACACACCCCACATACACAAACACTATACACATGCACCACACACATGCACAGACACACACACATAAACAAAAAAACAAGATAAATGGATTCTGTCTAGTACTAAGATCCTACTGCCCAAGCTCTGGGTGGTCATGTGTTGTTTCACAATTGGATATGTTGAGGGAGCATGCTGTGTAGCTGCAGGAGGCTGTCAGACAAGCGAGTTTTCTCTGACTTCTCAGTCTCTTTGCTGCTGGGTCCCTTGTCTCTGTCACTGAAACACTGATGCTCACTCCTTAAAGCTAAGGGCATACAAGGTGCCATTGGAAGGACATTGGTAATGACTTGTAGCCTTGTGCGACCTAGTGGGTGGACCTGACCCATAAGAATATGAAGGAGTGTTTGTGTCTGTGGAGAACTTGATCAAAACGTTACACACACACACACACACACACACACACACACACACACACAGAAGCACACACACATGCTCACATGCACACGTGTAGACATACATACACATATACATACACGTTAAAGCTACTAAAACACTTGGAATTTTTCTTGGGCAACTAGGAAGTCAGACTCGAAATGTCTCAGAAGGAAGTCTAAAGCAGATTTTGGCGATATTTAGGTGCACACAATCTGGATTAAATGTCAACATTCTGGATTTCTGTCAGCTGTGCTCATGGGTCTTATTTAGAATTATAAAGGTGGCAGAGGACAGAAGACATGGGGATCTCATGGCAGTTCTGTGAATGAGCTAAGAAGGCGTCTGGCTCCTGCCTGAGTTTTCTGTATATTCAATTAAGGAGTTGGGGATGGAGAAGGAAGTTTAAGATGCCAAGCTGTAGGACTTCCACTGCCATAATGTTTTTACTGGCAGCAAATTTAAAATAGATTCGGTCAACCAATCATCAACAGATATGCTGGGACTTGCTCCTCTGGGGCCCTTGGGTATAAAACTCATGTGTTTTCTTTTATAGGGAGGTCATTTCTCAGATTCCAGATTTCAGAAGAGGCTTGAGCTTGGTTTCAAAGGAGCACAAGATTCAAACTGCATACAGGTATTTAAGGAAGGGCATGGGCTTTTTATTGTCTTTTTAATCTCAGCTTTGTTTTTAGAGATTTTTAGTTGTCAAGCTGACTGCAGGGTGCAGGGGGAATGTGCAATATTAAACTGACATGGAGCCAAGGGCTTGGTACTCATCAGGCATTAGGGGTGACCACTCCTGCAATGCTCTATTGGGCACTGTGATGATGTCATGGAGGGCCTCCATGGCTGACTCTCCTCCACCCTTCAGTGTCTCAAGTGATGCAGGCACCACATGGCAAATTGCAATTAGCATGTCTCGGTCAAGAACGGGGTGCTAGAAAGGAAGAAACATTATACCAACAAACTTGCTGTACCACGTGCCCGTGTATGCGCACACTCACATACGCATGCCCACTCATGCACACTTACACGCATAGCCATACACTCACACACACGCATGCCTCCCTCCAGCCCTGTACAGTTACGATGAGGAGTCCTTAGGAACCTCATTCCCCAAGGATGAAAGCAGCTTAGCACCAAATGAGTAGCCTGCTGGCATCCAGCCATCTCAGGCACACAGGACAGCTTGGAGGGGGGAAAGGGATGCCAATGGCTACTGGAAAAGCAGCCCAACAATGAGAAGCCCTTGTTCTTCCAGGCCACCCAAATTCACTCTTTAGCACCCATGCCAGGCTGAGGGGCTCATAAGCATCTGTAACTCCAGCTGCAGGCAGCCCTCCAGCCTTCATGGGCACCTCTACTCCCACACAAATGTACCCCCATGAAGACACACACACCTACACATAATTAGAAGCTTTTAACAGCTGCAGGAAATTCTGCAAACGCGGAGACTACCTGAGGGGAGCAGCCGTGGCGGAAGTCATGAGGTCGCAAGTGAAGAGTGACTAAAATGTAGCCGCATCGGGAGTTCAGAAGCAGATGCCCACGCCTCTCGCTGCCGATTGAGAGCAGGCAGCCTGTGGCATGGCCCGGTTTTGATGTTTAAAAATGCAGCACTCCTCAGATGATTCGTGTGTTCAGTTCACAACCCCACAGCTGAACGAGCGTGGCCCCAAGTTATAGGGGCAGAGATCTTCTCTGTGACACTTAAACAGCTTTTCCAGCCAAACCCCAATTTTTTCTGAAACAACAGCAGTGACAGTGAAACCCTAGTGAGCACCTGTTCCCCTGAAGCGCCAGGCTGAACATGTCACCATGGTCTCACTGTACTGCTCCACCTCAACCTCGGAGGATCCCTTCATACCAGCACCTCCATCTAATGGGGAAAATGTGCTGTTGGGGTACTTTAAAAAATTGCTCTATTGAAAAAAAAATAGTGATCCTGGTTTGTCTCCGCGATGCATGACCCCAGAACAGGCAGCGAGTCATCACCCATTGCTAAATTGATTGGTTGTTTCTGCTGTGAACTAGCACCACTGGACTCTCGGGCCGTGTGCAGTTTCTCTTCCTCAGTCCTTTGCGCTTCCTTCACGGAGGAATGTGGTTGTTAATTGCTCCGTTCAGTCACCGCAGCAAGCCACAATTGCTGGGCTAGTTTCTCACAGCATTCGAGGTGACATGCACGTCACTGTCACCCAGAGCTGAGGCTGTTTTACCCCAGAAGAAAATTGTTCATTTAGTGGTTGCTTCCAGAATGTTTGCAGGCAGAAACCATGGACTGGTGGTGGGACACTGAGTCTTCATGCCTTCCAGAGTCCTGACTCAGAAAGTGGAGCTTCCTCTCCTTTCAGTTTTATTGGATGCAAACCAGACTCTCAGTGTGCTGTGCCATTTCTGGTATCTGGGGCTTTAGGAGGCTACCTTGTTGTTGCCATGAGGCTACTTAAGCAACCCCTATGCCTACCTAAAAACACACACAAACACACTTGCACACACACATCACGCACATACATGTGTGTGCACACAGACACACACACATACACACACATATATAAAAGTTATGTATGTGTATATATATATATATAATGTACATATATACACATACATAACTTTTTTCTCTCCTCCTCCTGAACATGTTTCCTGCGCTGAAGTTCTGTCTTCAAACTGCAATTTGAAAAAGAAAATTTAGAGCCTTGTAAGATCAAGAAAATGCAGATTTTCCCACCACAGAGTGCAACTGCTGTGCTTCTGTGGGAACCCTTCCAGGACTGTCATTAGAGCACCCTTGCGTGGGGAACTCATCTGCAAGGGGGACAATGGTGCCTGGGTTTTGTGAGCCAGCAAAAATGTCTCTTCATATGGTTAAAAAAAAAAAAATCCTGCGATTAAGCAGACTCCTCAGCTCTCAGAATGAAAAAAAAAGTGTCGTGTTTCATATCAGGAAGATATAATGAGAACCCATGGAATTTGCTTGATAAAAACTACATTACAGTCTTAAAAGCTTAACCTGGACTTGGAAAATATGTTAATGTTAGTCTTGCCATAGGCGGGCGTAGGGAACACAATGCAATGAAAGAGTAATGCAGTTTTTATCTTCTGCCAAACTGAAAAGCAGCCCTTAACTTCTGAATGAAATACACTTTCTCTTATCCCGAGGTATGAATATATTTAGCCAAAGTTTTCTAAATGAATAAAATTTGAAAGTGAGAGCGGTTAAGCACTTAATTATAATTCCATGTCTGGCATGATAATTAAAATAATTAAAATAGTAACAATACTATTAAATCTTAGCCTAAATGTGACACAGTTCTACATTTGGTCTTTGTCCCTGCCGAAATCCTGTCTGTGTGTTACAATCAAGGAGTAAATAAAGAGCAAAAATGGTTCAGGAAATTCATTATTCCTCTTAAGTAACTATTGCAACATCTTGCATCAAATATGTTAAAACAAAAGGAATATAAGAGAGCAGTGAATTCTGATGAATGTGTGCGAGGTTTTTTAACAGGTAATGATGTAAATGTTATTCATTTTCCTCTTTTATGAGATGCTCTTCACACACTGACTCATGGTTCTCTCTGAGGCTGCTTTCCTTCCACGTAGGCTACACACTGAGAAACATTAGAGCATAAACACGGGGCTGGAGCGATGGCTCAATGGTCAAGAGTCATTGCTCTTGCAGAGGACCGGGGTTGATTCCCAACATCCAGATCAGGTAGCTCCCAACCATTTGGAACTCCAGCTACAGGGGATCTGATGCCTTTTTCTGGGCATCTGCACCCATGTGGGGTAACCAAGCAAAGGCTCAATAAATAAATACACATAAAATATAAGTATCCTAAAGACTATCATGCATGTCTTTTCTCCAACTTTTTATTCAACTTTCAACTTCTTAATAAGAATTTTGTTATAAGGAAATATTTAATATTCTACTTATAGAATATTATGTACTCTAGATTACTAGACTAATCTCTTGTAATTATATTCATCAAAAACTTCTCTCAGGGAAAATTATTTCAAACACGTATATTATGCATATTGAGCACCTCCACAGTGTTACTTTAATATTAAATGATGGATAATCTGATCTATATTTCTCCCTCTCTTTCTTCTCTTCTTCCTCCCTTTTTCATTTTTTGAACTTATTTCTAAATGCATCCCTCATAATTCATAATCTCTCTCTCTCTCTCTCTCTCTCTCTCTCTCTCCCTCCCTCCCTCCCTCCCTCCATGCTGTGTTTGCTATCAGCCCCAATCCTCTCCCCTGAGATGACCGCCTGAAAGATAAGTTTAACAGAGGACAATGTTTAGCAGACAGATTTATCTAAGCTGTTTCTTGGAGGAGCCTTAGTGAACACTGAGGAGCTGAACCCAGGTCCCTGGGTCTTCAGCTTTCCTCTCACACCCTCCAGGACCCAGAGTCCACCTTGTTCATATGTTTTCCCCATCTTTCCTACATAAGCAGAAAGCGAGGGAGAAGAATTATTATTTCATTTAAATTAGTAACATGATCACTCAATTGATATAAAATAAGCTAACATCATTCTACTTCAAAGTATTTACACTAGCCTTATACTTAACCAAAACTTGAAGAGCCTTCATGGAAATTAGTAAATTCAGAAAACATTCTAGAAACAGCAAAAATATCCTAAAATTAATAAAGGAGGAGGGGAACATGAAATAATTTTTTGAATAATTTGAATGAAACTGAACAATTCCAAATATCAATGAAATCTTTTATTATGGTAATGACAGACTATCTTATTGTCCTCCCATGGACTAGGTAATATAAAATAGGATACAATGAGGTTATCTGCACATGTTTGTTCTGATTCTATTTACTAAAAAGATATACTGTAGCCCTTGAGTTTCAAAACTTAAATATTCCTTAAAGAATTGAAAATGGTCTGACAAAATCTTTGTGTATAGCAACCATCCATCAAGAGAGATCACTGCTAACTAGTCAGTAATTAGAAGGATGCAGAATTTAGGAATTTGTTCAATGGAGTCTTTGCAAAATGCCTGCCTGGCACATTGCTTTGGAAAACAACCCTGCTTTCTCCATTTATTTTGCAGCTGAAACTGAATTAGACAATTCAATTTGAAAAGACAAATATACATTTTTTTAAAAAGAGGCTCAATTTCCCCCACTGAGTGTGAGTAAGGTGGTTGTTTCTCTGTTCCTGTTCTCAGGGAGAGTTACCAGGTAGAGCTCTCTTCTCTTTGAAATGTACGCCTCTTTAAATGGTAGGTAGGCTTTCCCCAGCTTAATTTCTGTCAGGTTTATAACCAGGAATGTCTTGCCCAAGGCCTTGGGAGCTGTTTCTTTGAAATATGAATGTGGAGGAAATAGCACTCGGACTCTCCAGTCTGAATGGGAACATATGTCTACGTTTTACGGACGCTTTGCCTGTCGGCTACAAAATGACCTGTTCTCATGAAGAGCTGCCATGCGTGCTGCTGCCCCGGATAAAACTAATTATCTAATACATGTAACCATTCCAACCAACCAGGTGAGAGAAAGATGCACTTTGCGACGAGGAGAGTCACATTCTCGTCCTTGAAAAATAGTTCTCTATTTTATTCTGCAGATGTATATTCGGGGCTGGAGTGGCAGCTCAGTCGGTAAAACACTCACTGTGCAAGCAGGAGGAGCTGAGTTTCACCCTCAGAACTCACATAAAAAAAAGCCAAGCATAGTGGCCCCTGATTGTAATCCCCATGCTGGGGATGCAGAGATGGTCCATCACTTGGGGTTTGCCAGTCAGAAAGACAAACAGACAGACAGACAGACAGACAGACAGACAGATAGACTGCTTGGCCAAATTAGGTAGTTTCAAGTAAAGATGGAAAGACCCTGTCTCAAGTAAACATGGCAAAATGAGGTTGACCTCTGTTCTCCGCATGAATGTGAGCATGTGTACACACACACACACACACACACACACACACACACACCAAGCAATCATGCAATAGAAGCATTTTGCTACCTGTGGGATGAGGTTTCTTTTCAGAACCAGTATCCCTGCCAGGGCCATGACACTCTACGTCAATCCGTATTCAATACTAGAAGCATTCTCTGTGCCTCCTAAATTGGAGAGGTAGAACCTGTTTTCCATGTATATCCATGATAGTTGCCAGGTGAACCAATTTTTGTCTACCAACACTTCATTCTCTTTTGCTGAGATTTTAATGCTCATTTTGAGTGTTATTTTTGCCGTATAAGATTCATAGATCTTCTCTGGCACTCACCACAAAAGCAAGAGTCAAGACTGGGATTCAAATTGCTTGTATATGAATTTGTAATAAGTTAATATTTCTGTTATTTTGAGCTTCATGTCATGAACATGGTGCTTTTATATTTATTCTAGCCTCCCATTTGTTCTCAATTTCATTGTTGTTGTTGTTTTTTTGTAAACATTGGACATTTGTCAAATACATGCCTACATATTTTATGAGAAATTGCTATCATTATAAAACTAAACTTGCCTGCCATTTTCCTCCCATTATGTAAAGTCACTAATTTCCATATGGAAGTAGGTTTACTTATTTATATGGAATTACACGGCCAGTGTTCTCGGAGTCTTTTCTAATCAGATCTTCACTCAGTTACTTCGAGGGTTTCTGGGATGACGTCACTTTATTCCAACACCACTCCCAGTGAATTAGGTCTTACCTTTTATTTCTTATCTTTTTTAATTTTTTACAATTTTCATATAAAGTATTTTGAGTATCGTCTTCCTCTTCCCCCAGTTCCTCACAGGTTCCTCCCTTCCTATGCATCTCATTTCATAGTCTTTCTCACTCTCTTAAAAAAATACCAAAACAAAAAGAAGCACACAAAAATTTAAAAATAAAAAAGGGTGTGTGTGCAAAGTATGGAGTCTGTTTTGTGTTTGCCAACTATATCCAATCATGGGGACTGCCCTGGGGTATGGTTGATATACCCAGTGGAAAATCAATTTTTCCTATCCCAGCAGCTATTGATTGCAAATAATTATTTTCAAATTTTTATTCACATTTTTTAAATTCCATTTCCTTGCATTTATAGAACTGCCAGGTGCAGTGCTTTATTTGAATGTGTCTGGGAATTTGGGAACTGGAAGTTGGATGTAGGCACTCTCCAGCAACTCCTGCTGAGACACACAGCCATGGTGCCCGCTTGACAACACCACGAGGCAGCCGCTAGGGGCAGTGTTCAGCTTCACAAGTGTAGCATATGGAGACAGGATGTGACCAGTCAGCACAGACAACACAGAAGAATAGGTAAGGGACGTTACATCCAGATAACCGCCATATCTTGCTTCCTTTCAACAACCAAATGATTTCCTTAAAATTTAACTCTAAGTTTTCACTACCAATTGTTGGTAAAAACCATAATTTTATGTACATAGGGGTTTATCTATTTACTTGTAAATCAGTTCTCAGGAGTGGATTTAATAAATATCCATGCCATGGCAACATGCTTTCTGTGCCCTGGAGCAGAGAGCATTGTTAGAACACTGGTCTAGTGAATACAAACTCTTGGATTACATCTGTAGCACTGCAAAATGTAAGTAATTAATTAGTAATTTAATTAAAAGATTTAAATGGTCTGGTTCTACATAAAGCAATTGTTTTATGACTTCAGACACACCAAATAAAAATCCAAATGATAACTTTTGGTTTTTCTCTTAAAAGCCAACAAGAAATTGGCTGTCAAGAAACATTGACAGGCTCTAAGACAAAGGTTTACTAAATACAGCGAGTTTGTATGATTTTGTAAATAGTTCCATAAAATTTTTAAAACATGTCACAAATATTAAGCAAGGACACACAATTTTAGTACAAACTTGTATAGAGGGACTGCATAAAGGGAATTTTTCTAGTAGTGTGCACCCAATTTTTGCAAATGAAAATTGCCTTTCTTTCTACTCTTTAAGGACCACAATTAGTACATTGGCAGAATGCAGTTATTGTTTGAAAGATGATGACATATAGGTTGGAATTTATAAACGTATAGAAGCATCTATGTGGTGGTTTGAATAAGAATGGCCCCCACAGGCTCAGAGGTTTAATGCTTGGTCCTTAGTTAGTGGAACTCTTTGAAAAGGATTCAGAGGTGCGGCCTGTATTACTGGAAGTGGGCTTTGAGGTTTCTCTTTCTCTGCCTCTTGCTTTTAGATCAAGACTTAAGCTCTTGGCTATTGTTCCAGCGCCGAACATTCTTGCCTGTCTGCTGCCATGCCCCCCAACGTGATGGTCATGAATTCACATTCTGGAAATGTGAGCCCCAATAAACTCTCCTATCAGTTGCCTTTGTCATGGTGTCCCTTCATGGCAATAGAAAAACATCTAAGAAAATCCAGCAACAGTAAGACAAATAAGGACCAGATGCAATGACTTTTGAGAAACCACAACTCTGCCTGGGAACAGCAGAACAAACTGTGCTACCTAGACTGAAACAGATTTAGGATTAGCAGTGGGTGAAAGCTGGCAAGCTGCCCCTACAGGCTCCTGCTAGCAACATAGCTGATCTCATTATCTTGAAGTAAAATCCTTGAAACTTTCCAAGGCGGAAAATATAAATAAATAAAAATACTTGTGACATTTCACCTACAACAGTTGCAATGGCTCTAATAGTCACCTTGCTCTGAGCATGTGGATAATTAATCGCATAACTTTCCATGCAACACTATCATTTGTCTTTCCTTTAACTATAAATAGAGAAAAGAGATAGCCTAGTTTTGATTTTTTTTACTTTCCCTTTAAAATTTACTCATGGAAAGAAACAGCTAAATTATGTGTTCCAATCTGCTCTGCTTCTACAGTGTTCATCACAGTGTTGAGACATTCTTGTTGGGCAGGAACACTCTAGAATGTGTTGGGCTTCAGTGATTGATGCCCAAGACCACCTTCTTGATGTTAAAAAGATAAAACCTTCTGTGATGGCTTCTCACATGAAGACATGCTCTTTCACAGACTTCCCTCTCTGTGGGCTGGGCTCCCAAACACAGGCGTCCCTGGCTCAGCATGCATCCAAATTCACACAGAGAATAGGGGATATTTCATCCCACCGCGGCATTTCCTCTTCCGCCGCCCAGTTTCCTACAGTGCTTTAATTAATTGGTTAACTTCTGCTTTGGAAACACCTTACTCTCATTTTGATAACCAATCTACAAATGCAGCATTTTTTTCCCCTGGGGCTGGGCTGTGTGATCCTGAGAATCCTCATCCTCCAGCAACAACCTCTACGACAGATGCTTCACCGATGCCCGCGGCAGTACCAGCTGCAAATTCTTAGCATGTTTTCCTGTTGCTTGAGACACAGATATAAACCCTACTAGACTGTTCAAGAAGTAACTCAGTCTTAACTTCGTCTTTCCACAAAATGTGTGTTATCTGCGTCTATTGGCCCAAGATTCCCCAGACAAGATCAAATGGAGCTGCAGCCTTCAATACACCTCAATTCCAACACCTTCCCTTATGCACTGCATTTTCAAATTTGACCGACTATTTAAGCATGCTCCTTTCTCTAGCTGCATTTGTGTCTTCCTGACAGAGATACAGATTGTACAGTCTTCAAGAATGTAGGCTATTTGATTAATTCCTATGGAATGCCCTGGAATCCATGAGTGGTTCTAATGTCTCCACTCACCTTGTGTTCCCGGCTTCCTTGCTCAAATATCACCAAGACACTAACTAGTAGACCATTCTATAATTCAAATATAGTTCCCTGCCTGTATCTCTGTTCTAGCACATTGGGGAATGCATGGTCCCGATAAATAAAATAAGTGTTTCAAATTATAACAACACTGTGTCTACTCTATTAGTAGTTCTCTCTCTCTCTCTCCCACCCTCCCTCCCTCTCTCTCTAGGTGTGGGTATGTGAGCATGTGTATGTGTAGGTGTGTTTGTGCCAGTGTATATGGATATGAGTGTACATACATTTACACATACATTGATGCCAGAAACCAATCTCAAGTGCTGTTCTTAGGAGCTGCCCCACCTTATTTTTTAAGAACAGAATCTCTCAGTAGGACCTAGGAACCAAAAATTAGGTTTAGCTGACTGTTGAGCAAGCTTGAGTATCCCTCTGCTTCCCAGTGCTGGAACTGCTAACTAGTAAATTACCTCTGTCTTTTGACATCAGTGCTGGGATTTTAAATCAGGTGTTCATGCTTACACGGAAAGTCTTTTACCAGCTGAGCTTTCTCCCGCCTCTTTCTGTTCTTTAGAGATCTAAGTGGTAGGCAGCCTCCACAGTGGTCCCCAGTTAGCCCTGCTGTGAAGGTGGTCCCCAGGGATCTATGCTGCCACACACTCATGACCTTGTGTAATCTCATCCACTTGGGGCACTGGGGCTTACTTATTTACTTATTTCTAGTGAGATGAAAATGACAGGCATTATGCCCCTTCCAAAATTAGGTTATAAAAAAAGGTTAAGATTTATGTTTCTCTTTCTACTCCCTCCCCCTCTCTCCCTCCCTCTCTCCTTCCCTGGATTCTTCTTGACTTACAGAAAGAAACTATGCTATAATAAAAGTTCATTTGAGTTGCCAAGCTCACGGATGGTTTGACTGCCCTAGTAGCTAAAGCATACTATTCCCAACACGTGTGTAATGCCACAGTGATGAGGATACATGGGCACTGAAAAGGAAAGAACTGCCTCTCTTCGGAACTCTCTGCTCCCGAACTTGCTGGGCAGGCGTTGGAATTTACCTTTTATTTTCTGGTATGGAGAAATGACGTAGGAAGAGAAGTGTTATGGATTGAACCAAGCATATAAATGATAGGTTTATTCCAATCAGGTAACCAGGGATAAGGAGCACCGGGATTAACGTCATAGGCAGGCTTGATAAGCCCCACGTACCGGGGTACACCTGCCATATGGCACACACACTGAGAAGGCTTATTTTCTTCTTAGTAACTTACAACACTTTCTAATTTTGATTAGTAGACTTCAATTCCTTTAAAGGGACTTTTTCAATTGCAAACCAATCCACTTGAAACAAAGGCACACGGTTTCCATTTTTTCCCTAGAATTCTGAAGGTATTTTCAAGTGGGAATACTGTAACAGGACATCAGGTATTTGCTCATCTTGTGACGACAGAGAAAATCAGGCAGCTCTCTGCATAGGGCTCGGGTTAATCACTGCGAAACCAGTTCTGGAGTGTGTGCACAGATGGGTCATCAGTGGGGATGACAAAGGGATGGAGCTAGAGGGAACATCTCAGAGGAGGCAACAAAAGGTCACAGAGGTCAGAGTTCAGGGAGCAGTGATGTGAAGTGTCTTCGGGACTTGTCAGGCTATTGAGCTCATGAATTCAGCCCTGGTTACTTGCAAAGGATGGGTCCTGTCACCATTTCGTCACCCACGAGGGAGATCTCACTGAGGAACTATGGGCAGTTAAGGGGCTCTGGAGAAGGGCGAGTCACTCTCTCCAGTGAAGCAGCCATTGATAAGTTGTCCACATTCCAGTAAAGGATGGCTCCTCCCACCTCCCACTCCCACTCATGATATTAACTGAAAAAGGATTTGGGCAGGGGCTGGGGAAGATGAAATAGGTTAACGAGGAGTAAAAAGTCAGTGTACATGTGTATGAAATTACAAAAAAAATTGAAATCAAAGTACATTATTGCATGGGGTAAACATGATCAAATATATTATAAACATATGAAAATGGCCTAATGAGTTAGAGTATATAATTATATATGATAAATGTTTTAAAAATTATTAAGAATGATGGAGTGGAGCAGAACAACAGCTTTTAGAAGGGATAGGATGTTAGCATCACTCAGGAGTGTCCGGCAGAGGGTGTAGGACCCAGGCGAGGTGCGGGGACAGAGGCAGAAAGAAGTGCTCGTGTCCGTGGGACTGATGTGTGTTTTCCGCTTTCACAGTCTCCTCTCACATAACGTGATTAAATGGTTTGACGACGTTAATTTATTAGCCTAGATTTTCTCAGTTATTTGCTTGAGAATAACAATCACATCTCTGCAACATTCCATGAAGGAAAAGGAGGCAATATTTTCTTAAGTATTCCGGAAACGATCAGTCGCACTGGCAGATTGAACAGCCTGATCATGGAAGCATTTCTCTGACAGTGGAATCCTTGACTTCTGCAAGTGCGGTTGCTCTTTAGTTTATGGATCTGTCTGGAGCAATGAGACCCCTTTTGCCATCGAGGGCTGGGATACCAATTTACTTCCACATTAGCAGGTCTGTTTCTCGGGAGAACTGGATCCAATTACACTTGAAAAACAGTTATATGAACAACAAGTAGAGAAATGGAGGTGACTCTGAGTTTAAATTCTGGAAAGGCATCCAGGCTCTTCCTTTAGATTCTATTCCCAGTCGATATTAGGCCCTACAGTTAAACAGAGTTCAACTTCAGCACTCCCAGATGAAATTAAAAGATGGATGTTAAATGGAATTTCATTGATATGTGGTGGTGCTTTGAATTTCTTGTGCATGTTTATAATAAGCAAGGGCCATTTTCAATTGTAAAAAGTAAATAAATACAATCATTATGCTGCCTTATGTGCATATTTAATTTGCGTAGATGGTTTCTTAAATGTGTATTTTTCAAATACATTCATTCACATATATATTTTATTTTGGTAACATAACCTATAAAAGGCACATTTCTTTATTTCCTAAGGGAAATAAGCTAATGAAGTAGTAACTATGCTACTTTCAAAAGGCAAAAACAATAATATTACATATTTTAGTTTTTGACACAGTCAGATACTTGCTTCTAGCAAAAGTGAATTCTGTTGAAGCTTTCACATCTTGGACTCTATTCCTAGAGAAACTACAGCTGTCAAATGAGACCATGATGACTGTCACCAGGCAGATGACGACTACACTTATGCCTCTCTCCAGAGATGACGGCGTCTCCTTAGAGTTTCTAAGAGAGCCTGCTCAGTACATGGAGGGTAGGCTGCCTTCTCCATGCTCACAGTCCTGAGTTTTCTCCTTCGTGCACAATAACAACAATCTGAGAGCAGTAGGCAGACAGTAACTCACCCAATGCCCCTTCTTTCCTTCAGCTCCTGGACAAAAATACATCTTACAAGACTAAAGGACTTTGGGAAGGTGTTTAAATATGAGACCTTGATAAAGAAACAGTTGTCTTGGCAAGTGTAATCTAAGTGCAGGAGGCAGGAGGATTAATCACGGAGATATGACCACACATGCTGAGATCAGAGAGACGCTATTGAGACTGTTGGGATCACTGCTGTAATACTTGGTAGCTGCCGATTCCAATAACTTCCTGGAACATTTGGATGAAGAAAATTCTACCTGTTAGCGTGCTGAGCTTATTTGGGACTGCTGACCTCTAGAACTGTATAATAATAAAGCCACAATGAGAACTCACATCTTGGGTGATTTGTTACAGCAGCCATGAGGAGACTAGTACAGGATGCTGTATTAATGAGAGTTTTATTCACACACAGGACATGACTACATGAATCTCTGCCTTGGGAAGCTGGAATATACTGAGGCATGCTTTTTCATGTTTTTAATGATGGGAACAGAATTTAGAATTAGTAACAGTTACTAGAGTAGATGAAGAAAGAGACACCATGGAAGATGAGGAGACAGTAACTAGAAGCCCTAGATACTCAATCTCTAAGAGAATGTTGCAGTGAGAGGGGGCATGGATCAGAAGCAGCAGGGGGCTGCAAGCTTGTCTCACACTGCCCTGCAGTTCAAGTTGGGAGCCTCTGGGGGTGTTGTGAAGGGGTTCCCACTTCCCTGGTGGGGAAAAATACATGCTCTATAGCAAGTATTGTTCACTGCCAGAAGGTGCTAAACCATCCTCGAGTCTTTGAAACATTTTCTCCTGTATTTCCTCAGATGGTAAGAAAGAGAATCACAAGAGAGAGGAAGACGCACAAACGCCCTCCGCACCGCGCTGTGCAGTGTACTGCCATGCTGTTGTTTCTGACTGAGAATCTGCCATAGTCTCATATTACATCTTTTTCAGAAAAATAAATCTTGGAGCCCTAATTATATGGAGCTTTGAAATGACTCTGGATTGGCAGCAAATTATTATTATGTTTATATAAGACACATGCACAATCCCGCATATATCTGCCAAAGTTTTAGAGAAATTTTATATGCTGGATATAAATTATTCCCCTGCAAGATGTTTTGTGGCAAAGCTGGGTTGTCCTGTGTGTTTAACAAGGTCTCTTCGCATCTCCTGCCTGTTCTGCAACTTCATTCTGTCTTTCTCGTCATCAGCACATTCAAGCCACCTTCCTTTAGGATCAATACCACAGAGAACCGCCTGACCTCGCTGTTCACATCAGGGGAAGCTCATTACCAATGATGCTGCCTTCTGTCTTTGCTTAACCTGATGACTTCTGTGCTTCTGCACCAGAGGTTGGTACTTTCTCTCTTGTAATTAAGAGATACTTTATGGGAAGTCACTTTGAGACCATCAAGACATCTTGTTTTTGCACAGCAAGCTACGCAGCGTGGCATCCATGACGGCTGATTGAGATGCTTGTCACTGGGATGCTCCTGTTCCTATCCTTCCCTTCCTTGTGAAATGTAGTTCTGTAATTCAAATGCCACTAATACCTCTTATGGGCATTAGAGGTGGCGGAAAAGGATATGGGTATACTGACATTTTTATTTTAAATGTAGGATCCAGATACGGACCTCCTACTGCTGGTATGAGTAACCGGTACTTTATGTGGGAACAGCAGAAGAACTCAGAAGAGGACAATAAGAACAGAAGGGAGGAGAAGATAAAGAAGAAAGAAATAGCACCCACTGGGAAAGAGAGCAGATGATAACTTCCTGGCTGGGAACACTGGGTAATTTTAAAAATGCTCAATAGATACATCAACATTTATCATCTACAGCTCATGTAAATGGAGCTCCATCCATTCTCTTTATCCATTCCCCCTCATTTCTACCAGTCTGCTATGATGGTTTCTCAAGGCAGAAGATACAAAATGATAGTGCAGATGGGATATTATGAATTCTCTGCTGTGGGCAACTAGAGGGGTTCTTAAAGGGTAAAAACACAATTGAAATAAAAATTATTTCTTCACATTTTATGAGACATTCCCCCAGAGGTCCAAGTACCCATCTCTATTCAAACTCAATAGGCCAGAGGCCTGGTAGCTTTTTTTTTTAATCTGACATGATTTGCCACAGAGACAATAATAACTTACATATTATGGATTTCACATTACACTAGTATCATTGCACACATGTATTTTATCCAAACATCTCTGTGTCTGTATGATATAGCCACATTGCCATCCCTATAGGAAGATAAGAACAATGCCGCCAATTATATTTTAGCATCTTATATCAGGCCTTCAACCCATCCTTACCATTATACTATGTTGACTCTGAGAATGTATGTTACTTACAGAGCAGCCCCTATAGATATAAAGTGCTGTCATCAATGACGTAGACCATTACCACATGTGCAGGATATTTCAAATGTCCAACGAATGCTGCAGAGCTCGCCCACAGGCTCTGTTAGCTTATATACCCAAGCCAGCAGTATGCTCAGTGCTAATCAGTGAGAAACTGAATCTGGCCCTAGGATAAGTGCATTACTGTTATCTACACTCCGAACATGAGAACAGAGTTTAAGACTGAATGATGTTTTCTCAAAGCATCAAATAAATTTTATTGAGTCAGTCAAGGGAGGGTTGATTTATTACTTATTCTGAAATGGTTTTTCTCACGCTGGACAATAACCATGTTATGTGAAGGTTTATGATTTCTAAAGACTTAAAAAGTTACAGTGAAGCAGTTGGTGTCCACCATTTCCAGAATTGGAGTTGGGTTGTCCTAGTGAGTTTGAACCACACTTGTGTTCACACACACACACACACACACACACACACACACAGGTACACATATGCAGGCATATACATACACATGTGTGTGTCACACACAAATAAACATGTACATACTTTCACACATGCATATACACATATACATGCACGTGTGCACATGCACACACATGGAAATTTACACACTGATTTGTGCAACACCATCCATATCTGTCAGCATTACAGAATAACCCAGGACTCTCCAACCCCTCTCTTTAAAAAGAATCAGCAGTTTTGATGGAACATGTGTACGTACATGGAATACATTTGCATGTGATTACCAGACTGACAGACTGCTATTTAATTTATTCATGACCCCGCAAAACTAATTTATGTATCTCATGCTGTTGAACAAAAACTCTGTTTTGGGTATGTAGCTGATTCCACTGCAGAGCATGGTAGTACTTCATATTTCTCTAGGGTGTGCATGAGGAATAACTATACCATCTTTGAATTCAGTCCCATGAATCTCAAGGCGACTTCTCTAAAGGGCTTCCTGATTTTCAAAACTTCTCCAGGGAATTTTGGTAATTGTCAATAAGCTCTCTACCAGCAGACTATGAAAATGCTCATTTACAAGCGTATTAGGATACTGGGAACAGAACAGAAAAATAGCTGGGTGTTGTGTGCATGTCTGTGCTTGGCATTTCCTAATACACAATAGAGACACAGATAAAATAGCATGGTAATTTTTCCTCCTGAGTTGGGGAGGAGAGAATACTTGTAGATCCCCTGCTCCAGTAAGCCAACCAAACCATCTTTAGTAGAGAAAGCTGTGTTTTGTTTTTATATTTTATGTGGTGCCATACAGAGAGGACGAGGATTTGAAGGACCAAGTAAGCACAACTTTGCAGACCAGGAGAGCTATGGACTGGGAAGGGGTGGGAAGGTAGGAGGGGAGCAGCAAGCATGAGAAAGGAGAGTGGACATGATCACCACATGATGTAGGCATGGAGATGTCACAATGAGACCCAATAAACTCTACACTTACTATATAGTACCAGTCAGCAGAAATAGAAGAACCTTTGAGAAAATAACAGTTTTTCCCAAGAGCAGAGAAGTTTGAAACTCTACCAGTTGAAGGAATATGCACGACCACGCAGCAGAAGTGAGTACAAATGTGGATTCTTGCACACCGTTCATCGTAATTCACCGAAATCAGGTAATTCATTCTAAGGTAGAAACCCTCATCTATATGACTGATGGCTTACTTCCTGGAAATACTTTGTGATAACGGGTTATCCTGAGTCACTTGGTAATGTAGATCTAAGTCCTTCATAAGAGAACAAAAAAACAGCACAAAGACAAAAACGGTTGCTATAAAGACTGCAACAAGTAGCGCAGCACGGGCCACTTTCTGGGACATAAAACCAGCACCTCAACGTTGTAGAACATAATCATGTTAGCCATTACCTCAATTATTTTCACAAACTCTAAATTTGCATTTGAGAAAACCATTCACACAGAAACTAAAATCAACGACGACATTAGTATTAGGTATTAGTGGACCCCGTTAGGGTGTTTACAAACAGGCATGTGGGCCGTTCTAACAGGTGAATACATGCCAAGGAGGCCATCGGCTTTGCGTTTTCTGTTTTCCTTACAGGATTTCAGTGCTTCCTGCCGTCTTTCAAACACTCTCGGGTGTGCAGCCCTGCCTTTGATGACGACAAATACCATACCTTCAGCTCCAAAACAGAGCCAAGTCATATTTTAAATGTGAAAGCAGTCAGGCTCGGTTTGTCAAAGAATTAGCATCCTTGTTCTGTCACGAGAGATTTGATTTTTGAAAAGGAATATTTCCCGAGGTACAAGTTTCTTAGAATTTCATCTTTTGAATGATGGACTTCCTAAGAATACAATGAAACTAGAACATAGATGCCATCTTCATGAAATAAATACCTTGACCAATTTTCAAATCGATTGATTTTAGAAGAGGAAGAAGAATAGAGATGAGGGCATAGGAAGATGGTAGAAAATCCTGAATACTATTATAGCCTGGGTACTTTTAGAATCTCAAAGAAACGCAGAACAGGAAGTGTGTCCCTGAGTTTGCTCAGGTTTCTGGCTGCTTTGCCCGGAAAACGGGAACTTACTTTTATTGTTCCCAGAATTCCTGTTTTGAACGGCCAAGCAAAAGCTGCTCACAAGCTTCCTTGGAGCTCGGTTCCCAGAACAAGAAACTTCCAATCTTCCCACTGAATTCTATTATATATTTAAAGAAAGGTAAAAACAAAACAAGACAAAACAAACTAGAACTTAATCTCCGAAGTACAATCAATTCCACAAGCACGTGTTTAGTTTGGAATACTCTGACGTGTCTGTGGTTCCAGCAACCCTTCCACAGGAGGACTATGGACTTGTTAAAGGAGAATACAATAACAGACAGAATTCTAGGGCTGGAAGGACTGGAATTGATCAGGATGTGTATTCGGAGACGCCTGCGGGGTGGTTGTGGGTGTGATAGGAGATGCCCGTGGGCTTGTTGTGGGTGTGATAGGAGACACCTGTGGGGTGGTTGTGGGTGTGTTAGGAGATGCCCGTGGGCTTGTTGTGGGTGTGATAGGAGACACCTGTGGGTTTGTTGTGGGAGTGTTAGGAGATGCCCGTGGGCTGCCTGGTGAAGGAGCTTGGCAGGGAAGGAGTCCTTATCAAAGGGAGCTTGCTGTGCTTAGTGTGTGCAGTGTTTCGCCAGCACAGACCCCTCTCTGGCCCAGTGAAGTCTGTGGAAGCACTGTCCTGTGAGGCGAGGGAACTGAGATTCAGAGTGGCATGTGATTACTCTATAGTCAGGCAGCACCAATGCAGAACCAGGTCAGACTGACCCATGGCCGCCCGCACTCTGAATCTGTGCAGTTTATCACTTCTGCGCAACCTTTCTGGGCAATCATTCGTACAGGAGATCAGAGCAGGGACCGGCTGAAAGCGGAGGAAATGATCGCCTACGGTTTCTGCCCCCTATACTTCCAGAAGCACGTGAGGATCTTATATCCAGATTTGGAAGATAGCACTTCCTCATCAGCGCAGGTCCCCAAGCTTAGGCACTGAGCTGTACACGCGTAGGAAAAGCCAGGGCGAGCAGACACAGGTTGGTGATGCAGTCCTGAACCCCTAAGCTTTACTTGGGTATTTGGAAAAAAATATGTTCTTATGATTAAGCACTGAATTTCAGGTTTAATAGGGAAGTTTTGAGATAAATTATTGTTAATTATGGTTCATGGTTCCTCTCCAGTCACTCACTTTACAAACTATATGCTTGACTTCCAATGTCAGTCCATCAGTCCCTTCCCCTTTTCACTCTCCATCATGGCTGGAAACACCAGAACCTAACATGTATGGCTTACCCACTGGCACCCGGACCCTAATACCCAGAGGACCGCAAGAGGCTTCTATCTCTTCGGAGTGAGCAATGATTCCTGTCAGGACCCTGCGTAGGCTGGGCCCCCAGCTCGGAAGGTCTAGAAAGCCTTCTTTCAGGAAACTGACGAGCTGTCCTAGTGACAGACCACGGAGACTGCTGGTACCCGAAGCTTAATTCAGTACTTCTGCGTCAGCAATAGCACACACGACCTTGCTGGCAGAACTCTGGGAAAGCCTATCATAATTAGACGGACTTCAGACAGAAGCAGCAGCTGCTTAGAAGCATGGGGATGTTCGTGACAGCAGATCAGATGACCCGAGCACCCTTTTGGCCCAGGTCCTGTGTGGTCCTATTATCTGGCTTAAAATTCTGCCTTGATTCTGTGTGACCTTGAATGATTTGTAGAACATCTCCCTGTCTCCATTTTCATGTGGTGGAATTGGGGAGAACCTTACTCTACATCGTAAGGTTATCAACAGGATTTCATCTGCACTGATTGTTGTGTTATTCTTGCTATTAAATGTTATTAGGTGTGTGTGTGTGTGTGTGTGTGTGTGTGTGTGTGTGTGTCTGTGGAGGTCAAAAGAGAACTTTCCAAAGTGTTCCTTCCTTCCACTATGTGGGTTCTAGGCATTCAACTTAGGATTTCACACTTGACAGCAAAGCCCCTTTACCCACTGACCTATCTCGCCAGTATCTGTTATTCTTAATATCAATATTTTTATTATAGATTCATAGCTGAAACCCTCTGTCCTTGCTAGGCTGAGATTGATACTGTCTTGTTTTTTTTCTGTGGGGTTCTTTTGCCTGTGTTTCTTGACTCATTTATTTCTTTTCAAATTAGCATCCAGATGTTTTAAATGGGCTGGTATTTGGATTTGGTAACATCCACGTCTTAGTGCTTTTGGAGCTGTCGGCTTAGGGTGACTTTGCAGGTCTGCCGGAGGGATGATATGACAGTGTTCTCTGCAGTGTATCAGAAGGTGGCCATGTACCCACCTCAGCTCCCACTAAAGATGACAAAGCAGTTTTCTGCTGAGCTTTAGGAGGGTTCTGAAGGTGGTCTGGTGTTAGGGTCCACCTCTTCTCATGATGCTCAGAGCTGTGCTTTGTTCTCTATCTGAAGTTATTGTTAGTTACTCTGCTCTATGAACAGTGATCTCACCGTCTCTGGTTTTAACTATTTGAATTACTAGACATTGGCCTGAGATTTATTTCAAGGAAGACACCCACTACAAAAGATACCAGTCAGAAAGCCATTATCCATGTGTCAGGAGCCCATATGTTCCTCTGTCAGGAAAGATGGGAAGCCCTTTTTCCTAGGTTTGCTCTATTTTTTTTTAAACCACATATGCATCCAGGATTCTGAGTGGTAAAAGGCCCAGAACACTGACCCTCATACAATTTTGGTAAGCCTGCCCTGACCCTGTTGTCCTGACCGTGTCATAACAGAGCTTCATAATCTCTTCTGAGGAAGATTCTCAAAGCCTCCAAAGACATTTCCTTCCAGTTTCTGTATTTGGGAAATAAATAACATTTGTCAAGTTCGCCTTAGCCCATCCTGCTGAGATGAACATTCACAGGAAGAATTTGGTCCTTCAGGCCCAGGATGACAGCGAGCAAAGATAACACTATTCCTCTATCTGTGAGGAAGGGATCGTGCTCAGGACTCACTGTTCTCCTGGGGAATCCCTGATGCTTGTGACTACCATTTACGTGTGTTAGTGAGCATCCACCCATCATCACTTCTGATTCCTGCATACATTATGGGGAAAATGACGAGGGAAACAACCCGCTACTTTGGATAACGTGATCCAGACAACATAGACTCTTCCTGACCCATGATAAGAGAGACTTGATAGCTCTTTCATTTTCATAAATTTGACAGATCGCCAGCAATACAGTTCAGGAATCAATAATCTATAATCAAATGAGATATCTGCACTTGTTCGTGGGCCTGTGAGTTACCTGTCCTAGGGAAGTCTTGGTGTTAGCCTCTTTGTTCCATCATTGCAGTCAAATACACGCTAAAAAGAACTGCAAAAGGGGGGTGGGTGTTCTGATTGACAGTTCAGGGGACAGCAGCCCATCTGGGGACAGACATGGTGGCGGAAGTAGATTGGTGCACAGTCCTGCACAGGAAATGGAGGTCACCTAGCTTTGTCCTGTATTCATTGTACTCTGTTTGGGCTTGGCTCATGGCATGGTGCCCCCCACATCAGGGAACGCCTCCTCTCCTCTGTCAGTTCTCTCAGAACTGGACAGACTGTGTCTGTCCATCACTCCCAGTCAAGCTGACAATGAAGGCAACTGTCACTCCAGGGCAAAGCTGGGGTGCTTAACGGTAGGCGAAGGATGGATGACCAATGGGAGGCGTTTCTATGAAAAAGAGTTCCTGGAGTCGGGGGGGGGGGGACGGAAGTGCAATCCTCAACTCACCATTTCTATCCAGCTGGTTTTAGTTATAGATGCATAAAAGTTAGAACAAATTTTATTTCTGAAATGGTGTCCGCTTCCACACGAGCACTGTGTGTGTGTAAGTTTCTATTTTGTTTGCTTGGGAATACACTACATACATTTTTCTTTGGGGCCCCTTCAGATTTAAGAACTTTAGTCCCAATTTGTAGAGACATTTTTATCTCCTAAGTGTGCTGTGTAATATCTACTTTCCAACAGGTCTATATTGTCTCACCATATGCACCATTTGCTAGCAGGGCAGGCTTCATTATGACAAGCAAAGCTAAAATTATGATTATAAAGCAACTACAGAACAGTGAGGGTATTCTCGGCATATTGATGATTAAACACCCGCACCTCATAGGAGGTGCTCAGAAACCGGCTTTTACATAAATGTTTGTAGGAGGTTCGCATCACAAAATTCCTGAGAAAGAGTCCCAGAAAAACTTCGATAATGATATTTAATTTGTTTGCCAGTGTACTTATGCAATGTGCTTAACATAATTTGAGCAATTCTTCTGGTTATATATTCAAATTTGCAGATTCCGGTTTTGTTAGTGACACGAGGCATATTTCATTTTCAGTATCCATATTAACCACCCCTAATGAATTCTTTACAGTTTCCATTTCTGTAATTATATTCTTCCAGGTTTTCTTGCAAATGACTCAATACTTTGATATATCACAGATTTAAAAGGTGATTATAAAATTAACATATACTTCACCGATGGAATAACCACCAAAATCTCTCAGCAAGAAAATAAAAAAAAAAACCCTGGGGTTTATAATGATTTTAAGAAAGGATTTTTATCTGATAATTTCCTCTACTGGGCATTTTCACCTAGGAGCATTACTTTATGCAATACATTTTCATCGGATTCTGATCCTTTTGAAGCATAGCCACACAGGTGAAACAGCCAGCTAGTGTTCTTATCACCCACTGGTGTTCCAGATGACAGACAGACTGGAATCTGACATTCTTCTCCACAGACATCAAAAGACGATGTTATAGCAGCCCCTGCATGAGAAGCAGCAGGGGACCCAGACTTGGCAACCACAGTGCGCCTTCCTTTTCCTGGGTCTGAACATATTTAAGTTCCACAAACTAAAGGGGAGTGTTGGAAAAATGAAAATATAACCGTTAATAAGAAAATAGGAGAAAAAGAAAACGCTGCGCCTAAGAACACCTTGAGTGGCCAGCAGCACTTGCTGTGATGAGCAGGGTTGAGGGCGTGGGTGGACGGCTTGCAGGGTCGGCAGGGAGTTTTCTCTACTCTCACCGACTCCCATCCCTAGTATCTCAGGATCAAAGACTTCATTGTGAACAAGGTCCAAGTCGTAACGACTTTCAAATAAGTGCGAAACAAGGTATTAGGATAACGATACCGCTTAATTCACTTACGGTTTCTTTTTAACTCGAATCTTTATCACTGTGGTGTACAAACACTGGCCATGCTGAGTCGCGTTCTGAGTTTGATGCTGAGTGAGTATTTGTATACATTTCTGCCTACACGACAGTATATATGAATACACACCACACCACACACTTACACATGATCAATGGAGAAAGCAAAACAGAAGGATCAAGGAGGAAGTATCTGAAACGCCCTCTTGATGGAATAACCCTATACTTAAATGGAGGAATTTGTTTTTATTAAATTGAAATTACACTCCATGTATTTCTTTGCCTACTGATTTTAAAAGTACGCCATTTTGTCTTCATTCTTATTATCCTATGCTATTATTTTTACAGGGCTGTACAGAATTCCTTAAATCATATTCAATATATCTTATATTCAGCGTATATTAGTTTCAATATAGTCTCCTGAAATGATTTTCTCCGCTCACCACCACCAGTGCAATGCAGAGCTTCATTTACTGTCTGAGACACCAGGACTATGTCAACTCGCTTACAGTGGTAGAGGTTTAGTCCATTGTCACCATGGTGGGAAGCATGGGGGCACACTGGCAGATGTGGTGCAGGTGAAGCAGTTGATAGTTCTACATCCAGATCTATCGGCAACAGGAAAAGTCAGGCCCAGTGTCTCCGTCTACAGAGTTGCCCTGATCTGGTCCACCTTTGGGGTAATTCCCTAGCTATGATTCTCCCCAGCCAAACTGGCCCAGTTACTGTAGAATAGCTGAAACTGATGGCTAGACTCTACCAGGTTCACTCAACAAACGCACTACCAACAGTATGAGAGTCAGCTTTGATCGGATTTCAACAATTTGCAAAGTGCCATTCCTAGCTTGCTTCATTTATTCCTTGCTCTGGCTCTCTCTGAGGTCTATCAGAAGTATGTCCATCTCACAGGGAGGTGACAGAGAAAGGGAGAGAAGGAAAAAATGGACCTGAGTTGTCCAACCAAGTCCCAGTACTACATTGTGATTTAGCCTGCTCAGTATCTAGAATTCCATCAAATCTGCCTGCCGGCCCTTGAAGCCAGACATCCGAAATCAAAGCTCAGCCATGAAGGGGTCCTCCAGCCGGCACAGCCTGTGTCATCAGAGTTAATCATCTGCCACCTTTGCTGAGCCAGTGTGGGCTCTCCCTAGCTGCCCTTGTCTGGACCGCTCCTTAGCAGTTTGCAGAATGCTGCCCCTAGAGGCATTTAACAAACTCTAACTCTTGTTTCAGAGAATGTGAGGTCTACTCATTTAGTTACTGCCTTGAACCTGTGCCTCGTGCTTGCCTGGAAGCTCCCCTGGCTTGAGTCTGTGCTTCTCCTCAGGCACACAATGGGGTCTTAGCCCTGCTGCTGGCCTCACTCAGGTGGTCTGCTCTTAGCTGAGTGCTCCATTCAGCTTTTCTCTTTGCCCCACACGGAATGTCACATAACTCTGTCCTTAGCTCTTGGTGGGGAATTAACTTCAGATGGTCTCTTGTCAGTTTGTGCCAGGACACAATTCTGTGACAATGGCAGGAGCTAATTGGATGGATGGATGGATGGATGGATGGATGGATGGATGGATGGCAGGAAGGAAGGAAGGAGGGGGGAAGGAAGGAAAAAGAGGAAGGATGGAGGAGGAGGAAGGGAAAGAAGGAAGGAAAGAGAAGAGACAGAGGGGAAGGAAGGAGGAAAGGAGAAGAGAAGGGTGGGGCGAAGGAGAGACAGAAGAAAGAAAAGGAGAAGAGATAGAGGGGAAGGAAGGCAAAATAAAAAAAGAAAAAGAGGAGGAGGAAAGGGGGAGTGAGGGAAGAGGTAGTGAGGGAAGGGAGGGGAGGGGAGTAGAGAGGAAGGAAGGGAACTGAAAGAAGGAAGGAAAAGAACATAGGCAAGAAGTAGAAGGGAGAGGGAGGGGAGGGAAGAAAGAAAAAGGAAAGGGAAAAATGGGAAGTGGAAGGGAGGAAGAGAAAATATACTATATAATATATTAAAGGTAATATATAATATATTAAAGGTAATATAGCATATCATATATTAAAGGTAATATATTACATAATATATTAAAGCAAATGTGAATGCTTATTCATGGCTGTTTCTAGTCCTTTAAAAACACACAGTTGTTAAGAGTTTGCTTTAAAGGCAGTAGAAGTGAAGAGTAGTTTTTATGGCATGCTGATTCCTTTGAATGGTTTCACTGTGCTTTACTTAGTGTAGGCTTGACCTCGTCCCCAGGAATGGAAAGAGGACAAATGTGCGTGTGACAGATGATGCCTGAAAGAGACATGTCTGATGAGTAGTCCATGTGTTTGTTGCACACAGTATGCTTCTTCTTGTATCCATTTAATTTTTTTTAATTTTGCCCATTTAATATTTTTTTTCAAATGGTCCACACAACCATTTGAGAAATGGAATTACCACTTACTCACTATTGTCTTGGATGCCAGCAACGATCCTGGGAGTGGGGGAGTACTTAGGAATGCACTGTGGATGCAACCCTGTGCATAGAAGGAGCCCTGCAATTTCTTTGGAATGGGCAATATCTGAAAATATCAAAATAAGCTGAATACATGTTACTGTCCACAGAAAAGACTGGTCACTTTGTCCATACCTCTACTTGAGGCTGACATCAGGCTTTGGAAGCTGGGATAATTGGAGCTGGCAGCCTTTCGCCTGGCTGGCCTCTGCCCTCACATGGCATGTGCCTACAGATCAGAGCTGTGTAGTCAGCTCCCCACACGGTGGCAGTGGAATCACCCCCAGATTGTGTTGGGTGGTGATTGGACTGGGGCAGGATGACCTGGGTACAGATTTCCTGATAGCCCAAACAGGGAAGTAGCCTGACCTCGTTATTGATCATGGAAGTATGTAGGAAGCAAAGGATGAAGAAGGAAGAAGTGAAATTGCAAAGGGTATATTTGGAGGGCCAAGAGTGGAAGGAAGAAAAGTGATTTCAGAGCTTCAAACAGCACGCCAGAGGTGTGCAGTGCCTCAGAAAACCTGAGAAGACCACATGCCACACATTTCTCGAAAGAGATGAAGAAAACCACGACTTTGAATTTCTCTCTCTCTCTCTTGGTTTCTCTCTGTCTCTATCTGTCTCTGTCTCTCTCTCTGTCTCTCTGTCTCTCTGTCTCTCTGTCTCTCTGTCTCTCTCTCTCTCGGTTTTTCAAGACAGGGTTTCTCTGTAGCTTTTGGAGCCTGTCCTGAAACTAGCTCCTGTAGACCAGGCTGCCCTCAAACTCACAGAGATTTGCCTGCCTCTGCCTCTCAAGTGCTGGGATTAAAGCCATGCACCACCACTGCCCGGCTAACTCTGAATCTCTTGTAACATTCCTGGAGCTTGAGACATCTTGCCTTGGATCTTAAGAGAGAGACTGCAGCCAGAAATGTGGGCCAAGGAGCAAAGCTGAATATAATAACAACAATCATCATCCCTCTAGTACTTAATCTATGTTACACACTATTCTTAGTCCCTGATAATCATACAAAGTAGGGCTTATTAAGACTCTAAATTTATACATGCTCAACAGAGATACCCAGAATCTGAATTCACCTTGATCGTGAGGTAGGGGTGCCAGTGCCCCATGGACATGCCCACAGACACCACGGCATGCCAGTCAAGTTTGATGGCAATGGAAGTTGGGAGCTGACAAAGAAAGGATGGTATACATAGGAATAAGAACGCCTAGAAGATGAGACTGTTGGCATGCCTTCTTCCATGAGCACCATTGAGAAACCACAGTCAGAGCTTCAGACCAGTTTATGTTTTCCGCAGAGAAAGAGCAGAGCTGACAATGCAGGAAAGGAGATGCAGTCAGATGTTGAACCTTGAAGTCTACATACTGGAAGCAGTGATGAAAGCAAGAGGAATGGGTGAAAAGATGTTCTCACCAGAGAGAACAAGATGCCCATCACAGGACCGAGGCAGCTGAGAAGGAGCACAGGGCTGGGGAGAAGGTGGAGAGAACTGGAGATGGGTGCAGGGCAGCCTGAAGGCTGACAGCTGAGGAGTTAGAAGATCCCCTTGTGCTCTGGGATACAGGATGGGCAACAGCAGGGAGGACGCGCAGATACAAGGGAGACAGAAGTTCTGATTCTCCCCTGAACTAGGTCCTGGTGGGCTTGTCTACGCAGAGAGGAACAGAGGGCACAAGGCACTCCCGTGCTGGGGGTGAATTCCCCAGACTCTGGGGGCCTGAACTGGCTTTAACACGGAGTATGATTGGAGCTGGGAGTTGGAGAGGAAGCCTGTTTATTGCCAGCCTCATTAGCACCCCTAATCGTTATAAACAGATAATTTGAAAGGAGATGAAAGAATCCAAATTTATGTTGCCAATACTAAATATTTAACTAATGAAAAATATAGGTTCTGAATTAGCCATGTGTATCTCAAATGATGAGTTAAATTTTAAATGCTCTGTGTCCTGGGGACGATATTTCAACTCCTGATTTGCCAGATGGGCTGTGAGTCACAGCACAGGAAATGACACTGGATTTCAAATGATTTGGCTTAGACGAAGGACAAGGACCTTCTCGAGCCAATTGCCCCTTGGAGGCAGTGAAAACCCAGAGGGAAGCAGATACTTAGTGAAGCAGACCCTGAACAGGAAGGAAATTGAATCAGAGCTCCCGCAGAAAGCCCAGAATGCAGGATCCTCCCCCTGTGCCAGCAAGCAGGCTGTGGATACATCTGGACAAACACTATCAGTGGGGCTAATGGAGTCACCAGGACTCCTCAGCCGAGAGCGGACACTCACACTTGAGTGTGTGGGGTTCCTTAGATTTTCCTACCCAGCCTGCCTTATTTACCAGCCCACCTCTGAAGCACACACATGAGATTCGATGAGAATGCAGCTTTATCATACAATCCCGTGTCCCTATCCTGTGGGGTTAGAACACTCAGAACAAACACTCATTAATCCCCCAGTGTCTGAATGTAAGAGCTGGAGCTGAGAGCTCTGGGCTTTCTTCTTCTCCCGGTGTTTTCACTTACGAAAAATTGTACAAGGCTTGACACATACGTTCCTCCTTCTTCTGACTCCTGGCAATCTCCAGTGCATTTACCGTCTCTATCAATTCTTTATTTCCAGAAATATCTCAGTTAGAACCCTACAGCACGCAGACTTCGGAGATTGGCCTTCCTCCTAGGAATACCCATTAAAGGCTCTTCATTGCCTTTTCATTTCTAGATAGTTCATATCTTCTTGCGATAAATAATTCTTTTGTCTGGATGGACCACGGTTTACTTCCCCATTAACCTACAGAAAAATACTTCGGCTGTTTCCAAGTTGTAAACTAAGACCAACACGGCTGTCAACACCGGTTTGTAGGTTTGGGTGTGGAAGCAAGTTGTCAACTATTTGAGTGTGCAGGAAGCAGGGCAGCGAGAAGAGGGCACAGGTGCTTCTGCAGGACAACTGCGCAAGCTGGAGCCGGAGCCATTGCAGCTTCTCTCACTGGATGCTACACTTAACCCATGGCTCACGTTTAAGGCAGCTTTCTGCTTAAATGTGACCCCCTCAGTGACCTTGGATTGTTCTCTGTCTCCCAGGACAGTCATCCTTTATATACATGATTTGTTTTATAAATATGAATGATCTTCTTTGTGACCATTGGGAAGTTATGACTAAGGATTAGCATGTCTGAGTGTAGTTCTCTCTCTCTCTCTCTCTGGTAAGGTTTTTCATGGTTCCAAACAACATCGTCTACTCCTACACTGTATACAGAAAACCATTTCGTCATATCTGGTTTTAATAAAAGAGTTATATGATAGTAAATAATATCTTCTTGGCTCTTTAGCCTTTCTCTAAGTCTGAAATCTATTATTGGTTTGATTTCAGAATTCCATAGGCTTCAACTCTGTAGGAAAACTCATGTGTATTGTAAGTCTAAGAAATGCTGGTATCCTCCAAAAGTAATAGTTGAAACCTTGGTAAGCTCTGGGAGAGGGCTGTGTCTCACTAATGAGCTGAGAGCTGAGGGTGCGAGTCTTGGCCCACGGTGCTCAGCACTCAGAAGGCAGGGCACTGTTTCCCCATGGCCACAGAGTGGTTGAGCACACAGCCCTGGCTTTGGTTGGTTCGCTTCAGAGCTTGAAAGGATGTTTGTTGCCAATGTATGAAGGAGGCTGACGAGCAAAGAAGCTCTGGGCTTCAGATGGAATCTTCAGGAGGAGCCTGTCATAACTCAGCTTTAAAAATGTGATGTAAAAGATGTTTCCATCCCAAGAGTTGGACCCCCTAAAGCCCCGGTACTCATCAGACACCATAAGAATAATCACAGAAGATTAGCATTGGGAAGGACAGTTAAGCCATGTTTTTTTTTTCCATTTTTTTTAAATCTAAATCCTTCCTTCTATTGGTGAAAAATCTAAAGCTCACAATTGTGAACTTAGTTACCCAAGGTCATACCAATAGACACTTATTGGGAAGAGAAACATAAACCCAGATGTCAAAAAAGCCAACTGTGGGCCAGAGGGACTGAGACTTCAGACATCCTAACCAACGCTGGCTTTGGTCCAACAGAGGTAACTGGCTGAGTGCATCTGCTTGTCAGCACCGTGCCGAGCCCAGAGCATGTCACAGGCTGCTAATAGGCAGGTGTGCTTTCCCACACGTTCCCGGAGGATAGTGTCAACCTCTGAGGCTTTAAGGCAGTGTGTAAACATGTTCTGAAAAGGTAACAGTAACTTTTGAATCTAAGGTCAATTAAAAGCTGACATACATGTTCGGAAGCCCACTATAACTCGCTCACCGCATAAGGCTAAGTGGCCAACTATAGACAGAGCAGGGGAAAGCAGAAAGCCAACGCTTGGTTACACAAATGGTTTGGTGTTTGTTCTCCCTAAAGAATCCTCACAAAGAGGCGCCTTCCCAGCATCTTGCGGCTTAATTTATTTATTTGTCTTTGGCAACCTCTGTTCACAGTTGCTTTTCTACCCCAGGGACTGAAAATGGTAGACTTCTTTAAAACACCGTTCCCAGTGTAAACACAGATGCTGCTCTCACAATCTCCTTTATATTTCTCTGTGCCAATTCTTTCGGGTTGTGCAAACCACATTGTTCGGCTGACAGACACTCTCTGGCTGCCTCCTCACACCCCATACCCTTGTCCTACCTCTTTAATATCCAAAGAAGCAAGGAAGCCACCCCCCCCCCAAAAACAATGCATTCCTGTGTTCATTTCATTCTTTTTTTTTTTTTCTGGTTTTTCGAGACAGGGTTTCTCTGTGGCTTTGGAGCCTGTAGCTCTGTAGACCAGGCTGGTCTCGAAATCACAGAGATCTGCCTGCCTCTGCCTCCCGAGTGCTGGGATTAAAGGCGTGCGCCACCATCGCCCGGCTTCCTGTGTTCATTTCAAAAACAATTTCTGAGTGTTGTTTTCCTTTTAGACATGATGTTAGGAAAAGTAAAGCATAAACTATCTTACTTCATAAAAAAAAAAAAAACAGAACAAAGCATCAGTTTGGGGTGGGGGTGGGAGAAACCAAAACCAGATAAGACTTAGCACAGTCTAAGAAGCTGCCAAGAAGAGATAAAAGAGCATCTCCTGGGACAGAGGGGATCCAGGGCGGTTTCCAGCAGCACTGAAGTAGGAACTGAGTCTCCACCCAGCAAGTACAGGGTGTGGGATGAGGCACATTCAGGAAGGCAGCATTTCCATACTGAAGGGGAACTTTAGCTAAGCCTGGGTGGCATTGGATAAGGATGGAAAAGAAGGAAGCACCTTGGAGTCACGGGTGCACAAGAAAGCATTAGACTCCAAAATGTCCTTAAGTATAGCAAATCGTGGCTTCTGTTCATCTACAGAGTGTCACAAAGCAGGCTTGGTGTCAGCGAACATTGAGCGGGAATGTAGAGAATTTCCTTAGAGCCCCTCAGGGTGGGCAAGCCCGCATCTCCCCCTTTGGTGTTGGGCTAATACCGTTACTGACATTAGCGTGATGGGTGTGCTACGGTTCAAGACCTGGAGTTGAGTGACAGCTTCAGAGGCTCAGTACTAGATATACAATCCAGGAAAGCAAGAAGGGAAGTTACTGTGGGAGTTCATTGAGTTTAAACATTGTGCTCTAAGGGGACAGTGTGAGATATAAGAATAAACCCACAGGTGGGAGAACATATTGTCAAAAAGCATACTCTATAAAGTATGTAACATATGCGGTGTTGGGAAGTTCAAGAATATAGCTATGTACATAGGCTTAGATCCTCACAAACACAAAAGCAGGGTTGGATTGCTTTTGAAGTTGAGCACACCCCAGTCTAGAGCAGCTAATAAATTACACGTAATAACTTCCTCTGAAGTAAAAGATAAAAATGAATTTAATATGGTGCCGGAGACAAGAATCACCAGTTGAGTGCATGCTACTCTTCCGGAGGATTCTAGTTTGGAGCCTAGCACCCATATCAGGTGGCTCACAACCCCTGTCACTCCAACTCTAGGGGATCTGGTGCCACCTTCTTACCTAGCAACCATATCAAGGGGCTCACGACCACTGTCACTCCAACTCCGGGGGACCTGATACCACCTTCCTACCTCCTCTCAAACCTTCATTCATGTGCACAACTCCCCCTACACAGACATACAAAATACACATAAAAACAATAAATCTAAAAGTTTAAATAAAAAATAAATTAAAAGAGCTGTTTTCTTAGTATGCAAGAGGATCCCTTTCCAGCCCAAACACAAAAGAAATAGTCAAAGGATTGATAACATAAAAAAACTCATGTTTTTGCCAGCCACCTTCCCAACATTACATTGCTGTGATCCTGCAGGACTTCACTTATTGTCACTGAAAAGTTTAGCATCCACATGCCAAGAGCGCACTATAGAAAACTAGCTAAGCAACACCACACACCAGCATGGATTTTCCTCTGCTGATCCCAAAGTAAGCCCTTGTCCCTTGTGTGTGAGAAAATCCTCCCTAAGCCATTCCTGCCATGTCCCTGACATCCTTCCTGTGTGTGAACTGAAGTCTTGAATTTTGGAACCAAACCAATGTTTAATTAAAAAATGATATGAATATTCCTTTATATCTCGCTTCTTTCATCTCAGCTCCAAGGAGGCAGGCGTGGGAGGGCGAGAAGATGATAAATTAAAAAGCAAGAAACCCAGGCATCTCTGGAGATACGCGACCTCCTCATGTGTTCCCTGCCAGCACAGCTGTGTGTCCCTCTAACAAACCTGCTGTGTCCCCGCCGAGGGACTGTGGTTGGGATTCGGCAGCTTAGCTTATCGACTCCTTACATAACATCCAATTATTTTCCTAATTTAACACACATCTCGAAACACTGACACTTAGCGGCTCCTACCACTGAACGACTGACATCCGGTATGGGGTTCTGTGTGAGTACTGAGTGCCCCAAGCCCACTGTGCTGGCTTCCTCCTAAGCCTTTTGTTCCAAATAAGATGCTTCTGCACATCGAATTACATGTCTGCTGTGGGTGTCTCCGGGTAAGGAAAGAATTTGTTCATTTGCACCTAGCGAATCTCGCCCAAGATCCTGACAGGTGTTCTCGTTTGCAAGGTCCTGAAAGACCAGTCTGAAGCTTTACAGGTGCTGTGATTTCACAGGCTACAAAAACCATTTACTGGGGCAGGAAAATTATTGTACGTTTCTAATGTGGTTTTGATTTTTTTTTCACTCAGTTCCTACTTCTCATGGCAGAATTGTTCTCAATATTTTTCTGCTAAAACTTTCTTTGTATGCTGTATCAAACTTTGCCTTTAAATGTAAGAAAATCTCTGAGCAGATCACCAGTGTTACCTAGCTATAGACATGGTGGGAAGACGGGCAATGCCAAAGTGTGATGATGCTAATGCTTCCATGTGAGACACAAAGGCACTCTGAAAATTAGACTATGAAAAGAGAACATCCTGTCTTGAACTTAACTGTCCACCCAAAGATCAAGGTGGCTTTGTTAAAACATCTTTGTACTACTCAAAACTATAATTAAAATCAAGGCAAACATTACCTCTTTGATCCTGTTCTGTAGACAAACACCTACTTTCTTCCCTCCTGAAACCCTGGGCTCTGTCCCCAGCATTTTTCCATCCTCTCAGAGTCTCCACTAAGGGAATCCAGGATGTTGGTTCACCCCGTCATAATCAGGCAGACACTTACATTGCATTTAGGTGGTTTCCTGGCTCATCCACCCTGCCTGTGACCCTTGTGTTGCCAACACTTGGAGCGAAGACAAACCACCCACTGAACTGTCTGCTGTCTCTCAGTCTGTGCATCGTGTTTTTCAGAGGATTCCAAATTCAATGAATTGAGTTACGTTGGGTTGGGTTGTGACCACAAACGAACAACAAAATTCTCTTTAGAATTGCTTTTACTTATTTAAATTTTTAATGCCATATATTTTTATCATATTTTCCCTTCCCCCAACTCCTCCAAGATCCTCCCCCTACCCACCCAACTTCATGCTCCTTCTCTTCCTAACAAAAGAAGGAACAAAATAAAACCAATCAAAAAGCAGAAACAACAACAATACAGCATGGGTAAGGGGGGAGGGCTTGACTCTGCTGTACAAACTTCAGGGCATTTCCCAGGTAGTGTCGCTTGCCTGGTACCGTGGAACATTCTGGTGAACTGCTGAGATATCTTTCCTAGGAAAAGTATTGGCCAAGCCTAAGACATTGCCTATGACACTGGCAAAGCCTAGAACATTGCCTATTTACTTTTTTGCATACTCTTAATCTGTAAGCAATTTGCTTCTTACGTTTCCCCCCAGAATTATAGTTGGGTAACCATATTTGTATATATCTATGGAGTATATGGTGTTCCCATGTGCATTCAAAAGTACAAGGATCAAATTTGTGCAATTAGCACACCCACGCCCTCAAACATCTACTATTGTGTTCTGGAGAGACCATTCAAAATCCAGTCTTGGGGATGCAGCGATAGATCAGCAGTTAAGAGTCTACTGAACCTTCAGAGCCCAGAATTTTATTCCCAACACACACACCAGGAGGTGCACAAGTGCCCAAAACTCCAGTTACAGGGGAGCCAACATAACACATCTGGACTCAGCAGACACCTCCACTCATACACTTAAACAGACACATACACATATAAACACATAAAGATAGTGAAATAAAATAAAAAGTCATCTTCAAAATCCTTTCGTCTGTCCTTTAGTAACACACAATGCATTGTAATTAACCGTTGTTGTTCTCATCTTCAACAGAACACTGGCACTTTTTAAGCCTTTGTACCCATCCCTGTTGTGTCCCCAAGTCTCCCACCATTACCTCCCCCAGTTTCCTGGAATCATCATTTGCCTCCATCCCGAAAAGATTTTACACATGAGACCACGCAGTGACTTTCTGCATCTTGTTTGCTTCACTTAACACAGTGCCCTTGAGGCTGATCCGGAAAGGTTCTAAAACAGGGTCTCGCTCATTGTACAAAGGAAAGAATGCTGGGCTGTGTGTACAGAGCAGAGCTTCTTTAGGTTTTCATTTCTCCATGAACACTAAGGTGGATACTGCATCCTAGTCAGGGTGGCTAGAGCCATGTCTCTGACACACGCCGGTTTCATGTCCTTGGTGACGACGTATGAAGATTGGGTTAGCCGAATCATCTGATGCCTCTATTTTCAGTTTCTGGAGGAACCTCCAGCCTGTGTTCTCACAGTGGGCGTACTAATTTACATCCCCACCAAGAGCATTCTCACAAACATTTGTTATTTCTTGCATTTTTGTCAGTGTTGATTTTAACTGGGCTGAAATGATGTATCATTGTGGTTTGAGGTTTCATCTCTCCAGTGTGTAGTGGTGTATATCGTTTTAAAGACGCCCGGTGAGAGCTTGTAAACCTCCTCTTGAGAAATGTCTCTCTTAATATGCTTATCGATCTGACAGTTTACTGAGGCCGTGCGGAGAAACTTCGCCTTTTCAATGATTTATGTCAACTAAGCTCAAATATTGATGTGCGAAATAACCATGGAAGCTGCTGGCTCTCTGGTAGAATTTAATCTCACTTAAGCAGTGCAGACGGCGGGGACACAAGGTGCCTCAGGTCACAGTGAAACTCTGTGCAACGCATGGAAGCCAGGGCACATCATCATGCTGCGACATTTTTGTTTGTTTCCAACCAGGTTAGAGGAAACTGACCCCAAGTCTCATTTCCTCAAGCTCTCTCAAACACATGCACATCTATGCATGCTTTTAATGATTGCAGGTGCAGTATATGCAGTTTGTGCATGTGTGCAAGCATGTGTGTGTCTATAGACTTTTACTATAGCCATAACACTGAAATTTTAAAATAGCAGCATTATATTCCTTACTAAAATATGTGAAGTTAGGAAGCTCAAACTAAAGACACGTTAGTGATTTTCTAGTAATAGATTTTTCATGATTTCTTTTGTAAAGCTAAGTCACATGTAGTTATGAGAAAATGATTTTTAACAGAGACATATATTGAGCTCCCAGGGCATTTGCATGTGGCTAAGAAGAGGTGGGGGAAGGTAACTTGAGAGTTCATATGTTGAGTTAATCACAGCAAGGGGCATGACCAGAGCAGTAAATGTGAAGGCAAGTATTGCAGTTTCTGCTGCATGGACTTATTTGGGTTTTAATATCAAAGTCATCAAACTTGGATATAATACAATATTAGTATTTTCAAGATCTATGCTATTAGAATTATGTGTGTACATATGTGTGCATGCATGCATGCCTGTGCGTGTGTGTGTGAATACAAGTGTGCAGGTACCATGGTACATGTGTGCAGATCAAAGACAGATTTTTCAGAATTTGACTCTCTCCTTCTACCTCTGGCTTCCTGGGATTGAACTCAGATCATCGGGCTTGTTTGGCAATTGCTTTGACACGTGGAACCACCTTGCCAGATCTTTAGATGACTATAATTACTAGGAAATTACTACTAATGTGTTGTAGGTGATTTCATACATGTATACTTCTGATTTAGTATTAACTATAGAACTTAAGAGCAGAGTATAACCAGTGCCTTGGTTGGAAAAGTTTTAAAAAACTGTGTGCTGCTATTTGAAGAATCACATCTCTCAGTTAATATCATACAGGATTGTTGAAATTGGAAGCGGCGGCAGGGCTGCGTCCCCGGCACCCAGCCGCCCGCATGGCTAGTTTATACCCAGAAATAATTACACGGAAACTGTATTCTTTCAAACACTGTCTGGCCCGGCTAGGTCCAGTTTCTTATTGGCTAGCTCTTACATATTGTTTTAACCCATTTCTAATATTCTGCGTAGCCCACGAGCTGGCTTACCAGGGAGGATCTTAACCTGCATCTGTCTGGCGTGGGAGCATCATGGCGACTCACTCACTCACTCAGCTTCTTTTTCCCAGCATTCTCCTCTGTCTACTCCGCCTACCTAATTTTCTGTCCTATGAGGGCCGAGGCAGTTTCTTTATTAATAAGAAATCACTCCCACATCAGTTCCCCTTTTTCTGTTTAAACAAAAAAAAGAAAGGCTTTAACTTTAACATAGTAAAATTACATATAACAAAACAGTTATCAAGTAAGAATTACAGTTACAATATTTATATCTATTTTATCTTTTATCATAATTAAGGAAAACTATAACTATTCATTCTTCAACTCCATCAAAGACTCCAGAAGGATATAATATTACCTATCAAACAAGAAATAAGAAAACTCTAGAAATGGCGCCCAGACGTGATGGGCTAAATCCACTTAAAAACCTGAGAGGGCTTAAAAAGGAGAGAGAGAGAATTTAAGACAGCTTTTTTGCTGTTTCTGGGTTGCGTGCTGCAAAGAAATTGTCCTGACTCGGCAGCAGGAAAAAACTGGCTGTTTTAAAATGCCGGCTTTCTGGGCTGTGCCGCCATTGTGATCTCTGTCTGGCTCCGGCGGGAGACAGAGCTTATGAATGGAGCATTTGGATTAAAGTGCTATGATTTGTTTGATGGCAACTAGACTGCTGTGTGCCTAAAAGGGGGACATTGTGTGCCACAGCTCAGAGGCACAAGCAGCTCCGCCATGCTACTGGTGCAATGTGCAAGGATCAGAGGCACCAGCGGCTCCGCCATGTTGGACTGGGCGGAGCCAGCATACAGTACCTGTTTTTGACCTAGGAATGTCACAGCTTAGATTCTTAAGTGCTTAGTGATTTAAAGGCGCCAAACAAAGTGCTCCTGGATAGTAAAAAATTACAGATTCACAATAAAACAGATTCAGACACTGTTGGATGAATGTACGTAGGCTTGGGAGAAAGGAGAAAAAGAATATAAAGAATAAAGTTAATGTCTTAAAAAGAAAAAGGGTAAAGTCTTTAAAGAGACAGAGTACAGAAGTACAGATAGTTATAGATTAAGAGAAATAAAGTAAAAATAAGCCACGTAAAAATGGAAAATTCACAAAGAGTCTGGATTATATACATTGTGTTTTCTTTAAATTTTTTGACTGTGAAGGAGCTAAGTACAGAGAGACATTTCATTATATGGGCTGCCAAGCTAAACCAAAATGGATTTCATGAGGGTATTATGATTTCAGAATTTGGGTCTAAGGATATGATGCTTTGGAGAGGGTCTTCTTTTGTTTTTGCAGAGGATGAGACTCTGTGGATTGCATCTATTCCGATTTGGTATGATAGACCACGCCCTCCTAAAAGTTGCTGTAAATACCCTCAAAAAATTGCTTCACTCAACTGCCAACCGAGATGACCCTGGCACACAGGTTATACCACAAAAGACCTAATTAACGACGCCCCTATTCAGCAGGAAGCAGTTTGGAGAGAAAAAACTACGCCCATGTTCCCAAATATTGTTTATAAATGTTCTTTTACATTTAAAGGGGGATATGATATAGATATGAATAATTTGCATTGGTATGGATTTTATGGTCAATTTTGTTATATGTATATGATTTTTAAACTTGATTAAGGTATTGTGATTGTGTAGTTCATTTAAAAATGTAATGTATAATTAGGAAATATAGGTTGTTAATGGATAATCATCGCTAATAGTTAAGCTTGTAGTCATGTTAATTAGATTTTCTAGATATATAGAGATATATTTCAGTTAGATAGACATTCTTCATATCTCTCAAAGACTGCAGAATATGGCATTTAAAATATTTTAATAACTTAGGACTTTTCATGACAAGGAGACACGTCTGCTCCTGGCAGCACCAGCTACTTCAAGAGGAAGATGGGCATCGAAGAGGATCCTTATGGAGTTGGATAGTCATTTGGGCAAGAAACTGCTCTTGCCTGGACTGTTGCATAAACTGGACACAGAGAACCCTCAGAGAGAGGACTGCTGAACTTGCCTAAAGGTGAGATGGTCTTTCGGGGTTCCTGATTCATGAAAGAGTCTGCGAGACATTCTGCAGGACACAGCAGAAAATGACTGAACTGTCTTTGAAATTTCCTGCTTCATGGAAATGTATCTGGATACCATGGGCCTGAAGGCCGAAGATGGATGCCCCATCGGTACAGAGGAACTTTGGGTGACTGTCCAGGCAGCGAGATGTCTCTGTCATTTCTAGAGTTTTCTTATTTCTTGTTTACTTAGGTAGTATTATATCCTTCTGGAGTCTTTGATGGGATTGAAGAATAAATAGTTATAGTTTTCCTTAGTTATGATAAGAGATAAAATAGATATAAATATTGTAACTGTAATTCTTGCTTGATAACTGTTTTGTTATATGTAATTTTACTATGTTAAAGTTAAAGCCTTTCTTTTTTTGTTTAAACAGAAAAAGGGGAAATGATGGAGGTGGGTCTTGTAATAATAAAGAAACTGCCTCGGCCCTCATAGGACAGAAAATTAGGTAGGCGGAGTAGACAGAAGAGAATGCTGGGAAAAAGAAGCTTAGAGAAGAGTCGCCATGATGCTCCCGCTCCAGACAGACGCAGGTTAAGATCCTCCCTGGTAAGCCAGCTCGTGGGCTACACAGAATATTAGAAATGGGTTAGAACAATATGTAAGAGCTAGCCAATAAGAAACTGGACCTAGCCGGGCCAGGCAGTGTTTGAAAGAATACAGTTTCCGTGTAATTATTTCGGGGTATAAGCTAGCCATGCGGGCGGCCGGGTGCCGGGGACGCAGCCCTGCCGCTCCTAATTTCAACACAGGATGAGATTGAACCAGATCATGCCCTAAAACAAGGTTCACCCTGGGGCAGCTTAAAATTACTCAAGATTTTTTTTTATAAGAGGTCATCCTGGAATATTTTGGTTTTCTTCTAAATCATTCTGGGAAGAATATAAGCTTGGGGGCAGACCCAAGGGAAGCAGTGCTCCAGACCTGCAGACAGCTGTGTGCTTTTGGTAAATGAATCAGTTTAGTGGACACATGGAGGCTGTGAAAAGTAACACATTTCAAAATTGAAATATGTAACGGTTCACAATATGACTTTTGGGGTGGAAGCTTGAGGCCTCTCTGCGCAAGCAGCAGATAGCTTCCGGGGGCTAGGACAGTTCCCAGACACAAAGACCTCTCATGCCAAACAATATAGTCAGTGATTATGAAAATAAAATGCTGGCCAATACCAAGAAGTCAGTCATGAAGTCATAAATGGAAGCGTCATTACAGAGAGCCAGAAGATTACATCTATGTACTGGGAATACATATGCATATATGTCAACAATTAAAAACAGAGGCCATGACTGTGAGACAGAAGAAGGATTGGTGCATTGGAAGGGCTGGAGGGAGGAAAGGAAGGGAGGCAAATGTTGTAATTATATTTTAATTTAGAATACCATTTAAAAAATTAAAAAAAAAACAAAAATAATGTATGTTGCACTAGTATGCTAGGAGATTTAAAGGATTAGAATATGCAGGTTCGGAGTTTCTGAATTTCCCATCAGCGTCTGACCATAGCTTTAACCATCTGAGCACATTTGGTTTTCCTAAGCAGAAAGTTTACAAGGAAATCAAATTAAACTTATACCCACACATGTACATTCTGCCTACAAACACTGTAGCATTATCACAAAAATCTGATGACTTTTAACACATTGTCAGTAAGTAGATGACTTAAGAACCCTGCATTAGCCCTTTGATATCAGATGGATATCAAATCACTAAAGACGTTCAGGGGGGTCTTCCTAAAAGCAGGGCAGAGAGCACAGACAAGCTTGTCTGTCCAGCTCATTCTCTGCTTGAAGCATCGGGAGGTGGGGATGTCTGGATTCAGCACCGTGGTGTTATCACTGCAGATTTACTGCCAGAGCGCATGACAGAATCACCTAGCAAACTTCTGCCGCAGCTGAGACGACAATGGGGACCCTCTGCTGAGCCAATTAGTATAAGTGTTCCTTTGGTGAGTGGAGAGGTGTGTGCCAACCCAGGGCTCCACTAATCTATAAATCAACAAACAATTCAGAATGTAACCAGAACGTCTAAGTGGACAGTAATTTCTTTTGAACAAAACTCATAGGAACATCGCCTTAGCATGACCATGTGATGCCACCGCTGGTCTTAGTTGTCGGGGAAACCGAGTCAGGAAGGAGTGCTAGGGAAATGGCAGCCATCCCCTCTGTTTTCTAAAAGAAGTGTATGCACGCTTGAATGCTCAGCTAAACTCTTTAAATGGAAACCCCACGAAACCTCATGGTGTAACCAAGACCAATCGCCAGCCAAGGCCTTTCACAATTACACCTTTGCCTTGTGTGTTGAGCCAAGAGTTACCCCAGAAGACCTGTCTGGAAATTAGTCAACAGGAGCATGGCTTGCTTCAGGGATTCTCCTAAATCACAGGATCGCCCCCAGTACCCTACCAAAGCAAGCTGCTTGCTTTTCAAGTGGCTGCCCCATGCCAGTCCTATACATGGGAAGCCAGAACTCGCTCTGATCCTCCCAGCTTACATCACTTGATTCCTGTCCTGGAAGTACGTGAAAATACATGTTTGGAAGCTTCTCCTGATGGTGGCCGAGGGATTCGTCCTGAGCTGTTCCCAGCAGAGATGATAAAGGAGCTTTAGCTGAGCAGATGATACTCCTCCTGTTTGTTTGACCTAACCACTGTGCTTTCTTCCAGGGAACTGTATTGACTGGAATGGCTACTTCCTGCTCCAGGCTCTAGCTTTCTTCTCTGAAGAGCATTTACTGGGGCAAAGTTGACACTGTAAATTCTTTCTTTATCCTGTAATAATAATTCTACAAAATCTGTATAACCTAGACTGGACTTGAACTCACTACATGGTCCTAACTGTCCTCAAATTCAGTCTCCCTGCCTCAATACTCTTTAGTGCTGATATTGCAGCTTGCCTCACCATGCTGGCTTCCCTGCCCTTTGAGGACAAGCTCTGTTTCCCAGCCTCTTGCCACCTTTACAAGGCAGGGGCATTTTCCCAGAAGTCCCGGGGGGGGCCCTTCCCTCTGTCTATGCAATCTTCTAGATAGATTGGCAGGCTCCTCTGAGAAAGCAGAGGCCGGGTTTTAGGACAAGATGCCTCCAGTTTCTGAAGTGCCTTCTATGTAGGAAAGCTTCCTTTCCCCAGTGAGAACAGTCCCCAGCTCTATTCCTGAGAGCACCCAGCCCCATGCTCTCCTGCTGGGAGGAGGTGAATTCCTGCTGGGCTCTGGCCTCCTTCCCTTCTCCAGCAGTGTTGATCCAGCCACCCCACTGTTTCCTCTCAGCTGGTGCAAGTTTTGCTGTGTCATGCTCTTTCCTGGAGTCCGCTGATAAGCCGCATTTTCTCATATGAAAACTGTATTTTGAATGAATACACTCACTATTTGCGAAACGCATGCTTTCATGTTGAGATTCATAAATACGATCTTTACTGCAGAGCAAAGCTTGCTTATACCCGTATTTCAAATTACACAAAACATACTTTACATAACACTGTTTACCAGTATGTGTTGCTCGATGCATCAAGCCGGGAAAAGGACATATGGGGGCCCGGGGTTGATATCCCACTGTGTAGTGAAGACTTAATAGGCGCCAGGCACTGTTCCTTGTTTTCATATATTTAACATTCAGAGAACACTCACTTCCATTCTAAAATGCAGATGCTAGAACACCAAATAAGACACTGAAGGGGAAAGTAGAGCTTGCTAAGGTCACAGAAAGAGGAAGCCACCCGGAGGCTTTTTTAGGGCTGGGAAGTAGCTGAGGGAAGACCTCACTCTCAGCCCACGATGGCCTGGAACTCACTACATAGCCTAAGGTGGCTTCCATGCAAGGTGGTTCCCTTGCGGCAGCTTCCCAGAGGCTGGGATTACAGGTGTGAGCCAACACAATCTTCTGATGGGTTTTACTCTTCTGAGATGTACACAAACCACTATTGTCTCTGTCTTCTTCTCCTTTTTATTTATGTATGTGTGGCACCGTGCTTTTATTTCACTTCTCTTTTGCTTACATAGGACCAATAAACACAATATTTCCCCTGAAAGTTTAGATTCCTCCAACTTAACACAAACAGCTCACTGAGATGTAAGTTCATCGTACAGCTACATTAAATATTAAAGGTATCTATCTGCAAAATGTACAGAATCTTTCAAAAACAGCGTGATCGGCCCGGATCCTAAGATAAAATGGTTTCTGATCCTTCTCATCTAAGTGAAGTTTAGAGGGGTCTTCAGAACTTCAACCCACGGAGCCACTGGCAAGGCAGGGGACTGGCGTTTCTGCACTTCAAAGTCACTTTTTAATTCAAATGAGTTAGAGGTGGCAAAGGCAAGGTTCCCCTGCCAGTCCCTGGCTTCTTTAGAAGGCTCATCCAAACCAGTCTTAAATCAAGAGAGGAATGGCCACCCCAGTTCCTCCACACCCCTTTCATCCCAACCCCTGGGCCCCGTGATTTTTAAAGCATCCTGGGTAGTCCAAGCGTCTGGATGTGTAGACATCAGATGCAAAAGCTAAACTACGATTTGTAGGACGGAAATTTCTGGTGTTACAGCTAGAAGCGCACCTCATACACTCTTCCTGTTACTTCCCATACAGCCTCTCCAGTAAAACAGGAACCTCAGAGGCATCTCCTTTGGTTTCATGGAATTCTCTTCCTCGGTTGTCTACCAGAGGACCATTCTCAAGCCGCGCCTCTCCAGCACTGCCTCTTTGAGAGACATCTGCCATTGTCACATACACTTTGCCTGCATTCTGAGCAGTGGAAGTCTGACTGCTTTTTGATAATTCAGAGCTATAAGCAGTTGCTGTCAAACCTAAATTTAAATATCGGGTGGAGTTGTCAATGAGATCTGTTCAGCACCCAGACTTAAGGACAGCAACGCTAGCACTTCCTTTCCTGCTGTACGCATAAAGAAGAAACAGCCATCCAAGATGGATGCCGAGCACCCATCGCTTCAGTCTCAGGGTCTGGACACATGAAATGTGGTAGATACGTAGGACCACATTGCATGAAACGTTCCCGGAGGCTGAGGTATTTTGTGCTTACAAAAGCCAGGAAGCAAAGTATACTACAGAATAGACAATAGTCATTCAAAGTCACACATGGTTTCCACTCTTTTTGGTCTCACATGAAGAGCACTGCCCATCATATAACCATCACAAGACCCATTGGGAGATGGACCACTTGGGATCAACCTCAGGAGTGTGACAGAATATGAAAAAACTGTGCTTCAAAGAATCCAGTTTTAAGCAACAATAACACAAACCTCTCATCGGTGCAGGAGATATTTTTCTCATTTCCTGAATACTGAAAATGAACAGTCTAAAGCCAAGTGGGATCACACAATTCTCATGATTTTAGCACTGCTCTTGCTGCTGGTAAAGCTATTACATATTTGGGACCAGAGGTCAGGCAAGGGTCACTGAATGGAGCAGGGCTGCACAGCTAATGAGCAGGTGAGCGGAGGTCTGAAGCAAGACACACCGGCACAGCACAGACCCAGAGATGGCTCTCCTGTGCCTTAGCTTATCATTGAGTGAGTCGTTATTTTACTAAGTCACTCATCAGCTTAATCTCTCCAGCATAGCAGTCTCACAGAATCTTGACTCAGTAGAATTCTATATCACTGCAGTGTGTGGAGGGTTGGGTCTGCAATACATTCACATGATAAGATGGTAGCGTTTTGTTATTCTGGACCTAAGAGAAATGTTAAAGAACACAAATACAGATAACATGAGATCAGATGATTCCTAAAGTCTTGATGTCTAACATCCAGTAAGTATTTACTGAAAATGGTGTTCTTGAAGAATGCCTAATTTTATACAAAATACACTTATGAAAACTATTTTATATCTTTTGGTTAATACTATAATAATATTAGCCAGTTTTATTTACATATAAACCATATAATATAGTAATAACACACTATAGCCTGTTTTTCAAAAAATAAATTCCAAAGAAAACATAAAACTAAGAAAGCTTGGGTTACCTGATGCTAGAAGCATAGTGGATAAAACCAAGGAAGCGAAGACTCGGAGAACTTTAGTCCTCTCAGTCAGCTAAAAAGAGTTCTAGGAAGCCTGTACATTTGGGGGCTGAATATCTTGTGGTTTGTGAACAAATGTTAGCTTGATCTGACAAACCCATCACGACTAAACTGACTGCTATGGTTTTCTTAGCACCACTGAGGAACTCTTGGAATATGAAATTGTGGAGACCAAGAGATGAGACTTTACCCTAAGAACTGACCAGTCCTAAAGTCTGTGGTAGATGGGAGACCCTGAAATGTATTGAGTCATTCTAGGTCACGTCTTTAGAGATCTAAGCGCCCATACTTCACTCTTGTGGTCCTTCCAAAGTCTAGCACAGAAGCAAGGAAATCCGCCTCTGTGGACTCTCTTTTTACAGCCCACTGTTACCATGTGAACAGAGCAGTCTCTGTAACTGGCCTTGTGATTCAGCATGGCGTGAGTTCTGGAAGGACAGGAGATGGTTCCTATGTGAAGTCTTTAACCCAGGCTCAGCAGAGTGAGGTTCCAAGAAGGACAGAAGCGGGCCATGCTGGTAGGGCTCAAAGACTAGACCTAGCCCGTCTAATTAATTGCTGACAATACTTTCAGAGAAGTGGTATCTGAAGGACTACCAGGGAGCAGGATGTTTTGAGGTGAGTTCCACGATTCCTTCACTGTATGGTTTTGGGGTGTTCTTACCTAAGGATGGCATAGCAATGTCAGGAGCCTGCGTGAGGGTAGAGATGCTGACGTATGATCAACAAAATGTCCCAATGCTGCCACTTCTGCTAATATGCATGACGCCCATTAACTCAATACGATGGTTAGTCCTATGTGTCCATATGGTTAAGCCATCAAGAAAGATAACTGATCCAATACTAATCTCCAATGCACTGGGATCGACACCCAAATCATCCACTTTGGACAAAGTGTATAACCCACTGCAGCATGGAAATCCCTCCCCAGTCTGCGGAAGGCTTTTCGAGGAGCAGAGTGACCTCCCTTGATGAAGGAGGAATCCTGTCTCCAGGTGACTTTTGGACTTGCTTTTCTGAGTCTCCAGCTTGCTGAACTTAAACCTCGGAGTGTGGGCTTGATGTCGCCACAGATGTATGAGGCCATTTGCCTGCCAATCATAACCCCCTGGAGAACTCTGACCAGCACAGTTCATGAGGGAGGGAAGAAAAATTTCATAATTTTCCACTTCAGGAAGAAAAGTTTCATAATATACTTCTATGTGTATAGTGTAAAAAAAAATCAGCTCAGGTACAGTCTGGGGGACATTTGAGGAAGATAAAGGACGGGACCTGTTGGAAACATCCCAGGGGGTTAAGATGTGCAGTTAATAAATGCGGCACAGGTGGTGCATGCCCAGCATATTCATGGAAGGCGACCTTGAGTGTCTGTTCTGGGAGAGCAGAGGAGCATTTCTCCCAGATGAGCATAGGAAATGGTTGGAAGTCACATGTTCAAGAAAAACTAGAGGCCTTTGACAGTTAAGGACGAGAAGGACACTCATAGAACAGTCCCCAAGAAGCCATACTGCAAATTTCACTACAAATAATAATGTTAAAAATATGAGATACTTGGCCAGGTGTATTGATTCAGACCTGTAATTCCGTCTATTCAGACGACCGGGATGATAGGATTGCAGGTCTGAGGACAGCTTGAGCTACAGCTAAGTTTAAGCACAACTGAGCAAGTCCTGGCTTGTACAACGTCCAGGGTTCAATTCCCAGCACCACAGCAAACAATGTGTGCATCTGTATGACAGTCTCCTTTCCTCTAAATGCCACATCAAGTCCCTTGTCTCAGATCAGAGTCCTCAGCCCTAGAGGGCTTCACCCAGCTGCAGGCTTGAACTTTGAGCTAAACACCCTCCCAGAGCCTGGCAAACCTGGGAACCATCAGAGCCCAGACCTGCTTCTGGCTCTTAGGCAAGGTTATTCAGTTGATAGCCACCTCCTCTAAGGCCGTCTCTTTGCCTGACCAAGTATTATGTCTAGAGAGTGCCAGGACTCAATGTGGATCTTTATAGAAAGGAAGAGGAGTCTACACTTAACACTGAAGGCCCATGCAACCTTTAAACACCCCTGTATTAAAACTACCGTAAGAATTGAAAAGCCCAGCAACCATGTTAATATAAATAAGTGATATACGAATGGCAAAGCTGAAAGCCTTTAGAGGTTAAAACCCCAATTTAAGAATACATACACACACATATATATATAATGCATAATGAAGTAATATAATTTTCAGAAAAACTCTTAGAAATGGGTACTGTTATTACTTTATCCGCAATTTTGTACAACTGAATTTAGCTATGTTCAGAGTTCAATAATACATAAATGGGAAAATCATCATTAGAAAGGTATTTATTAAATTTAAAATCTCATAGTTTTTCTTCAAACCACTATAACACTGTGAAGAAGCCCAGAGAAATCCATCATTTTTTATATCTTGCTGACAGAAAGGATGACCAAAATATCTGTCTACTACTTTACATCCTACAGATTCTAGGAGAATTTTTATTTTCTTGAATGTTTTAAATTCGGTGGAGTGCTGCTCTGATTTTACGTGTGTTCGTGGTCTTTTTTCTGTATAAACTCTCTGGAAGATGGCTTTCAGGACTGGTCACACTTTCAGTTAGCACACATCACATATATAAACTTAGGTTGTTCTTTCATAGTTCGAAGCTCTCCAGAGAATGGTAGGAAGGAAAGAGCGGGAGCTATGGGGGAACCCCCACTCCCTTTCCCCTCCCTACCTGACCCCGTTTCATCCTGGCTACCAACATGCATCCTCCATACTTGCTTTCTCCAGGGAGGAATGGCCTCTTAAGGTTCTCACCACCTGGAGACTCCCTGTTCTGAACAGGAATCTCGGGGAACATGTATTCCCTCATCCTTGGTTATCTGGTACCATCTTGAGTCAATTTCATCTGTGAATAGGGTGTTAGTTTTTCATCATGTAACAAAGCACTGAACACAGAACTGAAAAAGTCTTGCTTTAACTCAGTTATGGAGGACTTAAAAGCTGAGCAATGGGACCCACTATATGATGGTGCTGTAAATCATGACAGGGGACTTAACAGCCCGAAAACCCCTCACCTGATGACCTGGGCAACAACAGACTTAGCGAGGAAGGAAAGGACTCAGTGCCCAGTCTTCTAAGGAACTCTCACTAGGTGTTGTCAAAACTTCTGTCACCTCCCAACAAAGCAACCTTCAGAACCAAACTTCACCATCTTTGTGAGATTTACAGCTCAGATGAAAAGGTACCCTAGCCAAGAAGTACTACCAAGTCACACTGTGCAGCAAACCTCACTCAGATCTATTGGGAGGGAAAACCCTAGGAGGGTGGCTGCCTGTGCTCGGGCAAGAAACAGCAGCAAACCGGACAGGACACAGGGCTTATATAGAGTTTCCTGGGAAGGGCTTGGAACTTTCCAGGGTAGAGATTGGTGGAATTTCACATTCATAGAATAGGCTTTTTATTCTATAGGATGGGGGCAGGGTCTGGCAGCTAGGGCAGTTAGAGTATTCTGTGGGTAGAACCTGGGAGTTACCTTGTCTTTGCGGGACATCTGAGATCCAAAGTATGGCCAGCTGCTATGTGTCTAGATGCCCCAATTCTTTGGCAGCTCTCCCCAGCACTCCGCAGCACAGACCTGACATTTGGCACTGTAAGTACCAGGGAAAGACGGAGAGGCCAACCAGTGCTACAGATTTCATTTTGATGCTTGAATACTTGTTCAGTCTTAAGTAATACAAGTTCTTTTTTTTTTTTTTTTCTGAAAACAGCTCCTCTCTGAGAAGCAGAAAACAGGGCAATATTTATTGCCTGAGTTAGAACTCCACAGACCTCCGAGCAGCGAATGTCCGCAGAGAACCCGGCATTCCGAGCCGCAATCATCTATTTGTAGTTAGCTATGTTCTCGGTGAGATCACTATTGCTGACTATTTGTCTTTAGGGTATTTCCAGTGATCAAAGTACTTGACCAGAGAAACACGATGGGATATCAAATTCTGCTTATGTTTTCCCTTCGTGGGACTTGCAAGCCTGATCCACGCTCGTTATCTCACCGAGGGCTGGAAAAAAAAAAAGCTACGTTTCAGCATATTTCCTGCGTGTGCAGCCGTGGCCCCAGCGCTCAGAGGTGGATTTCATGGCCAAGGTTTATCCTCTTGGTGACAGCCTCACGTGGTCTTACCTGTGGCCAAGTTTTGCTGGCAGAGGGAGCGCAGTATGCCACTGCTGTCTCTCAGTGTCTTCCAATTAGTGAAACCTAATGAGTTTGCTACCTGACACTTCTGACGCTGCCTCTGCCAGCTCAGCTCTCAGGTCTTAATGGGTCTTTTCAAATTTCCCAGCAACCCCAGGGCAGAGGACATCTGCAGCGATGTCCGTCCTAGTGTTGGTAGAAGGTGTTTAGTTCTCGGCATACAAGAAGCGAGTGTGTGGGAGGTGGCCTGCCTTTTCAAACAAGGACTCTATCTCTTTTCTCGATGGTGGTGCTGTCCCAGTTTGTATGGACTCGTGAATGCGACTGAGACATCCAAAGGGCATTATTCCCTGCCAGGTGGAGAGCAAAGATTAGCTAAGGCACTTCTACCTGTGCTCATTGAATGGATACAGGAACAGCTCCTGCATCTTTAACAAACCTAAAGACGGCTCTACTTGGTTGAAGAGATGATTCAGTGATTAAGAATACTTGTTGCTCTTGCAGAAGACCTAGATTTGGCTCTCGGTACCTTCATTGTAAGGGATAAATGTGGCTTTACAGTCATTCGTACCTCCAGATCCAGGGCATTGGGTTCCTTTCTCTGAGCTCTCTGGGCAGCAGATATATGTGTGTGTGTGTATGTGTGTGTGTGTGGTGCCTAAATGTAGGTGAAGATCTCATTCACAAATAACATTTTAAAAACATAAAAGGAAAAAGATGGGCCTGTTTAAACTCTGACATCCTTTTCATATCGAGTATTTGTTCATATGGTTTTCACCTGCACACAATTTCTCCCAATGGATCACACCTGCTGGACTGACAGGACACTGTGTGTGTGTGTGCGTGTGTGTGGAGGGGGTTAAATAGTTATACAGCACATTAAACGATAAAGAGAGAAGATTCTTTGAGGGGAAAGATCATTGGAAGAATCATCAATAGTAAAGGGAGACGTCAAACAAAACCTCAGGAATCTATAAAGAAATGGAGTATTGTTATTACTGTTATTTGTTGTTATTGTGGTCACACCACACCCCAACTCTTCCTAACTGTACTCTTGTTAACTCAGTATCCAGGCTGGTCCTGGGAGCAATGGGATGGGAAGCACCTGTCTTGAGGGGCATGCTCTGATCCAGTTGTAGGATGTATTACTGTCACAAGTAAAATGTGACAAAGTTTCCAAGACCTGGTTAGGACCCCTGGAGAAGGAGCATTGTGAGAGCCATCAGTGATGATGCATTCTATCCTCTTTCTAGTCTGAATTTATCGAGAGGGACAGACACACAGCCATGGCTCCTACGGGTCCTCCACTTTAGGATGCAGGCACACATGGGAGGGGAGTAAATGGTCAAAAACCATCACAACGTTCTTGTGAGGCATTTGAAAAAGCCCAATGGAATTGGCGTAGCCCCTGGGTATCCTGAAGACGACCTTTTCAATGTCCGCTGCACAGGAAGATCCTAGGAGCTAAGGAGTCAAGCCAGTGTTCCGAAGAGGAATTGTTCTGCTTTTACAGAATAAAGCCACGTGCCTTCTATTATGCTCTAATGCTCAGCTATCTGCTCTTACCACCAAGTTTGTAGTGCCTTCCCAGGGGTTTCTCTGTCTTTGGGACTTAGTTCCAGGCTTCCCACTTTGCAGGAGCCCTCTCTCTACCTCCAGCTGCCGGTACTGTGTTCTGTCCAGGACCCCAGGCTTTCCACTGTTTCACTTTTGTATGCAGGACTACACAGCAGTTACCTCGTGGGAAACCCTTCTCACTCCCTACTTTTCTAGCAGTCTGTTGGTGTCCGTTAATTGAGTGTTTTTAGAATAATGAATAAACGACACAGAAACATAAGGATGGAGGTGACTCTGCAGGTGGACGGCCATCACACACAGCGACAATAGATAGCCGTATGATTCTTTTGGTTAAAAGCTGGTCTAGTCAAAATTCAGAAAGAAAAGACAGGCAATTTCATTTTCTTGGAGGGTAAAACATCTGTGATCAAAAAGAGACAGCTGTTGTAATGACTTCACAGTGATATTAATATGTAGAATAATCATGAAAAACAGAGCAATCTGTTACCGAGAACAAGTTCAGCTGAATGAGAATTTATCACTGGGATTTTAGGTAATAATGGACCATCCACCACTGCATAACCTTGAAGCTTGTTGACTGCCATGGCTTTATAGCCTTAGCCTTCTGTCACAGACGTCATGTGCCCCTGAAGACATTGCCATTTTTATTTAATGGACGAGGAAATTAAAATTAATTATGGTCAAGAGGTTTTCCTAAGCTGAGGCTAGGTGCTGTAAGACATGGCAGAAAATGAGAGTGCATGGGTCAGACAAGGAATTGTCTAGAAAGAAACTAGACCAGAAAGAAATCGTTCCCAGTAAAACGTACTTTGGGTCTCCCCAGTCACATGGGCTTTGATGAGCAGGCAGAGGCTCCTGGGGGGTACACTACCACGGAGGTGTGCTATGTGATGCAAAGTCCCAGTGCAGGGAGGTGCAGGATGAGGAAAGCATCACCTTAGATTTCTGAAAGGAGCTGGTACCTTTATTCTACCTTCATAGACATCATGTATCTGCAATATGGATTGCAGCAGAAGGAGGTCTGACATGGTGTAGAAAGGTAAATGTTCTGGGAAGCTGGGGAAAATTATGAAAAACAAACTAAGGCTCTAGAGGAAGCCAGGGCCTGAGCAAGTATGTTTAGCGAGTTCCGTTTCCTGTAAGTAGGTCTAATGAGTTCATTATACCACCATGCTAAAGCTTATTTATCTTTATAACTGAGTGTGTGGAGGACATGGGAATGGAGAGGGAGGAAGTAGAGAGGAAGACACATACATGAGTCTGCTGTGTAGCTGAGTGATGACCTCTGAAGAGACCAGGAGTTACAGATATGAGTAGCTCAAATGTTATAAGAGGCTGTAGTAAAAATTAACAAAGTCAATGGACACACATGTTTTATTCTAGTAGATTCAGAGCTGAAGACCAGAAATATTTCTGGAAAGCAATGAATAGAATAGAGTAACCACAACTGCCACATTAATCATATAGCTTATTTAGGAATCAAGCTGATTCTACAAGTTCAAATGAAACCAAGCCTTTAAATGTGGTTTTCTGGAGAAAGTCTGGTTTAAGTCACCAAGCTCCGCAGTGTTCTGGGGTGTCTGAAACTGTCCAACATTTTAGACATGTGTGGGTAGTGTGATGGATTTGTAGAACTGAAGGACTAGATTGACAAACAGTTGGTCATTAGTTTAAGCCAGGGGACATGATGGACAGATGTGTGCAGTGCAGGAAACTCAATCTGATGAGTTAGAACTTTGCTGAAGTCACCCACAAAAATCCCAGCTACCATATACATCAGTGCCTTTGCTGAGAGCTTGTTCAATGCTCACAGTAGTCCTGGGGCAGAGGCCTCAGCACTATAAGCTGAAGGAAAATTGAGTCTAGATGCATTCAGTATCCCCACAAAGAATAGTGTTCGCCCTAAAGGCCACATCAGAAAGGGGGGAGATGCCAAAAGAAGCAGAGGCTGGGCTTGCACAGCCAAACAGAAGGGGAAGGAGCACTGTGTTTTTTCTGTAATTTTCATGTGCTGGGAATATCATCTAAATCAGGCCTTTTTAATTGCTATGATTCTGTGACTTTTAAGAATATATTACATATACAACCTATATACTTACACACTCAACATAGTTTTTAAAAAATAACTAAGTAGCTACATCCAAGAATAGAAAAAAATATTGCATACAGTAATAGACTAATTACACATACTAATTCACCAGTTCGTTTCATGGTTATTTGCTGTACCTACACTGTTAACTAATCTTAGTGTTACTTTGCTTAAAATATGACATGTATTTTAGAGAAAAGTAAATAATATAACATTAAATAAACATTTGAGTTTCATATTCTGTTCAGGTCATAATTCATATGTGCATAAATATTGTATAATATTATGTTTTGTTTACCTACTGTGATTGTATTTTGTTTCTGGGAATGTGGTCACTATGGTTACAGGCTTACCAGGCACTCTCAGGATGAGTTCCTCTCTCCTCCAACATAAATACCCATCTGTTGTATACTTCAAGATGATTTAAGATTCATATTCAAGGACATACACATAAAGGCATTTGTTTTGTTTTATTTTGAGACTGTGCCCCTGTCTGTAACCAAGGCAAGCTTTGAACTTGTACAACACAGGCTGTCCTCAACTCATAGGTATCGTACAGCTTCAGACCGTAGAGTGATGGGACCCGGCTCTAATAGGAGCTGTTTTATCAAGAAATCAAATGAGAAATCCTGTATGTCTCCATAGTATTTTGGATATAGTTTTCTAGTAATTGGCATCTCTCGAAATACTTCACTTTGGGGTATCAGACCACACATATGTTCAGACACAGATTGTCTATGTCTGTTCTAATAATGTTAATCAAGTACAGATGTTCAAGAACTGGTCCCATGCAATTTCCCATACTCACAGGATCTCAGGTACTTGGTTAATGAATGGCAATTAACTTTGTCTCTACTGAACTTGATAATTAAATACAAGAAAAGCTATGACAAATGAGCAGAGTGCCGGATAGACGACGGGATGAAGACTCGCAACCTTTGTCTTTTCCCAGGTCACTGGAATGTCTGCCCTGCAGGAATACACAGTTTATGGAACACAATGTTGACTGCTTTACAAACTTTGCCTTCTATTAGAAAAAGCAATACCTGCCACAGCGCCATGTTGCTGATGGTGGAATAGAAACTGAATGTATATTTAATTGGACACATGTCATATAAAACAAATCTGGGCTCTGAATATATGTAAACAAACAAAGAAAAAAATAAAACACAAGGAAGGCAGGAACACAAGGAACTTATATGGAGAGGAAGAAGCCAGAGAAATGCTAATCAGATGGACAAAGGCCGGCAGACAATACGCATCAAGATACAGGAAGTTCAGGCAGATGTTTTCCCATTGTTAAACCCAGAATACAATAACTGCTAGTGATGAATGAGAAGGGCTTGGGCAAGAGCAGTAACATAACGGAAGTGAGTTATGCAGAAGGAGAAACCCTTGGAGACGTCTGCTTTCTGATCTTTGTTAAAAAATGGCCCCAGTTTTCTAAAAGTCAATTGAATTTGGGCAGTGATGTTAGAAGGTAAGCAAGTTTTGTGCAGAAAGAGATATGAGAGGAAGATGATTAATGACCCAAGGGCAAGATTTATCGCTGTAATTTTAAGGGGAGAAAATAGTGAGAAGAAGAGCGAGACTAACAACGAAGAATTGAGAAGTAATTTCAGAGTGAGGCCACAGGACAAAACCAGAGTTTCTCTATCCTGAAGGCAAGGAGAATGAAGGAATAAAGGACAGGGGAGGATAGAAGGAGTTTGGATTTTACTCTTGTGATTCCTGCTCTAACAGCAAGTTCGTGTTTCCTCAGAACAGTAACGCTGCTGACATACAGAAGTTCAAAGGGGCACTCCCAGGTCAACTCAGAAGCTTTGGGAGGATATGGCAGAAATGAGTATTAGCCAGAACATTTGTGTAAAAGGACCATGTTTAGAAAAATAATAGCTATCAATGCCTTTACAATGTTATTAGGGCTTCATCATTCATGCATGTACACGTCTGCAGTGTGTGCACAGCATGGGTACATGCATCTATGTGTATGTGTGTACACATCTGTAGTTTGTGTAAAGCATGTGTACATGCATCCATTTGTGTACATATCTGCAGTATGTGCACACCCTGTGTACATGCATCCACATATGTACACATCTACAGTGTGTATCTAATACCCACATATAAATGCACAGGGTGGTGGGGCACTGAGTTACCATCATACGCTACTTCAAAAGGTGACTTTTATCAGCTTGAAATTAAAGTATTGTAAGCAGATGGATTTGAGAACCAAAGGGGGAGAATATCGCATCACCATGTGCCTTGCTTTCTTATTCTTGTCCTAAATCCTGTCTCTCATCCTTTAAACACTCTGCATTCCTATTATGTACATCTATTTTATCTCTTCCCCTGGGTATGGAGGATTTGCCTTCTCTCTCTATTGTCTCCTGTTATTCTGCTCGCTGTGTTAAGACAGCATGCTGAGAGACTTGACTACTGCCTCCTGGATTCTGAAGGTTGACCTTGTGGTGCCCTCCTAACAGCATGGCTAAGGTCACCTAGAAGAGTGGCTCTGGAATCGTCTATACCATCAAAGCAGATCACATGCTATGCATCGATTCTTTGCACTGACTATCATTTAAGTCATAGGTTTACCAATGGGCTTGCCAGATACAGAGTCCTGGGAGGATTTACTCTCCCACCTAGTAGTCATAGAAAGGAACCGGAATGATATTCTTCCATTCTGGTCTGGATGTTCAATTCCTGGTGTCCATGATGTGTGCTTACAACCACCTGTAACTTCAGCTGCAAGGGATCCAAGCCTTTTTCTGGGTTTGGTGGGCATCTACGTGACCATGCATGTATGCACACACACACACACACACACACACACACACACACACACACATCATGAACTTTTTTCTTGAAATGTCATTCATGTCTGTCTCAGAACAATTGAGGATTGATGTAGCACCGCACCAGAGACTGGGAAATTTTTAAAGAATGGGAATTTGCTTCTCATAGTGCCGGCACCTGGGAAAACCAAGCCTAAGGCTAGTGTTGGGTATGACCTAATTATCTCTGTTTCAAAATGACATTATGAACATAACTACCCTCAAAAACAGAGAATTACAATGTCTTTGCATGAAAGGAGGGGAGGAAGAAGAAGAAGGAGAGAGAGAGAGAGAGAGAGAGAACTCATTCGTGAAGGCCCTTTTAATAAAATACTTAATCCTTTTGACCTTCCTGCCTCTTACTGGGCACCCCATTTCCACAGTTTTCACCCCATAAATGGCATGTTCAGACAATGGCTCCCCACGTTTTCACTGTCAGGAAATTCATCTCCCATGCCATCTAATCCTTCTTTACATACGTGGAGGTTTGTGTGCTTTACACATGTGGAGGTGTGTGCTTTACACACGTGGAGGTGTGTGCTGTACACACGTGGAAGTGCGTGCTGTACACACGCGGAGGTGCGTGCTGTACACACGCGGAGGTGCGTGCTGTACACACGCGGAGGTGCGTGCTGTACACACGCGGAGGTGTGTGCTGAGGTCGATGCTCAGCAGCTGCAACACTGTCAACAGCAGCGCAATAACTTGCAGTGCTGAAGGGGAGCTCCATTCACAGAATGTCAGACACAGCTGGGGCCGTGGGCATCCACCAAGCCCGCGTCCTCATACCATCTGAAGCACATATGTGTGAATTATTTATGTGGTCACTGCTGGGATCAGAGCTACACTTTCTGTGGAAAGTATGTGGTTTTGTGGTGGAATGAGGACATCAGAGATGGCCATTTTGGCATCAATCTCTCCTGGTGCCTATGTGGTTTCAGACAATTGCTTTAATAGGAATGCAACTTTTTAATATGTTGTGGAAATAATTAACAAGGTCTCTAACTCGAAGAGTAGAAACCCTAGGCGTCTTTTATTGCATCTTCCATAACCAGACGTGAAAGTGGATTGCGTGAGAAAGCAGGAATCCCTTCAAACGGAGAAGGATTCAACAACTCCCTGGCTGTTTGTAGATGACGTTTGAGTGAAGGTGACCTGGAGAATATGTAGTGTCCACTGTTGGTCATCTGCTTATTCAGATTCATCCTACAGAATACATCACATCCCCCTCTCTTTCTCTCTCTTCCTCCACCTTCTCCTTCCTTCTACCTCCCCTTCCTCACCTCTTCTTTTATGTAATACATTGTTTCATTTATTCCAGGCTAACCATGAATGTAGCATGTAGCCAAGGGTGACCTTGAACTTCTTATCCTTTGACCTCTACCTCCCAAGTGCTGAGATTACATACACACCCCATCACCCCAGGTTTATTTACTGCTGGGAATTAAGACTAGGATTTATGGCACACTAGACAAGTACTCTACCAAGTATGCTATATTCTCACCCCCAGAAGTTATTGCAAAATTTTAATGAGACAAGGTCTTTGAAAATCCTTTGTATTGCTAGTGTGCAAATCAGAACAACATAGTTAAGGATCAAGTTTTGCTCTTTGAGAAGAGAACACTGAGATGACGGCTCTCCAGGATCCCGTTATCCCTAAAATGCCCCCCCCTTGGGCAGATGCAGCTGACCTGAACTTCCCTTCTGGCCATGGTCCTCTGACATACCCATCGGCAGGGTCTATTCTTATATTTTGCAACTTTCATAGAGAGTTCTATGCTTTTCACAATTTTCCAACTGTATATCTCCAACAGTAAATTTCAGACATTATATTTCATGATATGATGATTTGTAAGAAAAAGTAGAAACACGACACAGTCTGTATGTATTCCCTTAGTGGGGGCTGTCTCTGAAAGCTGACTTCCTAGCCACTTTTGGGAGGCACGGTTTTATTAATACAGCTATCGTTACTCGATGAAGATTTCTTTCTCAGTTTAAAAATATCGATAAAAATGGCGATGCCTCCTGCCCACATCTGTTCTTGTGAAAAATAACTGTTTCATGCTCCATGGTTGGCAGCTTCTGGAACGGGGCCAGTGCCTGTGGTACAGGGGCACAGAGACTGCTTAGCAGAACCCTGGTGCCCTGAGCTCCCTGGGGCCCAGTCTTACCAGGAGCTGGCTTCTGTTCACCTTCAGGGTCAGAAAACAAAATTGAATGTCCTGCCTGTAGGGAAGGCAGCTCCTCTCCAACACCATTCCCCCGGCTGCTCATTTGTTACTTCTCTTTCCTGTCAGCCTTGCAGGCATTTGGAGCCACAGCCTTTGCAGCAGACAGATAAGACAAAATAGGGCCGCTTTAGAGAAGCCATGTCCTGTCAATGGTTGTTTTCCTTAGTTTAAGTGTAGAAACAGCTACTTATTACCTCATAACTGCATCCACATGAAAGGTCTTTTGTGGGTTTGAATTCTGTTTGTAAATCCCAGAGTTCTTGATACTGATGACTTCCAAAACCCGACTTCAATTTAATTTTTAAAAATTATTCTACGTCTCACCTTATTTTATTGACGGTGGCACCTCCCTCCAGTACAGCCTGTCGCTGTAATTACCCCCGGTTGCCATCATCACATCTGCCACAGCTGAAACTGACCTTGACCAATCACGGCCTCAAGCCGGGGAGCAAACAGGATCAAACAGGATCATCCGAAAGGAGCTGCTCTGAGGCATCGTCTCCTCCCTTCTCCCCGACCCATCAGCTACTCCGTAAAATTTACCAAACATCCATTCCAGGAAAGGTCTTACTTTAGGTTGCAGATAGAGGTCCCGCCTTCAAGAGAGTCTTGCTCCAGACTGAGTGGGGGTGGGGGGGAGGCTGCTCATGTGTGCTTGAGGTGAATCCAGGAGTCACTGAAGGTGAGGGAGAGCTTAGGGTTGCTGAGATTCAGGAAAGCCTGTGAGTGCCTGACCAGAACTGCAACTTGGCTGGGCCAAGGGTCGCACCTTGCAGATACATTGTGTAGATTGCCGTCGTTGGGGTACAGACATCTGTTACTCCATTACTGTCTCTATTTCCTACTCCAGAGAATTTATATAAGTATCATGGTAAAATACCAGTGTCTTGTTGGCTTCTTTCAATTCAGTAATATCGTCAAGATCGATCCATTTTGTAGCTAGAACCAGAACGTCCTTCCATACTATATCCATGCCTTCACATCGTCCCCAATTGTCCCCCTTTATTGGCATCCATGTTGCTTCCACTTTTTCACTACAACAAAATGACATCTCTGCAAACATGTGCACACAATTTTAATGGAGATATCTTTCCTTTAACTTTTTTTGGATGTATACTAGGTGATCGAATTTCCAGGTTTGCTGTAGGAATTCCTACCACCAGTAGCCTTTAAGTTACCTGCCCACTTGGGCATGGCCTCTTATACTATTTATGCCAATGTAAAGCGGATGCCCGGCCTCTTTTCCAGCTGCAGAATTTGGTTGCTATTCCTTGTTCCAGCAGAGGACTGTGATCTGTTAGTCTACCAATAAATAAATACTCTTCTATTCAGCTCTGAGCTACTGTGGGATTTCTTTTAAGCGTCCTTCTTCACAGGTTGTTGCATCTTTAAAAAAATAGGTACTAAGCATGAAACTTTATCAGGAATATTAGCATATCTGAGTGTTCTAACACAAGGCGGAAGAACATTGAAGGTCTTGGGTTGATGGTCTTGAAATGAATCAGGTATCTTTTCCTGATGTATAAGAACAGAAGCTCCTCCTCCACCCCCCAACTCAACCTTGAGCTGAGCACAGAGAGAACAGGCAATCGTTGTTTGGATATGGAATGGAGTTTTATGCTAAGTTGTGTGGGTTTAATCACCTTCCTAGGATTTGCTCGTTGGTAGTTTCTAAGGTAATTGCACACATTTAACTGGAATGTAGCGGCGATAACTAGGAAGAAGGTAAGACTACTCCAAATGTATTTAGAATGTAGGGGCTTTGTTTATCAGTATCAGCAGAAGGCTGTGCAGTTTAAATGCTAGTTTTGGGTTTTTATAATAGAGGAAGGAAAGCCATGGAAGGAAGGAAAAAGTCAGCACAGGCCATTGAAGTAGGGTGCACATTTAAAGCATACACCCTGTGTCTTCCTGCTTCCTTCTCTAAGGTTGTCACATAGTGTCCTAGCTTTCAGTTCTCATAAAGAAAGGGAAGGTGGACACCCTCAAGGGAGAAGCTGGTCAAATTCTCACTCTTTTTTAGCAGAGAAAATTTGCTATAAAATCATATTGTTTGGTTCTAAAATTGTCTTACTTTCTTGATCTAGATTTTTTTTTCAAATTATACCTTGTTGGGTTTACTGAAATGAGTGTGGAAGAATTTGAATTCATTATTGAGAAGATTAGCAAGAGCCAAATAAAATTTAGGGGGGGGGAGAGGCCTCTCTGTGTCAGATGAGGAGATAAAACATCACAAAATTGACTGTGTGTTCCCAGGATGCACTGCCCATCAGGCCCTTGTCTGAACCGCTTCCCACACCACCCTCTCTGGGTGCCAGTGTCTCACTTGAAATCCTACTTTATACATAAAAAGAGATTAGCATGAGGGTTAGGAAAAAACAGAACTAATGTACACGGTGCAGCGCTATTTAAAATGCATCTATCATGACTCATTATATTGGAAATTTTTACAAAAATACTTGGTGGGAACATGGGAAGTACTTTTTGCTGTTGTTCTGTGATGTTCTAGGGCAGCCATTCTCAACCTTCCTAACACCGTGATCCTTTAACACAGTCCCTCATGTTGTAGTGACCCCAACCATAAAGTTACATCAATGCTGCTTCATACTTTTGCTACGGTTATGAATCGCAATGTAAATGTGTTTTCTGGTGGTCTTAGGCAACCCCTGTAAAGGGGTCATTATTTGATCCCCAAGAGGTGTCATGACCAACAGGCTGAGAACCACTTCTCTAGGAGGTAGCCATCCATTTCAGGAAGTTCTACAACAGCCACAAAATATCCAAACCATAAAAACAGCTTCTCTGTCTGTGTGATAATGAATATTTGAATCTTTGGGGTTGATCATAAATACTTCAAGCAAATAGAAGTTACTATTATTTAACATGGTAGTATATTTTAATGTGTGCATATATCAATACATTTGTATAATAATTCCATAATGTAATCTATTATATTGAAAGCAAAATAATTGAATCATGTATTAAAATACTAATGAATTAAAGTCATTTAAACAATAAACTATGAGTTGAACTATCTGTGAGGTAGGAGCTATGACACTCATCGGGTCTGGAGTCTTTAGTAAATTTTTTATATTTCAATCTGTACGACAGAGAAGGGAGAACTTAACTGATCCACACCAAGAGAAAATGCAGACACCGAGGTCTTGACCTCATCTTCTTTTGCATTAATTCTGCTTTTCTTGTAGAAGTTTGTCAAAAAAAACGGCCCCAGAATAGATAAACATTTAAAAGAAATGTCTAGCTGGGTTATAATTACATATGGACCCAGGGGTAGTTAGAGTTAACTGCCAACTTGACATTTTCAGGGTAGTTAGAGTTAACTGCTAACTTGACTTTTTCTGCAGTTGTCGAGGAAAATTCTCAGTGAGGAATTTTCCAGATGGATTTGGCTTGTGGGCATACTCTGGCTGATGCTACTGATGTGGGAAACTCAAGCACCCTGTGGGCACCACCATTCCCTAGGCAGGACGATCCTGTCCTACAGAGGTGGCTGAGGAATTGTTGGCATGCATTTATTTCTCTGTACTCTAGGCTGCAGTGAGATTGTAATTTTGCTGCTCTGGGTTCCTGCCTTGACTTCTTGCAAGGATTGACTATAACCCAGAGACGTAAGCAGAGCAAACCGTTTCTATGGTAAATTGCTTTTTGTTAGGGTATTTTACCACTCTGATAGAAATGGAACCAGGATAGACCTAAATGTTACAAACCTCCAAGGGGAGGTCAGCCACATGAGCCTCAAAACCTGGAGAACAGAGGGAGCTCACTAAAGAGCATGGAAGTAAGAACGTCTGTGCTCAACTTCAAATGAAGACTTAGGGAGTGTTTGCTGTCTGGTAGAGTACGTGGTGGCTAGCCTGGAAATCAGCACAGCATAAAAATAAATGATTATTTTCAGGTTATATTTTAACAAATTAAATTTTAGCAGTTTTAGATGAAATTGTAAATTATATAATTCTTGCTTCCAAAAAAAAAATTACCGGATTTTCTGTTTCAAACACAAATGGTCTCAAATGTAGAAATGCAGTCTGCACACACAAGCCATGCAGGGCACACACCAGTGTACACATTTACATCCAGCAGTATTGTAACTGCATGTCCTGCAGTAACTAAAGCATCACACAGATGCACACACAGGCACTCCGTGATGTCCGGGAGATTCCAGTCCCTGTTTATCAGATCATGTGGGCAGCCCTCTTTGCACAATTTTAATGATTTTATTCCAAAAAAAAAATGAAACAGTTTTTAAGAAGCAGATTAGTAATGAAGGGACTGCAGAATAGTCTTCCTGTAATTGAATTCTCAACAAGGGTTTCAGTGGAGAAACACATTCTAGCAAGGGGGTTAAAAGTGGCTGTTGGGATTTCCTGAACAAGCTGTTGCTTTTGGAATCGTAGAACCTCTGGTCAGTTTGTCACTGAACAATATGCTTCCATAATACGTCCAAAATTTCTTCCAAATTTCAATATTACTTATTGCATGCAGTTTTATGTCCTTCTTTTAGCCACCACATAGATAGGATGAGAACAACATAAGAACTTAGGAAAAAATTACTTATCATTTGCAAAAATCTCCTTATCACTCTCAAAAATGTGGCTTTACGTTGAATCTCTTTTGAAATTTTCCAAGGAATGATTGATCTAGTTAGATTTGAACTTCTTATATTTCCTTGTAATGAGTCTGTATTAGTGCAAAACAACATCAGAGGAGTGTTGATGCTCTCTGAGTGGCAAAGCTCCCACCTACCTCCTGCTTCTACTCCTAGGGAGAATCAGTAGACAGGCCCAGCAACTTCCATGATTTCCAAGAGCTTCTTCTCAGTAGGCATTGGAAGTGGAAAGGCATATGAGGATTATCCCAGTTAGACACACAGATAAAGACTATATTTCACAGATTTCACAGAGAAATCAAGGTCCAACACAACCAAGTAGGAAATTTCTTTACACTCAGCAGGTGCCCAAGGCACTATTAAATAAAGCCACATTTTGCTAAGTACTTAGTGGTTTTTGATGCTATGTCAAGTATTTAAGAGCAATCTCCATCTATCCTGTGAATCTATGACAACAACATTATTATGTATAGTTTCTAGGCAAAGAGACAGTCAAAGAAGGAAATGGCTGCTGCCCTGGCATCCTGGCCCTGCCTTCAGCTCACAGGGAAGCCCCGGCTTCCACTGATGAACACCACTTCACCAACATCATCCCCAAAAGGGCCATTGTGTCCACAATAATCCAAAGACCTCTGCAAACATGTCCAGCTTCAGACAGAAACACCAACATTATCTGAAGCCCAAAGAGAATCAAATATCCATCCTCTGGCCCAGATAAGCAAGTGACCATTGCTATGGCAACCTATATAGGCTTATCAAATTTAGGATTTAGGAAGAGCCGCATTCACAGATACCCTACCCCTTTCTGGTGTGCACCTCAAAAGCATCCAATACAGAACAAATTTCTACTCTTAAACCTTCCCCATATATTGTATGACACAGCTTAAATTCTATAATGAAACACCCCAATGCCCACCTTGTGACAATTCTCCATTTTTTCAGAACACGTCATTTGTTGCTGTTTTAACAGTGGCACCACTGGCTGGCTGGCACAGGCACAGAAAATCTCAACCAGTTTCCGTCTCAAATGAGAAAATTATAATCACTGAAAGTGAGCCCCAAGCACTGGTGTTTTTCCTCTGCACTTTGAATGATTAGATCCTGTTGTGGCCCAGTGTTTGCCATTCATAAACCTTAGTTTATATGATGTGGGGTTGGAGCCACACTCAAATGCAGATTTACAGGAAATCAGAGTAGAGAGAAATCAAGAGATCTAGTAGAAAGAACAGGGAAGAAAGAAACATAGAAGAGAAACTTTACTAGTTCAGAGAGGACAAAATGGGTGACGCCACAGTGTGGCTGTTATTCCCAAACACCTGCCCATGCCAACAGAGTAGTGATGATCAAGGAAACTACAGCATACACACTCTGGATGTTTCCACACATTAACATACCCTAACAACATGGTGTATAAGAGGACTATATATCTTGTATAAATGTATTGTGTGTTGTGCATGTATGAATGCATGTTGTATGGACACATGTGTGAGTGCGTGCTAGATGCATGAATGCAGATGCCTGAGACTGACACTGGGTGCCTTCAACTGCTCTCCACTTTACTGATTGAGACAGGGTCTCCAGCTGAATTTGGAGCATGCACATTCTGGCTAGCCTAGCTAGCTAGCTTGCCTGGGAATCCCGTGCCCCTGCCTCCTGACTGTTGGGATTACTCATGGCTACCAACTCTGCCTGGCTTGTACCTGAAGCTCAAGAACAGATCAGGTTCTCAGATTAGTGCAACAAGTACTTTCTTTCTCTCCCCAGCTACAAGATAATACTTTTTTTTATTCTTTACAAATGGAATAATCAGAAAAGCTTTTTTTTTTTTTTTCTGAGGTGTCAGGGCTCTACCAGAACTCACACCGTGAAACTGTTGCACATCTGCTAATGGTATATGTTCATTTCATTTGGTGTACTGAAAGTTGGTGAAAACCATAAAATGATTTAATAAGTGGCTACTGTCAGAGTTATGGCATATGGGACTTTGTTCTGTGGCGTTAGTGATAGTAAGTGTTAAACTGTGCAATGTGAGCACTGTTGTCTCTAGAGGGAGATTCTGGAGTCTCATAGCGTATTGATAAGGTGATGTTTAGGAACAACTAGATACCTTCAATTCCCAAAGCTTCCCAGTGCAAGGCCATATTAACAGTGAATGAATTATAACCTCTGTGTAAAAGGTTAAAGTTTGGAAATTTTCTGAAATGCATAACTTCAAAATTACCTTTTTTAAAGTAAATAATTGTTTGAAATCTATTTTGTAAAGATAAAACGTACAATAGAATTTCTGGAGTACAGATTAAACTATTTGCACTAACACACGTGATGTGCATGATTTAATAAAATAACTTTCATCTCCCTATGCATGTTTGAGTTGTATGTAATTGGAGTCTTAGTGCTGGCTCTGCCATTCGGTTGTCCCTAACCTTTGCTTGACGTGACTTGTGTTAAACATATGTTAGATGTTTGTCAGGGTTTAAAAGAAACAAGAGCAGTTTCCTCCCGAGATTTAATTAATTTACTGTTGTGCCTTTTCTTCTTTTAATATGATTATTGTTAAAATGTGACTCCCTTGCCAGGCCAATGCTATCAAATGTAAGGCCTGGTGTCAATATTTACTTTACTCAAATCAAATAAATGGGATTTTGTAAAAAAAAAAAAAAAAAGTTAAAGTTTGTCAGGTGACCCTCTTATTTAAAAATACCAAAAGCTATCAGTTGATTTTAAGTTAATATGTTTTCCAAAAATCTTACTCTTAAAATAAGTCACCAAAGAAACACTTCATGGCAGGAAGGACTTATATGGACTCATAAATGATTCCACTTCTGAGGCACATTGGTTGAGAATCTGAAGCTCTCTGAGGTATCTGGGCTGGGAGGCCATTTCTGTTTCTGCCTTTTGAGCATTCAACATTATTTAAGATGCTGTGTGGCAGAGAGTTTATGCTTTTTTCTAACATAGTGTTATTGTTTGGCCTATTTATTTTAAAAACTCCAAAAGGCCTGTTCTTTGTGATGTCTTTGCACCTTGAATCTTTCTCCTGCTCCTTCTCCAAGCATTCAAGCAGCCACATTAACTTCTTCTCTCTGAGGAGAGCGTATTGTGGGAAGGTGCCTCTGTTGAAGGCAGGAGCAGCTTGTCTGTGGTTTTCCTTCCTAGCTGAGTCAGGTACTGCCCCCTGGTGTCTCTGTGCTGGAGGAGGGACTCCTTTCTACAGTGACGGATGGAAGATGTTCTAGACAGAGCAGAGGCATGACTTCACATCCGTGTAAACACTGGGCCTCTGAGGAAAGAAGACCATTTGTTTGTTCTCTTCTTCATTCTGTCCCTGGTTTAGGAAGTGGCTGATCCTTTGGGAAGATGGCTAGAAACACCCTGGGGCCCTCTAACCTGTAGGAGACTAGAATAGACCTTAAATAAGAAGGACTCAGCTTGATCTGAAAACGAAGCAACTACTCAAAGCTCTCCATCCCCACTTCACTTTCCCACGAACTACATAGAGATGGATAAAGACAAAAGGTACAAGCTCCCCAAGCTCCCAGGACTTAACCCTGCACACAGCTGTAGACCTCTGCTGTCTACCGAACACGCCGAAGGACTCACACTAACAAGCTGTATTAACCAGCTACTCTCTTAACCCCTCACATGGCTGTAGACCTCTGCCGTCTACAGAACACGCCGAAGGACTCACACTAGCAAGCTGTATTAACCAGCCTCCCTCCGTCATTTATTTACTTTCCACAGTTGCTTCCCCGAGAGATCCAAAGCCTCCTCTCCTCATCTTGTCACTCCTCTGAAAACGTACACTTTATGCCAATGTTGCTCTCTATAAATCAGAACTCGACACTCCTCCTTGACAGCCACTCACTCCATCAATGTCTGCCAGGAAGAACTGTACATACTGATGAGGTTTGGCGTGTTCTTCTCTTGGTAACTGGCCTTTGCAACCAAGGAAAAGGTTGAAATAAGAACCTATGGAGTTGAGGGAAGAAATCATAACTCAAAAGCACCTTTCCCTTAAAAAGAAGCTTGAGTGGCCACTGAACATTTGTGATGACATCTGAAATATGAGGTCTGGGAAGTGGTTTGAGAGGAAGAAAGGATAGATATCATTAGCAATTTAATTTTGGAACCAATATAATATGTTGAGCACTAAACAGTACAAAAGCTTACCATGCCAGACATCAGTTAAGGCAAAATTTATAAGCACTAACCAACCCATTGAACCCTCATGAAAGTTCACACGGTGCCTGTTACTATGACTTCACATAATGGGAAAGGAAGCCACGAGTAAAGGACAGAAACTCGCCTGGATTGGGTGACTGTTATTAACAAGGTCTGGGTTAAAACCACCTCTGTCTGCCTCTCGGTCTGCAGAACTCACATCCACAGCTGTTACAATTACCACTAATACGCCAGAGTTGGTACACAGACTTGTTGTAACACAGCCACTACAAGGGTGTGACACGACACAGCTCTGCACACAGTGCATCTGGGACCTTACTTCATCATCTCTTCATCACCATCCACTGAGCCCTGAGATGCTCCATTCCCAATGCTGGACAGCTCCCTCCCACTGAGCCCTGAGAGTTCTCCATTCCGGTGCTGCTGGACAGCACCCCCACCCCCTTGCCCTGAGAGGGCCCCATTCCCAATGGGGCTGGACAGCTCCCTCCTAGAGGGAGCTGCGGTGGAAATTGCCCAGCTGCTTTGTGTTAAGACAGACTAGGGAGAACTAATTCCAGATCTTGAATGTTGAAAGAGAAGGTAGCCCCACTGATTTAGAAGGAATGGTACCTTCGGCATGGTCTGTGGTATAAAAGGAACTAAGAAAGCCTCACAGAAAGGACAATGAATGGGATATTTTGGGCTAAGAAGAATGTGATAAAGTGTGACACATTTTCAGGATGGCCCAACTGGGTGATTCTGACAATAAAGTGAAAACATTCTTGCTGGAGCTGCTGGGCCTGGCTGCAGGATTTTAAAGAGAGAAAAAGGGGTGACGGAAGTCTTGTAAAATGAATGAGTCACAGGGCTTTGTTGACCTGCAGTACTTTAAGGAGAGAAATAAAAGGTTGATGAAGCCCTTGTGAAATGACTTGGGCTCAGAGCCACTGAGTGACTTCAACAATCGAATCATCCACTGGAGGATTAAAAATGAAGTGGAGTTCCTGGGAAGCTGTGGGGGCTGTGTGCTGCTCCAGAATGAGGGGGGACTGTCACCAAAGCTGTGCTCCCCTCCCTGCACTCTGTTCTTCCTTCCTCCCTTCCCTGCCTCTTTTCTCCTCCTCTTCCCCATCTCTACCTCTACCTAGACCTCCCTCTATCTTTATCTCTCTATCTTGCTATCTATGCCTATCTCTCTCCATATATCTCTCTATTCTTTATCTATCTTTTTCTATATCTATCTATTATCTATCTACCTATCCATCTCTTTATCTATCTCTCTGTCAACCTCTCTCTCTCTCTCTCTCTCTCTCTCTCTCTCTCTCTCTCTCTCTCTCTCCTTCTTCTTCCATCTATCTCACCACCAGAGCCTCATCAACTTTAATTCATAGTTTCCTGTGGGGAAGTTCTGCCTTGAAACAAGTCCACAGCAAAGAGGCAGCCAATGATGGGATAAGACTTCAAAATTATGAGACCAAACAAAATTCCCTGTTTTAAGTCTAATTGTGTCTACTTATTTGGGGGCTTTGTCTCACTAATGAAAAACTACCAAGCTATTTTATTCAAACACATCACACAGCATACAATGAGCAAGGGAGTTTCATTTAATTTGACAACTGAACTTAACTTTTCAAGATTTAATTAAAATGTACTGCTTTCATAATTAACTGCCAGCCTCCAGATACTATGAAATAATAAAACAATTTAAGAATTATTATGTGCATAGCAATAACATTTTAGCAAAATAAATCATGATGGTGTCTACTCTACTATAAACAACACATGAAACTCAGAATGAATACAGTCATGTTCCTAATCTTCAGGTTTGAAGATTTTATTTTTTAGGTGTATGACTGCTTGGTCTGCATATGTATATGTGTACCATGTGATGTATGCATAGTGCTCGTGGAAGACAGAACAATCCATCAGATTTCCTGAACTAAAACATACATGCTGAGAATTGAACCCAGTTCTTCTGGAAGAACAGTAAGTTCCTTTTATCACTGAGCCATTTCTTCAGCACCCATTCCCACTCTTTAATAAAGTAGTGGTCACTGCAATTGCGGACCAAACATAAGGTCATTTGCTGAGGGTTTCTCCATGTAAAGACTCAACCTTGTGTTCTGTCTGGTTATATAGTAAGTTTAGAGGAAACTAAGATTTGGTGTCCATCCTAAAGCACATGACAGAGTTTGAGGACATCATGTGGACAAGAGAGACCCAAGAACCATGTGCAGAAATCAGGACGGAGGTGCAAGCTAGGTTTTCTGAGGCCTAGACTTGAGTGGGGCTCCATCCAATTGTTTGGGTTTTTCCCTACTTAACGCATTTAGGTGTTAGAATTTGGGTCACCTAAGCATAGTTGAAGTTAGGGGTGGTTTTCCTAAAATTGGCAAAATGAAATTTGAAGTGTTCGCCTGTTTCCTCGAGAAGGAAAGGGTGTGTGACATCACTTAGCAATCCACCATCTTCATCATGCTCGCAGGTCCACCATGTTTGTGGGTGACAGAACATGCCAGTCAGCTGGAGACTCCAGAGGGGTTTCAAGCTCCAAAGTACAGGCATGTAGAGTGGGAATGGAGATGTCTCTGGGCATTAGTTCCAGTCCCTTCAAGTGGAGATATCCTAGAGGCATGGTGTTACCACTCAACACTAATAAGAATGCTCAGCAAGCCAACATCAGAGGCCAGGGGAAGAAGAGATTACTGGATTCAGGGGAAGCAACTTATAACTCACAAGGCTCCAGGGCAGCGCTAGTGTCTGGATCAGTGGCTTCTATGGGACATTTTACAAAGATAACAGCAAGCAAGTTAGGTCTTTTCCATCCATTGTTAAGTAGTTGTTGCCTTTGTCTTAGACAGGGAACATTGCAGAAGGTCTCTCTGCTGTAACCCCTACAGGTAACTTCATATTTAGCCTTTCCTAGCATTTAATCTGCATTGTCTGACCAACATTCTAGCCAATAGTATGAAGTTTGCCTCTTCGTCTGCTACCCCTTCGTGTTACCAACAGGAAAAGGGTTATGGCAAAGAAGCAGCCTAAGAAACTGTCTTCAGGGATCATTGGGGCTCACTGCTAGTCAATCCTAGAAACCATCTGAAGCCATAGCTTGAGAACAGACACTTAAAAAATGAAATAGCAAGTTTGACACCACCAACAGGATTACAGGTTTGCTCATTGGGACTATGGTTTTGAGGACTAAGAAAGAAGGATGAGGGACATGAAGATGGACTCAGGATCTCCTCTAGATCCCCACAGATAGGGTCAACTTGTCTGTGACAAACTCTGGGTTGCTCAGGAGGAAAGGGCAGCCCAGCCCCTATCTTCGAAGTTGGTTCAGACAGGTCAAATACATTTAACATTTTCATGCAAATTAAAAAGGGATTTCACATGAAAACAAACAACAAAACCATTGCCAAAGCTGCCAGGCTTGCCGGTTTCCACTTAGGTGAGGCGTAAGTGGAAACTCTTCCAACCCCATGACTAAGACGATACAAGTAAAATCCAGGTCCCTATGAGCTTTGGGCCCTCATTTGGCATTTCCTCACAGTGGTTGTCCAGAAATAACATTTTAATGAAAAGTGAAACAGAAATAACCCAATAGAAAAGGAAGAGAGGGTCTGAGCGACACCTGGAGAAATAGTTCCAGGGACTGTGAGATAGCTAATGGTGTACTGACCGTAACTGCTGTAGCTAACACTGATGACAGAGCTGCATGGTGCTAGGTGCCCAGCTGGACCCTTTAGTCACCCACTCATCATGACCGGAATCTCTTCAACCTGCAGTTAGTTTACCAAACCCTTACTGTATGCAAGTTCCTGTTTGCAGGCTACTTCGTCATCGGGTGGGGGTGGGGCAGGCTTTCATTATTCATGTCTATGTACCACTGACCTTCTAGTGTCAGCTCAGAGCCTGATACCTGAACATTTTCTACCAAGAGTCAGACTTTATAGTCTTGCTTGCATTCAATTTTATTTGAGCAATTAATCATATATAAACAACAGAGTGAGTCCAAACAACTGACTTGTTCTTCTTCAGACTTTACGAGATGAAGACACCTCAACACAAGCCCTCAGCTTATGAAGGGAGAGCTCGTGCTGAGACACCATCCTCGGCCTTCCTCTGCTCCAATCCAGCCATTAGGCAGACTCCACTTTTACCTGAATCAACCCCAAAGGAACATTAATCCAGACAACACAGTACTCTATGGTCCTCAAATGTGAGTAGGGTTCCCCAGCTCCAGTGGACCAACAAGTTGCCACCACCTTGGGAAACATGAATGAGGTGATACCAACTCTAGTCACAAGACCCAGACAGTTCAAGTACAGGTCTCTGCCCTTGGGGGCTCACAAGTACTCTACTTGTCTCCCAGTGTCTATGGCCTGGCAACCAGAGACACGACAAGTGACCTGCAGTTTTCAGTGTGCTTCCTAAGACATGCTTATGAACTGTCTCTAAGGCAGCTTCCATGTCATCTGAAGCTTAACCAATATAGCAGGAATGTGTAAACACAGTCATAGAAACACGATATGAGCAGAAGACCATCCCCTCATCTGAGAAGCTGCCCGCAGTTGCAAGACCCGTGGCAGTGCCAACTCAGATTCAAAGTCAAACATCTGATCATACAATAGCTCCTAATCCATTCTGTTAGAATTTGCAAAGCTAGAAAATCCTTTAAGGGAAAAATATGAATTGTACCTCACCTCTCTACAGTTAAGTAAATCACAGACCTTAGTAACTTCATACAGTGTCAAAGAAGGGACACCATTTACATTACTATAATTTACCTATTAATAGCATAAGTAATTTGCATGGATTTCCCCCTAATCTCTGCTAAAATTTAACAATGAATGTACCTTTCTAATTCCAGATGAAATCCTTCCATTCATTATAATTATAATTTCATTAGAGTTATAATATAATTACACGAATTAATATAGTATGTTAATTGGGTTGAATATCAACTACGTGTCCCTTGGTAAATTATTGGCTTGAATATAAAATTCAACTGATACATTGTTATTAAAGTGCATTATCACTTATAGTTTAGTACTTCTACATTTGATAATTAGATTAAACCTATGCTTTTATATTTTCATAGGGGTCTAGGCATGGATTTTAAATTTGCAGTGAAGAACTGACGAGACTCCCAACATGGTTTCTGTTTTGTGGTGGCCCTTGATGCTGATCCCTTTGCCTGGAACACGATACGGCTCACTCTGAAAGCAGGTTTAATTCAGCATGTGCCAGGCAGTGACAGAGATATTCAGAACAGGATGTGCTAAAGTAAGGAAATTGATCACTCTGGCGTTTCAGAAAATTAAGCAAAGAAAACCAATGTCTTGCAAAAATGGTCAAGGAAATGATGTCAACAGGACTGACATTGGGAGTCAAGCTGCCTTTTGTTTTCTGTCAATCATCCCACACACGAGAGGCATACTAAGACTCCAACAACCACAGAGATACAGAGGACCCAGGAACGAGTACTGGCTGCATCCTGAAGCCAATGCTTGCTCATCATCTGGAATATTAGCCGTCATTATCTGGAATGTCTGTAATGGGTGAAGGCATCACAGCCTTCACACAAAGCCTCTTCAAAGCACCTAATAGTATAGATGCTTGCACATGAGCCAGCTGGTACATGAGGGACTGAAAACACAGCAACTAGAAAGTCACAGAACAGGGATCTCATCTGTAGCACAAATTCTAATTGGACTTAATAATAAAAACCCAGAGTCAGATATTAGGGGGTGAAAGCTGAGAGATCAGAGAAGCAGAACAACCAGCCACTACCTCTACAAAATCCTCAGACTGAATGAGATATTCTGTCTCTACAAGTCCTCAGCTTGAACCCATGACCCTGAGATTAAGAGTCTCATGCTCTATTGATTCAGACAGCCAGGCTCTTAATCTCAGGGTTGTGGGTTTGTTCCCCACACTGGGTTTTAGACCCATCCTTCTGGGATAGGGGGACATCAGAGCCAACTCTGGGATCCTCCAGGGGTTGATAATTTTTGAAATTTATACTAGGATTGTGTTACTAAATAAGCAATATTTTGTAATTAAAAATAAGTAGAGGACATGTCTGAGTTGGGAGCTTGCATTGGAAAGACAGAACAAAGTCAGAAAATCTCTGAAACTAACATTTCTTTATTATTAGATAACAGCAAGATGCCAAGTTGAAATCGGAAGTGAAAGGAGACATTTCCAGCCATCACAAAGAACCAACCTACCCACACTAGGGTGAGGAGCTGACTCTGACACCCCTTCTATCAGATATGTGAACGAGCAAGACCTGAGAAGTATTTCTTTAAATATGGCTCTCAGGGCTAAAGCTTGGGAGAGGTGATGGTACTTAAGGAAAGAGGAATGAACCACTGTCTTGCTCATTCACTGCCTTCTTTTCGCATATTTGATCTTTAATAGAGAATATTCGTGTAATTGTATGGTTGGTATTGGTGGTGGGGGCTTTGCTCTTCTTACAAACACACTTCTGGAAGGTGGGTGAGCACTGACTGCCTCCATTCTGGCTTTGAAGCTACAGGAATTTGCTGGAATAAGCCTTTCTCACCTCTCATGTCTGGCCGTGGCTAGTGTCCGCCTCCTTCCTTATGTGCTTAGAGTTTAAATTCACAGTAGTTAGTTGTCAAAATAGACAGTGTCTTCCTGAGAGTGTAGAGAAGATGTATAAATTACACAGGCATGATCCCGTCCTCAAACTACATCTTCCTGAGAGTGTAGAAAAGACTTATAAATTACACGGGCATAATCCTGTCCCCAGACTACACCTTCCTGAGGCGGATTTGCAAGAACTGGTTAGAGGCAAAAGGATGCTGGGCTCCCCATTTCTTCTTCCATATTCATAAGCATCTTCCTTCCTCCAACACTCTCTCTCTCTCTCTCTCTCTCTCTCTCTCTCTCTCTCTCTCACACACACACACACACACACATATGCATGCATCTCATACATCTGGTATCTATGGATCTCTCTCAAAGGATAAAATCTCTTAGACTACAAAGGACAGGGAAGATTAGACATCACAGTTTAGGCCATCAGGAAGCAAATCCTCTTATGATTAGATCCCAAATCCTTGGCAGCTCAAGGAGAAAATAATAGATTTATCAGATGGCAACAAGAAAACCTAATTTCTGAGAGTCAGTACTTATTTCTGTTCCTAATCCCACCAGGCCTCCTTCTCCCTGACAGCATGGAAAACCACAGAGTTTGTTTTTATTTCTTAGACTCTTTCTCAATTTCTCTTACTGACTCTGTCACCAACCCCTAGATTTGGCATCTCTTATAATTATAGTGTTCATTCCTGGTTTAACTCCATCTTTCAAAGGTTCCCAGCATCTGGTTGTATACATGGGGGTTCCTCCCCCACAAAGTACCATAAGTTTAATTTTAAACATTCCCTAGTGATAGAATGCAGAGTACTATGTACTTCTCTAGATGTAAAGTCCTATAAAAAATTGACAATAGGGTGAATTTCAGGAAGTCGCTCTCAGCTCCACAGATCAAAACCAGGATTTGTCTTACCTTCCCACAGCCAGCTGTGGTTTGGTAATGGCAGCTGTGAAGAGTAGGTAAGCTGATCAGTCTTTGAAAAGGGAGATGGGTATGAGGACTAAAATCTCCCAGGGAAAAGGACTGAGCAGGATTCCTAAGGAAGCAGGAATTCCAAGCTGTGGTTCTCAGCGCTTGACCTGGGATGCTCGAAGCTAGACTACACTCAGTGCAGATACAAACAGATCAGAGCCATGAGTGGGTCAGAAATATTTCAGAATCTCAGGGGCAGGAGAGCAATGTATCCCACTGCTTGATGGAAACTTAGATTTGCAGATCTATCCCTCTCTCAAGAAGCCCTGATCAAGATTGCTAGGTGCTAAGTCATGTCAACTACTTGAGTCTGCAATTCAGGGACTTGAGTCATGGCCTCTAGGTTGTGACGCTGTTGCCTATAAAGCTGGGCCTGGGGACATAACACACACTGTGGTGGTGAATGCAGAACCAAACAAAGACTGTCTTTCAAATTATAGCCCTCCAATGAGAAGAGATTTCATAGTATGAAAATATTACGCGATGATGCCAATAATGTTAACACAGGATGACTTGCATTGCTATACTTTCTCATTTTCATTTTAAAATAATAGTGATATATTTATGTCAATAAATGTAATCCAGAAAGGGATAGATAAGAGCACAAAATGAAATATTACCTGTAATTTATATAGACAAGTCCCTGCTGAAGAAAGTGGAAGTGTACTTGATGTTTCCATTATAAAATGTCTTGATTATAAATCTCTGCATACATATTTTATCCTCTAAAGTACGAAGAATGTGCCCACCAAATCCCTTCAAGTGCAGCTTCTCCTTGTGATGCTTGACGATTTCTATTCCCATTTTCTGCAGGAGTGTGACCTCTAAATACAGGAAGTTGAAGGTTTTGCCAGAAAAGTCTCATACAAATTGCCCAGTTGGCTAGCAATTGATGTCTAGAGCTGAACAAAGAACCTGGAGTAGAGACTGTGGGGGAAATTATGAGGATGAACTGTTCACAAAGAAAATCACCTGTGATAGGGGTGACTTACTGGTTCCAAGTTTCTGCCGTAATAGGACGTCTGCATTGAGAAGATAGGACGCACCGTGACAGAGGGCAGAGGGACTGATCAACCAAGTAACACAAGTGGGGTAAGGTGGGCAGCCTGATAGCCGACAAGTGCAGGGGATGATTGCAAACTGGAATTGGAACAGCATATAGCAATAATTAGCACTTGAATCGTTCTGGATCCCGAGGTCTCAAAGCACTTTGCAGTCTAATCGTTTGAATTGTAGAATACCCTCGGTGCAGAGGTGGTTCGCTAGGAAAGTTGGATCAAAGAGGAACACGTGTGGCTTAAAAGTTGCTTGACCTTGACAATTTCAAGAGCACAAAAACTTGGGTTCCGAGAGGAAGTGCTGACTTGGCTAAGTTGCTGTGTACATAACATTTACACATCTTGGCATGGAGATGATTTCCGAAGTCAGAGTTCAGCAGCTGTGGTGGAAAATCTGTGAACTCAAACATCTTGGGAGAGCAGCTGAGGAATTGGGTCTCAGGGAAAAAAAATTTAAAAAGCAGAAGGCAGTTTTCAGTCTTCACAATTTCCCCCACCCTTCCCAACTCTGAACATAGGTCTTCAGAGGATGGAGCTTCAGAAAATTGACTGAATGCAAAATATCCCTAGCAACATAGTGGACATCCTTTCTTAAACACATTCTAATTTACAAAAAGTTAAATTGGTCTGGGGTATGCAGTGCAACAGCCTGTAGCCTTACAACCATCTTCGTCAGAACGTAGTCCATCACTCCCAAAGTTCCCTTAAATGCTGTCGCATCTGAGCACCTCTGATATTTACCTTCTCTGTGCAGCCCTAGGTCCTTTCTAGAATGGAATGTGGACACAGTCATATGCCATGTAACTTTTGAGAATGTCTTCTCTACCCATTGGATTCCTCCCAGGGATGACTCAATGTATGAGGCTATTATGAATAAAGTCCCCATAGTCATTCATGTACAGCCTTGTGATCTAGGATGTTTTCAGTTCTTTGTCCCAGCGAATTCTTAGGAGTAGCATGACTAGTCAGAATGTAAGTATGTGCTGAATTTGTTAAGAAATGGACAAACAGCTTCCCAAAATGGTTTATTCTTTTAGGCTATAATTGAACTCTTTTGCTTCAACAGCTATTGTTCTAGATACTTTGAAGCAATGGTTTGTTTGTATGTGATTTTCCATGTTATTGTCGATAGTTAGTATACATGTCATTCCATTGGGCTGTAGAATCTTGAAGGAGTGTTGGTTTGCTTCTGTGATGGCCTGAGATATTGAGTACCTAGTCTTGAATTTGTTTTCTGTCTATAGCTTCCCTTGCAAAATATTTGTCTGCAATTTAATTTTTTTTCACTTATTTTTTCCAGTTTTATTGAGTTGTTTGATTTTCTTTCTTTATTTGTTTTTGGTTAACTCACAAGCATTCATTTTGTATTCCAGATGGAGTATTTTTTTTTTAGTAGGACACTGACTTTTTTTTTAAGATGGTTCAGTGGGTTTTATTTTTTTATTTATTAAAGATTTCTGTCTCTTCCCCACCGCTGCCTCCCCTTTCCCTCCCCCTCCTCCAATCAAGTCCCCCTCCCTCGTCAGCCCAAAGAGCAATCAGGGTTCCCTGCCCTGTGGGAAGTCCAAGGACCACCCACCTCCATCCAGTATTTTTTATTAGACACATATGTCACAAATGATCTTCTTCTAGTTGGTAATTGTTAGTTTTATTTTTAATTGCCATTCATAGAGTTAATGTATGATCACTTTCTTTCTAGTGTTCTGGTGCTGGTGATCAAACTGGGGATGCTACACATGCGAGCGAATGCTCTACTCTGAATTACATATCCAGGCTAAGTTTCTTTTCTACGTTGTTTTCCTGTGGCTGTAATCATGGAAGCTACCCATTCATTCTCAATCTGTTTTGTTCCAATGAGCATCCATGTAATAAACTACTGAGCCACATGCGGGACTGTGAGTATCCATTTATTCAAACTTTGCCTTGATACCTTTATCTACAAATCCCACGTATCTGAGTCATTATACTGGCTGTTGATACAGGAAGCCCTTAGGCATGATGGTCACATGGGCATCACCTAAGGTACCCTATTTGTCTAATGCATGGTTCAACAAAGGAATTTATTAAGAATGGTAATTTTTGAGGATCAAATTAACCTCCAATTACTAATGAGATTATTGAAATACGAAATATTATGGTATAATAAACAGTAGGAACTCAGGGGTTCCTAAAAGAACAGTAGAAACTTCTGAGTCACTCGTAGAGTTGATATGATCAGAATGTCAAGACTACCAAAGGAAATCTCAAGCCACACATCTGGAACTAAATGCGGGAAAGTTTGGAGAACATTGGACTTAAGATGATAAAATCAACAAAAAGACCACAGAGTTTTAGAGACCCTTAAAGGTGAAGAAACAGCATCTGTTATTTAGTCGGAAAAATGAGTCAAGAAAGGACTTGACACTAAAAAGACTGGAAAGTATTTAGCTAATGAAGACTCGAAGCTAAATTGAGAACAAATGTGGCCTAACCTAGCTCTAACCCAGGCCATCTCATGCTACAACACCCACTCAGACATCCAGTAGAGAAGGAATAAACAACCCCATTCTGGCACATGTCATTGACATTCTCTAATTAACTTAGTGAAATTTCAGACATGTTTTTTTTTCTTCTGTCTTATAACTGTTAAATAAAGAAAAATGTCAGGCTTGACTCTGATGTGTTGGCCTTTATTGGGGACCTGGAGTCACTGACCTGCAGCTGTGGGCTGGGTGGGAGTCAGGTGACTGGATCATGACCCTCCGTCTGCCTGCGAACCATGCTCCCTCTGATAGGCTGTTAACATTTGCAAGTGGTGGAGTTGGCATTTGAAAACATTAGCTGACATGCACTCTTGGGCAAACACTCACACGTGTTTAATCATAGCTCTTAATTAAATATGGACTCTGCCTGAATTTGGAAAACTATAGACAGTAGAAGCCTACTTGAACTCCAGTTGCTGAAAAACACAGGAATTCTTCTATTCATGAAGTATTGTGATCAGTACACAGAACGTAACATCACTGAGACAGTAAAATAGACAAGGTCTTTCCTATCGTAATTGAAATACGACTGACTTAAAATTTTGTGTCTCTGAAAATACAAATAGTCTCAAACTGTACATTATTAATAAAGGTAACTCAAAATACTCTCTGAAATTAATATATACAATACTTTAACACATTGTATGTTAGAAATGGCAATTTTAAAATTCAACGAAAGACCTGCAAGTGGCTCAGCAAGTAAAGACTTTGCCAGACAAGTCCTGTGACCTGAGTGTGACACCAGAACCAAAGCAAGGTGGGAGGAGAGAGCTGGCTCCACGGCATTTCTGTGTGACCTTCACATATGTGCTGTGGTACATGTGTGTGTGAGTTCAAGCATGCAAACACACAGGATAAAAGAAGATCTTGTATCTCAGAAATCTTGGTTGTTTAACAATCCTTCATGTTACTTCCTAGTTCCCATGTCAGTTTCTGAAGGTGTGAACATGCCCTGTCCCAACAATATACAGTCGGAACAATGGCCAACACAGAAACACGCCAATACACCCTGTGGAATTGTACATTACTATCAAGGTGTGTGCTGGTACACCTTCCTCATATGGGCTGACATCATCAGTGACTGGCTTATGTAACAGTTGTTTGTATTATGCTTAAGACACAGAAAAGTCCAAGTATTCGTCATTACAATCCCTATAACTGGGACTCATGACCTCTTTGTCTACTCTGGCTTGGCGATTTTCTTTGTTTGGACAGCTGAATAGTTTTGATCTCTTTTGTACTTTTTTTTCAGCTTCTGTACAGAGCCCACACCTCCTTCCAGTGGGCTCCTGAGCATTGCCTTTTATCAGAATTGTATTCACTCGTTAACAATCCATTTTGTTTTCTGTACACCTAGACAGGAAGCCACCTAACAGCAGGACTTCGTATGGATTCTGGAAAGACATAATAATCTCTAAGGGGCAGGGGACTGGAGTCTGTCATTATCAAACGGTGTGCTTCTGAGAAACAATTAAAGCCATCTAAGCTTTCTGTGAAAACACCCAGTGCTCAGGAAGCTGGCAGCTGGGAAACAGAACACCTCAGACAGAAAAAGTTAGGTAAAGAAGAAACAGGCAACAATCTGAGAACCTTAGCTGTTCCTCAAAGTCCATGGTTCTGACTCTTCCCTGTAGATAATCGTTCATGCCACACAAAGAGTTTGGGTTCTGGGGACACTTGATTGTGCTTGAAAACCCCTTCAGAGGCCTTCAGGCTCTACAATCAGTTTTTCTGTACAAAACCAAAGTCAAAACACAGTGGTTGTTTGAACTTCAACCCCTCTTCTTTTCTTCCCACCACCAGAGAGCATATAAGACCCTGTGGCAGGAAGCAGATTTTCCTGTTGCATGCCTTGCTGCTTGCCCATGGCTCACTCTCATTCAGCTAGAGTTGACTTCCACTACCCAGTGACACCTCAAAATTCTGCACCCTGGGCATTGCTTTTCATCACTGGTTTGGCTTCTTTTATATTTTAGCCATGGAGGAAAAGTCCAAGATCCGTACTGAAAAACAACTGATTTCCATGCCAAGAAAACACCCTCCTTTGTACAATTCTCAGCACATCCACAAGGAGATGAAGGATTTCTTCACCTGCTTATTACCTATATCCCTCACTATGGAGACAGCTAATTTACCTGAACATCATAGCCATGAAGAACCTGATGCGTAGTAAGGGCTCTGTGAATAATTAATATAATCACTAAAAGGATGGTATGTATTTATACAGAATGAAGCAATGGTCAAGAATCGTTTTCTGCAATTACTGAAGTTAAACAAGTGACCTGTATTTTAACTATTATTTTAGATCCTTGTTTGTGAAGGCGTGTATGAAGATCATAAATTTATTTCGCATTGAAGTACCATGGCATAAATTCCACCTGTTTGAGCAAGCCAGCATGATGGCGGAAGGTCATTGTTTAAGTAGTAAAGAAACCTTCCTCCATCACCAGCAGCTACACTATGACCAAGAAGAGACGGAAGCAACACTGTAGATCAGCAGAGTGATTCTGAAACATAGCGTGAATCACTTATCATGGTAGAGCTGGCAGCTTTCCAGAACACTAGGCTGGCTGCCCATGGGAAGGAGAGGATGGCATAGAACGGGAAAAGTGTGTGGGCAGCAGATGCACTGGGGGTGGCTTTCACACGGATCTCAGTAAAGTCCCTGAAATAACAAGAGAATTCTCATAATCCCCAGAAACATGCAGAGGACCTAGGAAGTTTCATGATGATTTATTTATTGAAGTATTTTTATTAATTTTATTAACAGTTTTTTTCATTTATTCTACACCCTGACCACAGTTTCCCCTCCCTCCTCTCTTCTCTTCCCTCTCCCATCCCACCTCCACAAACATTCTGAAAGAGAACTCTGCCCTCTGCCCTTAATATCAATATCTCTCACCTGGAGACATTGGCTTGCATCTGGGATGTAATCCAGAAATTCCTAAATCAAAAAGGAAATGTGTACAATGTATGTTTTTTGAAAAATTAATGGTCGAGATCTTTGATGCTTTCTGTCAATATTTTATCACCTTTTCCTCATGTTTTTCAGCTAAACATAAGAATTGTATTTTTGACAAATGTACAATGGGTATTTAACTGTTTTATTTTTAAATTTTTTCCATTATCCAAAGATGAGCATTTTCCAGAATGTTCATCTCTGCAGATATATGTTGTGTATTATTTTCCCAGCTTCTCACCTACAATGTTGGATTTACTTTGCTGTCTTCTGTAAAGCTTGTCCTGCTGATACTCTGTGTGTTTCTTTGGTACTGAATGGCTAAAGGACCAAGTAGTACAGAAACTTCCATCTACAAATGGTGGCCAAACATTTGGCAAAAATTTCCACAAAAAGCCTGAGAAAACTTTAAAAAACAAGATTTTAGACAGACAAGAACAGAGTCAAGTGCAGCATCTTGGTAACTGTCTTTTCTCCGGGAGATTCTGCTTGCCATCAGTGAGCAGAGGTATGACTCCTTTAAGACAAGCTTCCTGACTCAGCGTCAGCAACAAAAACCTCACAGCTCTTTTAAGAGGCCCTGTTACCAAACATTTAAATGGTGTTCGTGAGAAGCCAGTGATATGCTTCTTAGTGGGAGCAAAGACTGTAAAACTCCACAGAGTTGTGCCAATAAACCTTGTCTCAGAATAATTAAAAAATAAAATTAAAGAAATAAAAAACACACATAGATGGAAAATACACATAGAATTTGGATGTTATTATGTTATCTTCGAATTGTTTGACTGCTGAGGAAGAAGCAACAGCTGCTAAAAGACATTTAATTATAAATGCTGCTGGATTAATCTAATCTATATATTTTGAAATTGCCTTGACTTCACAATTTCAGTCAAAATATATGTTACTTTGGAGAAGAGGTTTTGTTTTGTTTCTAGGAAATGAGAGGCTGTAGATTCATTCTGGGCTAAGGAAAATAATTGATTGAGGAAGAACCCTTGAAAAGTCTCCAGTGGGGACAGATGGCCCAGATGATCCAGCGTTTCAGAGCACCTCTGTTGCAGTTTCCTCTGAGTTCTACATCCAGAATAGTCTCAAGACTGCTGGCTGAGGTAATCTAGTCTTACAAAATACTCCAATCAGAATTTCACCAGAATCCTCAATTTTCTTTGGGTCCTCAAAAAATTATCAGCACCCCCAATTAGCAGGAAGTAGCCTAGAAAACTATGCCCATATTCTCAAAAATTAGATTATGGATGTTTGTCTTTGTTTAGCATGTTGGTTACAAGTTTTTATGGATAATTGTCAGAAAAAAGATAAACAAAGGAGATTAGATTCAGGTTCTTGTTTTGAAAAGAAAAAAATGGGAAAATGCTTCAGGATAATGCTCTTGTACCCTAGCAAAGATTTGTCACTTGTATTGGTTTAATAAATGCTGATTGGTCAGTAGCCTGCCAGGACATATAGGCAGGGGGACCAGAGTAAGAGAATTCTGGGGAAAGAATAGACAGAGACACAGTTGTGATCTAGAAGCAGAGGAAGCAAGATGAGAATGCCTCACTGAGAAAAGGTACCAAGTCACATAGCTAAACATCTATTTATGGGTTAATTTAAGATGTAACAGCTAGCTAATAATAAATCCGAGCAAAGAGGCCAGTTTATAATTAATATAAGCCTCTGTGTGTTTCTTTGGGACCGAATGACTGGGGGACTGGGCAGAATAGAAATACTGTCTACAGAAACTCTCTGTTGAAGTGTCTCTTCTTTGACTGCTTTCTCCCTTGTAAGGTTCCCTGGCATATCAGCAATTTCTGCATTTGTCTTTAGATGATGAGGGCATCTTTTTATTTTTCACAGAAAGCTTTAAAATATGGCTAATTAGTGCACTAATTTCACTGAAGTGTTTCCTTTCAAATAGTTACTCAAGAATTTTTTTTTTTGAAAAATGCTTTATTCCTCAATGGAATTATAATCTACAATAGTAGACCCAAGATCAAGTGAAGTGTGGGGACCTGGTTGAATACAAAGGATGTTCCGTCAGAAACAAAAGAAAGGAGAGACAGGTGAGAGGGAGTACAACTGGATTGTGAGGATCAAGGGAAATGTCAAAGTTTTCAAGAAAACACACCCCTTCCTTCGAAATCTTATAGTTTTTTTTCCCATTTAATGCTTGCTCTCATTAAAGGCTCAGTAGGTAAGAAATCCACTAGAAATTCCAGAAATTTCTGATCACTTTAGCTGAGCCCTCAAATATGGCTTGGCTTACCTTTTGATTCAATGAATAAAATCTAGGCCAGACTATCCAGCTAGCAATTTTGTGAACAGCATTCATCCTGTGGCATTTGCCCCCTCACGATGAACATGAAGTTTATATTACTGAACACTGACAGTTTAAGTGGTAATAAAATATTAGGCTTTAAGTACTGAGTAGGCCAAATTCATACCCCATAAACCATTGGCAAACTAATTAATAGGCAACACATTAACCATTTATATGCTTGTTTTGACATGGGTCATTTAAAATCCTTGATTATTTCTCATAAAGTTCATACCAACTTTGATTTTTTTCCTCGTTCATGCTCAACCCACTTATATGATGAAGCTTGGATACTAATGAAAGACTCAATAATTTCAATTTGGAAAAGATGTATATCCCTGAAAAGTTAATAATTTAGAAATCAACTTAGGAATATGATCACAATTCCATGCTGATTTCTAATATAAAATCACATCTATATTATACAGAAACAAATACTGACCCCCCTAGATAGGCTTCACAATTTCATTCAATTCAGCAGAAGAACCACAGTAATGAAACTACATAAAAATTATAGTCATTAAAATGTTTTCAAATCTGTTAGAAGCAAATTAAAAATAAATGTTAAACCGAAAGTAGAGAGGTCTAGGTCAATAGGGTGGGGAGATCAACAGTCTTTCAAATAAGCCCTGGGAGTGACTGAGGAGAGGGCATAAGCAAAGCTCTTGGTGTGAAAATCTGAGAAGTGGGGAGCATTCCTTCCCAAGGTTAAACATGAAGTCATCGCCACATTCCGAGTCAAGTGTGCAAGGACACGCGCTGAGCTCTATCCACACACATGATCTCAGACATAGGTCTTGTTCAATGGACAGTGTATCTGAAAATTAAGCCACCTCCACACCCTATTTGAAGACTTTTTCTTTCTCTTCTTTCCTACATTCATTTCTTTACTGCTTGGTTTTAAACCCAGGACTGCATGTGTGTTTGGCCGAGTTCCACAGAGCTACTGCCCAGCCCTTCATTTGAGATCTTAATCTCACCTACCAGTCTTCATTTATTTCACTTTTTAAACTCATTTAGAAACAGCTATTGAGTATATTATTATTTTATTCTACATTATATACAGGTCATAAAAGGGTCACAATAGTTTTCCAACATATGAGCCTTTTAAAAGTAGAGGGCACCATGAAGGATAGACAAGTATCAGATGAAGTTCAGTTACAAGGGCATACGCTCAGTGCAGTATTTCTGAGGGATAGCGATGCAGGTACCAAGCCATCCACACTTACTGTATAACCCGTCTGTAGATCTTTTATAAGCCTCCAAGACTCCACAGTCAGGTTGACTTTTCTGATAAGTGACACTATGAAAAATAATAAATTTATAAGGTGCCTTTGGCGATTCTAGTCATTCATAGGTGCACAGGAGGGAGAGTTCCTTCCCCCTGCCGCCAAGGGTGACAGGGAAGTAAGCAAAGGAAACACTTGATATTTCAAGTTCTGTCACTTGCCTAGAGCTCTCCTTTTCTGTGGGGTTTCTGTAAAGTCTACTGCAGAATTTGTTTCGAATTCCCAGCAAGTAATACTGTATTCTCCATTAACAATAAGTCAAAAGCACGGGTTTCCACCCTGAAAACAAAATCTTTTAACCTATAACTTGTATCAGCTGATAAATATAAGAAATACAGCACCAAGCTACACTGAATATATTTCCATATTAGAAACTTCAAAAAATACTTATCACTGAGACCATAGTCCTTGCATTAATTTTCAATTCACTATGAGCAATTATCTCCAGTATGGAAACATGTCTAAATAACTATGTAAGTATGTATATGTATGTATATATATATGTATATATATGATATGTCAATTATATATTACTGTAAAAAAACAATAAAATGTCATTCTTAGGAAATAAACAATAATAAGCTATTGCTTCATTGTTCCTGTCTTATGAAAACGAAACCACCATGTGGCTGCTGCCACTCCTTCTTTCTCCTTGTATTTGCTGATGGATGCGGGGGTGGGTCCATGTCTTAGCTATGGGGCTAATGCCGAGTGACAGCTTGCTTATCACTAAGAGCAAGAGTTGGCCTCTGTCTAAGAGGTTATTGCAATATGTGATGGGTAATATTTATAAAGGTCTAGCATAGCACTTAAATGCAGCAAGTGGTCAATATAGGCAACTTTTATGGAAATGAAATGGAAGTCATCCAAATGCTGCAGATCCTTCTCCCTTCCCTCAGCCGATCTACGCTTCAGTGTATATTTTATGTATTGGTGTCACTCAAGTAATGTTGATAAGTCCTAAGTGTGTGTGTGTGTGTGTGTGCGCGCGCGCGTGTGTGCGTGTGTGCGTGTGCAACAAAGACAGAAGATATTAATTTAATGGTTTCATTTGTTACCAGAATTTTAGTGCTTGACCTTTTTATACTAGGGTGCATGCTTCACCAGGGACTCCCCTACCCACGAAGTACTGAAATAGCTGATGGTGAACATAGAAAATGCTTGCTCAATTCAGCTTAATTTTCTAAATCTAAATCTAAAGACTTTTTATCCAATTTCTATCAAAAAATCCCAGCATGCTGATATTTAGGAATAACATGAAATAACTTATATATTTTATCAATGAGAAATGGAAAGACTGTATTAGTATTAGTTGAGTGGTTTACTGATTATTATAGCCCTTGCAATGTCAATATGCTTAACAATATGACAGATATTTATGCCTGTTGTAGCTATGGTAGTCAACGTGAACATCGATTGAGCAAGGCCCTCACAACTCCTGGCATGTATTTCAGTAATACGTGTGTCCGCCTACATAGTCTTACAAAATCTTTTCCTTGACTTTATTGAAGATTTTCTTAGTTGAACAAAACAAAGAAAACCACCAGTTTTTTGTTAGCCCGGTGGAAATCTGAGTGTTCCCATAATACAAAGGCTATTCTGAGAAGAGCATACACTGAGCCACTATCTGGATGTCTAAGAAATTAATGTTATCAAAAGCCAGTGAGGTGGCTCCGTGGGTAAAGGTGCCTGCCCCTAAGGCAGATGATGTAATTTTTGATTCACAGGACACACATGACAAAAGGAACAGACAGACTCACACACGCTGTCCTTGGACTTACACATGTCCTCTACGGCACACTCATGCCTCTGACACATACACACAGAGAATACATAAATAAAATATCATTTAAAAAAAGAAGTTAAAGTCATCTAATGTCTCAGTTTCTGCTAATATAGTGTCTGTAAAAGGCTGGGAGATGGACATAGTTGGCCTCCTCAGCAAAACTGTAATCAAGTAAAATTATTTCCAAGAATTGCTCCAATACTAACAATTTTAAAATGTGCAGGCTTGAACACATGAATCAACTTAGATGACAGGAATTTCTGACTGAGAATCCATGAAAGCCCATGGCATTCTTTTTATAAAAATAATTCCAATAGCACACAATTAGGGTTTGCCCCTGTTAAATTAACTTTACAGACTTCTAATGGATTTCTTAATTAGACTTGTTATTAACAAGAATATTAAATGAATTAAAAACATCGCTGACAGCCACTTGTAATAAACAAAAAAATGGAAAACATGATTTATGCTACCCACTTCCCCCCCATTGAATCCAAAGCTTTTAATAAACTAACAAGTATACTGAAGTTAATTATTCAGCTGTCAAAGAGGAAAAAACCCAGAATTGTTGCCTGCATGTTTGAAGAAGGCATTCCTCTCCCCTGGAGGAGAAGGCTGGGGATCGCAGCTAGAGCTGCAGCCTTGGGTTTAAGAGGCTATTACAGCCCTCATGGGGCATTGACCTCCAGTAGCCATACCTGGAGGCTATTGAGTGAGGATCTGCACCTGCAGGCCCCTCTCCCTTCATCTTCTGAAGGGAAGGACAATGCATTAAAAGAGAGGAACACTGTAGTTCCAAACTGTAGACTCCTGAATGAGGGAATGTCTTTGAATTTAAACATGGAGGGGGGAGGGAGAGAGAGAGGAGGAGGAGAAGGAAGAGGAGGAGGAAGAGGAGGAAAGGAGGAAAGGATTATTCCTTCTGGATCACAACAATGCCTTTATATTTGATATGAAACTTCACTTGTCTATAGGGCTATGCAAGTGAAAGCTTATCAAAGGTTATTTTTATGATGGAATACTATTGCAGTGTGTGAATCTGGTGTGTGTGTGTGTGTGTGTGTGTGTGTGTTACAACAGCAGATATGAACACTGCAAATGAAGGATTGAAGGATTATAGCAAAGGACAAAAGTGATCTTGTTAAAACCAATGGTCTGAGAGTGAAGAGCCCTTCAGATGCAAAGCACCTTCCGATCTCATCAACAGCCTTAGGACTGTGACTGTTTTCCAATATAAATATTGGACAACAGACCAAGAAGGAGAAAGGTTACAAGCTTCCCCAGGACAGAGAAGAAATCATCTCAGCTCCCCTTAACTTCAGAGCCTCCAGGGGGATGACTTTGCTTCTGTGGAACTCGAAGAACTGTGTATCTCAGACCAGTGTGATCATGTAAAACACCCCACAGATCTCATGAGGAGACTCAAATCCCCCAGTAACTAAGAATAAGGACAAGCCATCAAAATGGCCTAAGTTCTGCATACCTCTTCTCCACGGCGTAAGTCTAGGTGAGCTTGAAGAAAGAAGTAAAAACAAAAGCAAATAAACTACAAACTTTTAAGTGGAGCTCAAACCTCCTGCTCCTTCAGAACGCCCAGCAATTGTGAGCTTTAACGCAGCTGTGCCTTCCAGTCATCACAAATTCTTCTCCTTAGAACTGATAGGCATACAGTCCTGCAATTGTAAGTTTGCAGTTTCTCCTCTCTTTTTTACAGAGCCGCAATGCAGACATGGTCTTAGTTAAAGCCACGCTATTCGCATTATGAACAAATGCTACTTCACCGAATACCCAAATATTAGTTCTAAGCCAAAGCACAGTCTTTTGGGGAAGTGGATTCCATGTCAGAAATACAGTTCACCACTTCATAGTTACCGCATCCAGGCTTAGAAGCGTTATCGCTAAACATATAGTTTGAGATACTCAGCTATTTTTTTTCAGAGTAAAATTAAATCCAGAATAATTAGTTCTCATATCAAGCGCTCAACTTGAGTAAATCTAGCCCGAGATGTGTTTAGCACAGAAGCCTGCAGCTAATGGTACTTAATGTGCTGTAATTTCATTGCGGCTTGCTTTATATAAAATCACAGCAGCCACAAAACAAAACCCACATGTCTTGAATTAACTGTAATTAACTTTGAGATGCTACATGGGCCCTCACAGGAAGAGTGATTCGAAAATACCTTGCTCCTTTTACATGAAGAAACAGTTACAATTCAGCCATACAGACCTGTATTTACTGAATCACTGCCTAAGGAATAAAATAAATTCATGAGTTTTAGAGTCCTTTAAAACTACAATTAAGAGGTACAGAGAAACACATGGGTCAAATAATGCCAATTTAGTACTAAAACATGTCGGCTATGGGTGTATTCTTACTACCCGTATGTATCATCAAATAAATGTGCAGAACTTAATAGCAGAGTGGGTGATTTTTCTAGTCAGCGAAGAGTAATCTAGAAGGAGAAGATAATCAGCACATATGGAATCCCAAATCTATCAGAATCTATCATTCTGCTAGAAGTAATGAGATGGTTGATGTGTGCAGACATGAAAATAGCGTGGTACAGTGCAACCATCTAAATTATGAAAATTTATTCTACACAAACTGTCTAATTCTCTAGAATTAAGAGGGTTGGCTGACACGTGCTTTTAGCTAAGTGGCCTCAAAAATGCTCAAATATTCTGTGTAGGACATCCAAACCAAATGTACCATTTGAGTTCAAAAAATCATCTTCAGGAAATTGGTATCTGTGGTATTTTAATGTGCTCTATACTTCTGGTCCAAAGAATACTTGATTTGAAATTAATCTAACCACAAAGGAGAATAGACATGTTAACTATCAAAAATAAATAAAAAACAGCAATTTTGTTCAAGCTTTTCCACCAAAATAAACAAAATTATGTACCAGAGGTAAAATAGGAACAATAAAATTTTTACAAAGTCAAAAATTCTAGCTTGTTTTAAGCCAACCTGCCTTCCTTCCTTCTCTCCTTCCTTTCCTCCTTCCCTCTCTCCTTCCTTTCTTCCCTCCACCCTTCCCTCCTTCCTTCCTTCTTTCTGCTGCTACTTAACTCATATCAGTCTAGAACCCAGAAGACCAGATCTGGTTTGAACTGTACAGAACACATTTGAACTTAGCCTTGGAAGCAGTGAAGCTTTCTATGAACCCTGGTTCTGCAGACACACACACACACACACACACACACACACCGGACAGCTTTGCCATTTTCTCTAGCATCCTTGTAGGAGTCTCCTGTGGCCCCACTTTCCCATTGAACGTGTGGGAGAAAAAGCTGAGGACCATTCAGTCATGAGCCGAGAAAAAGAAAAGAGGGTCACCCATACAGTGTTCTGGGCCTCAGTTGTATGCCAATCACTGTGAAGATGAACAGGCACAGGAGGCGAGATCAGTGGAGACCACAACCCTTGATGGACAGAAGCTAAGAGTAACAGACTTCCTTTGAGTGTATAGCAAACTGTGCTGAGCACCGAGGAAGAGACCCGGGCTGCTGTATTCCTGGTTGAGTCATGATCTCCCTAAAGACACATTAAAATTCTGAACCTTGTGCCTGAACACAAGACTTTATTTGGGACAGATCTCTGCAGGTGGGATCAAGTTAAGACTCAGATCTTGCAGTGTGCTCTAAGCCCCGGCGACTTGGTATTCTCATTAGAAGAGGCGCAGGAAGAGACTTGGGGAGGAAAAATGCAGAGACGCAGGGCGGGTATTCTGGAGAGGGTGAGTACCCACAAACCAAAGACCGCTGAGACCACAGCACCCTCAGAAGCTAAGAAGCACTGGAGGCGCATGTCCTCTTAGAGGCTTTCAAATGGGGTGCTGCTCTGAGAACACCATAACCACAGTTCCCAGCCTTGAGAGGCGTGGGAGAACAGGTTTCTTTTAAACTGTGGTTTCCACAGTTGCCCTAGGCTTCTGTGAGTCCATGGGGCAGGAAAGAAGGGAGGTCTGCTTCCATCTCAAAAAGAAAAGCAGAGGCCAGAAAAAATGTGAACTCAGAGAGGAGCAGGCACCCATAGAGTTTACATACACAGGCATACATGTGTATGTATATGTACATGGATTCCAGACACACAACTGTACTAGCTCATTCTAATCCCAGAGATACCACTGGTAGAAACAGAATTATCTCTAAATTTAGATAGAAGGGCAGGATTTGTAACAGGTCACGTAACCATGGGTAGAAGACTCTGTCAGGGTAAAAAGGGACAGGGGATGCTCATTCTGGTCCTTCCGGCAATGTCTGAAAGTCCTTTTTGCAAACTCAGTGAATAATATAATGCTCATTCCTCTTCAATGATATATCAAGCGCCAGCCTTCCCTGACAGCAGTGTGTTTAGTTATCCAGGATGCTCCATGCTCTTACTTGTTCTCCCTTTAGCTTCACAAAATTCCTGTGTTGGCACTGAGCATGCCCGTGTCATTGGGGCTGATTGAATAGCGTCTTGAGTAACCCTGAATGTATAGAGAAGAATTTAGGCTGTTTCATTATACATGCATATGATTTATGATAAGAAATAATTTAGTTAATTAAAACGATAGCCTTTGATGTTGTTTTGAGAATCCAAATGTGGATTTTGTTTGGCTTTTTGCTGATAAACGTGATAAAGAAAATGGCTTTTGGTCAGGAAATGTCCTAATTTTACAAACAACAGACAATCCCATAAAGTGTTGGATGTTCAGTCACATTGGTCACCCACATCCAGGATCCTAGGTCCTTCCCGTTACAGTATTGGAGAACTGCCCCTATTTTACCATAAGTCCAGATGGCTGTGATGTTAGGTTCTTCTCATTAGTGCTCCACTTGCTCGTGAGTCTCTATCCCATATTCAAGTCCCAATCCCTGCCTAGCACTGCAGTAGGTAGAGAGAAGGCTGAGGAAGCACATTGAGTCCTTCCTACCGTGGTCATGAATGTGAGGGTAAAGACACACATGGTTTAGGAAAGAACGGCTGGAAAGGGATGGTGTCTGCTGAGACTGCCTAGAGCTACAGTCATTTGGAGAGACTGGAAGGCTGCAGGTCCAGGGCCTAATTCCTTTACCTTGGGATAGTTCTAGCCCTCAGAAACAAGCCACACCTTGGCCATCTCTGTGTCAGAACTATCATCCTGGTAAATAAAAACAAAAATAAATAAACAAAAAACCGTCTTTAACCTATTAATTTAGCAGACCAGTGGCTGCCGCCATCTCCAGGATGCGATCAGATGGCTTGTGGGGGCTGCAGAAAGCATCCCCTCTTACCGTGACTATCGCTCTGATGTACTGACCCAGGCAAAAATCAAACTTGCTTCGATTTTCGATTTTCTTTGTTCTGTAAACTACCCTGGTCACTCAAAATGGCTCCAGAAAAACTGCCTTTTGTCCTCTTTGAGATGACAGCTGTGGTATTTTGTTGTTGTTGTTGCTTTGTCTTTTTCTATCAAGAGTTTCATGTTATGCCTTTAGGAAAAATATGTTGCCTGAAGTGAAGTGGTCCACCCCCTCCCCCAACACACTTTGCACTCATTTATCGTTTTCCTCAGAATCCCGTGAACTCCTGCTTGAGCGTGGGTGTTCAGCGTCCTCTGCAGAGACCGAGGAGACGTCCACATGCTATCTGGATTGATCACTTTACTCATGTCGTCTGTCTTGAAGCAGACGTTGAACACCAATTGATTGCTGGCCTTTTAGTTTTTGAGCTTGTCCCCATGAATCTCTCCTCTCCCCTCTGCATGTCTGTTAACTGAAGAACACTTTCTACTAAAGGAAAAAGGGGCATTCGTTCAATAGGGTCACTCCAGAATTACGGTGTTCTCTTGTCTTGAAGATGTCACTTTTCAAATAAATTATTTCAAATAAAGTTCATATTTATCTCTAAGTCTCCCCTGGGAGTAAGTAGGAGTTACAAAAGGATCAAAATCTACTCAGACCCCTTTGTTTATTACAAGATATATATATATAATATATAATATGTAATATATATCATGCTGATATAGAATAACAAATTCCTTGTTTAAAGTGTGCAATGAGGCAATGGTTATATAATGGAGCATTACAATTCCCCAGCAGGCTTATATTGCCTCTAGACACGTGCTGGAAGAAAATGTATTTTCAGTCTGAGATAACTAAACAGAAACTTTCACGCCACATTTAGCGAGAGTTCAAAATAAATCCTGTGATACATACATTATTTTTTCATTTTTTTACGTACATTATTTTGTTAACAGATAGCACATACTCGCAGAACCCGAGCATCTAAGTGTGACCATGTTCGTCCATCAGTCTCATCTTGTCACTCCCAATATGGCCTACTGCTTTTTACAACGCCCCCCCTTCCAAATTTCCTGAACTAAGAAATACGCAGGAATAGAATGTGTGCGTAATAAATGTATTGTGCAGTAATTCTTCAGTCCCAAGACATAGCTCTAGTTTTTAGTTAATGCTTTGGGAAGGCGATTTCCCGGCAAATAAATGTATAACAAAATGTACTGAAATTACAATATGGTTTCTTTCTTTACAAGAGATAAATCAGTGATTTCAAGTGTTATCCTGAAGGGTAGAGGCTCTGAGTTCAGGATGCCACATGCACCAAGTACATCCACTCCTTGGACCACTATCTCGTAAGCACATCTCACTGACACCTGCTACAGGCATGACCAGGACACATCGTGGTTTCTGAGTTCAGCCCAGCCTCATGTAAGGACATCCTCGGCACTATAACGGTTCATACAGATTCTTCCCACCTGTGAGATCACACCTGACAACAAGGATCATTAAATCGTAGCTCGGCTTAAAAGTCACGTAAGTATTCAGCGCGGTTTATCCTCAGAGTACCAAAAGCATAGCTGAGTTGTGTATTATAATTAGAGATTTAATTGTTTGCATCGGGGGCCTATACGATGGCTCAGCATGTAAGCAGAGTTGCCTGTAAAGTCAGAGACCTGAGTGTGATGCTTGGGACCTGAGTGGTATAAGAGAGATCCCATCCTTCTAAGTGATCCTCTGCCATCCACACTTGTGCCATGGCACCCACACAGGCACAGAAGCACACACAAATCAACCAATAAATCAATATAATTGTTTAAGGTGGGGTTTCTCTGTATAACAGCCCAGGCTGTCCTGGATCTAGCTCTTGTAGACCAGGCTGGCCTTGAACTCACAGGGATTCACCTGCCTCTACCTCTCAAGTGCTGGGATTAAAGGCGTGCAACACCACCGCCTGGCTCAATATAAAAATGTTTTAAAAACTCTGTTTTGCCAGTATTTTTTCTCCTTTGTATGTAATGTCAAAATATGATATAGAAAAAAAACAGAACTAACTTCTTTTTAAACATTTGGAGATGTTTTTAAGCAAGTAAACAAATTAAAACTAAATATGCAGTGACCCTTCCTTAATTTGTGAGGCTGGAGGCTTAGTGATAAATACAGATGGCTGAGTCTTCAACAACATTCGAGTTTAGTAAAATGAAAATAAGCCAGTCTTGGTGGGAGAATAGCAACATTTCAAGGGGGGAAATGGTTAATGTCTAAAGCAGCACTTCTGACTTACAAATCCTGGAAATGCATCGCTTAATCTTTTAGCAGAACCAGCGAACAACGTGAAAGCACGTTGCTGTAACTAGTGCACTTCGCTTTATAATAACACCGTCCTTCTTAGTCACCAGACATCCCACCTCCCAGAGCGGACCCACTGTCTGATAGGTTGCCTCTTGGTACCCATCACTCTTATGCTATGTGTCTTATCAGCTTGCATCTTGGTACCCACCACTCTAGGTACTGGATGCTTTGTAAGCTGCACTGTACGTAGAACGTGGCTACATATTCAGGAAACATGCTCCAGGAACTAGGAGAGCCTCTCAAGGTGCTGAACTTGATCTGTGATGAAACCTGGCTTATTAACATCATGATGTACTTTCCGCTGACATTATTTGAAATGCGTTTAAAAATAGTGTAATTTCTTTCTTTAACACGCTAGCTCTATTTTTGTATCAGCTAAACTTCTCCAGTCAGAATATCCACTAATTTATGTTTGCTCAATTAATAAGAATGATTTAATAAGCTTCACTAACTCATACCCATTTCATCAATACATTATAACAGCCAGTCAATTAGGTTACTCCATGTTGGCTATGAAGAAAGAGCCTGAACATAGCAGCCTCCATGTGTGACAAATAGCGTGCTTCTCACAGCTGTCACTGCCACCCAGCCAGCCCTGCCTCACTCAGGAAGAACAAGGCAGAATCCCAGGCTATTTCAAAAGAGCCTCCTCTTCCACAAAGCTATCCCTGAATCCCAGCATCCCGTAGGTTTCTAAGGTTCATTTCCTATGTCCCATGAGGCTGGTAGCCTGAGTGCCTCGGTTTCCCCATCTGCAGGTGGATCTAGTACAATGGGCAAACCACACAGGTGTTCCTGACACCTGCCTGCTCATCTGAGTGGAACCAAGTTTAAGACCTGAGCTTGACGGTGTCAGAGCTGAGACTTCTGGAATACTGGGCTAATCTTATCCTGACAGAGAGTGTCACTGTCAGATTTGCATAGAATGGATATGAGGGTATGCTGTGCCTTCCGGTTCTATGAGTAAAGGGTTACAAGGACCTGAGGAGCTGCTACTTCCCAGAGGAGTTAAAGGAGGGCAGAATGGCTAAACAGGTCCTGCACAAAGTCCAGCTCCAGCTAAGGTGTGGCTGGCCCAAAGTACCAAAGATCTCAAGCTTTCAAAGCCTGGGAACACGGAAGGGCCCCCTTCACCTGCAAAGTATAAGCTAAGCCCATATGTCACCTGGTGAGCAGCAGCAGGGAGGCCCAGGGAGGCTGTGAGAGAGATCAGACTGAGGTCTGAGGCTGGCAAGGAGTTATCAAAGCCGGTCCTGGCCTGCAGTCAACCTGGGTATACTATTTGTGACGGTTTTAGATTCAGAATTGAAAAACAGTCGCTGAGAGGGCTTCCCTGCATGCCCTGGCTGCCGTGCTGCTATGCTGTGTCTTTATGAGCTCTGTCTTTTTCCAGCTGCCACCGAGGCTGGCTGATAAATATTGCCAAGCCTTCAGTGAGGGAAGGGACGCGCTTCTGCAGAATGCATAAGCATGCTGGCTCACCTCACTGGGTCAGAGCCTCGGCAGCTGACCAGCAGTGTGCAGAATACTAAGTCAGGGAGACCACAGCAGCCAGGGACAGAGGAGGACCCAGCAGTGCTGGCTTCTGGGGAGGCTTTAGGCGTCCCCAGTCCTGTGCAGAGTGCTGAAGTACTTTGAGCCTCCATCAGCGGAAAAGCTGCAGCAGAGGGCTTTTCTCTCTCCTAAATAGCCTAGGTAAAGAAAGACAAGGGTGAGCTGTCAAACAATCACTTTAATTGGAGTGATTATTACTACTCCCTAATTATTCCAGCTGTGGCAAACAAGGTAATGCGATCCATCATTTAGCAGACTGCTTAATTGCAGTGATTCACAGTCCCTCACCTGGTGGACAGGGTAGCTTACCGGAGAGTGCAGGTTTCTCCAGATTATAGTTCACAAAGGGTTCTGTGAGGGGAGGGAATGTTGGGTTGTCATGACATAATGCTGGAAGGCTCTCTAGAAACCCACATCATTGGGTAATAATCATTAACTCTCTCTCCTTATTGAATGACCTCATCCTTAACCCACACACGATCCATCATATGTCCTTCCTGGGAATAATTGCACTAATTGTCAGTATATGGGAGAGGATTAGAATTTCAAGAACTGGTTAAGAAATTTAGTGAGTGTTTAACTTTACTATTTGACAATCTTATGTGCTTTTACAAGAACGATAATTACAAAATAGATGATCAAATATAAACTATGCGACTCCGTATCAATAACTGAAAAATATGCATTTTGAAGGTTGTTTAAATAAAACCACGTTCCTTAATGTCATTTAAAATAATTTGTTTTTAATATTTTAATAACAGTATTAATTCAAGTTATTGTTTAACATTTTGCATTCTAGGCCAGCTAATTTAAATGTGAACCTAAGAGCATACTTTATCCACAAAAATAAGACACAGTCTTTCAAACTATCATCTTTGCTTATATGTTAGGCAGAAAAGAACACCACAAATTTCTTGAATTTACAAAGACTATAATAGAACTATCAACCGACAAAAAGAGAGAGGACACAGATGGGCAGTGGCGGGAAAGGTTGTGTTGGACACAGACAGTGGCCAGTGATAATTTTTTTGTTTATGCTTAGGCTCAAACAGATACTGACATTGTTATTTGCATAGGCGTGCGAAATCTCAGTAAGGAATATTTAGGTAAAACCTTTACTTATCTTTCTTTAATGTTTAAACTCGGGGGCATCAAGAGAGTACAGAATGAGTAGCTGTGGTGTTGGACAACATCTCCCTCTAATTAAGTTCCGTTCACCTGACAATACTTATTAGATTGGAATTGTGAGGAAGAAAGACAGTGATGCAGAGGAGGATAAAAATGAAGAGGTGTGTGTGGGGGGAGCAGAGGAAACAATCCCATGGGGGACAAGAAGGGAGTACACTGATCAGTGCACAAGCTGAAGCGTGCAGACTGCCTGCCTCCGCAACCCCGCCATGTTGTGTTATTATTTAGTGAGCTTCACTTGACCTTTCCAAACAGCCAGGATGGATTAGACTTTTAAATATTACCGAAAGGCGATACCTGTTCCTAATGCTTTTCAAATGGCGGAGGGTTGGTTTCCTAGCAGGATTATGGTTGTCTTGGGTTTTGCTTGAAGAGCAGTATCTAGTCACCACTATTTCATGCTTGTATGTCCCAGTCAGCACAGGGCACAACAGCATACTCGCTACCACGCCCACAGACAAACACAGCCTGTACCAAGCCCACGCCTGGCCCTTTCACAGACACCCTGCCCAGGTCTTACAGCCCACCATGCTCCCAGAAAGAACAGGCACCCTGGACAGAGTGTGGAAGGGATGGTGCAGGCTCACAAACAGCTATGTGGAAGAGGTAGACCAGGCTCACCCAGTATAGCCTGCCCGAAGCCTCTCTCTCTACAGTATCCACAGTAAGCCTGCAGCTTACACTTTCCACTCCAACTGTGATTATTGTATCTCCCTTGCAGTATTCTTGCATTTAGCAAGGCAGCTAACTTCTTGTTAGTATTCATCTTACTAAGTAATTTATTTGACAAGTTTTATTGTTTTTAACTGCATTTTTAGTCTACCAGCTTTTAAAGTTAGATCATTGTTCTGCCCTTTAGCTTATAATTTATCATTAACTCAGATAGTCTTCAACACTCTCCGAATAAGTCTGGGTATTCTCCCTCCTAACGGGAAATCTAAGGCGCATTCTGGAGTCCCTGTGACCTGGGTACTCTCTCTCCAATGGGAAATCTAAATAGCATGCTGAATTATCATGACCTGGGTCTGAGGACCTCTCTGTGTGCTAAGTTGCTTCCTCTATGAGGCAGGACCTGGTTGGTACAGACAGAAAGACTCTTGAAGAAAACTGACAGCCAGGAAGGGAGGCTTTGAAGACATGCTCACTCCTGTACCTTGTGGTCGATTTGGAGACAATCTCTACTATCAACATTTACTTTACACACTCTTTCAGTAAGGACATGAAGGAAAGACATTGTCCTGAGCTTAAGACTAAACTCAGTAGAGTCAATAGGACCCAAATCATTTTAACCAATTGTAAACACAATTAAACATTGAGTCTAACTTTATTCTTCCTACTTCACATACTATCCTCACCATCATCAACATAATTACTAGCATCGTCAATCATCATCAACAGCATCATCACCATATCATCATCAGCAACAGCATCAGAAGCATGACCATCACCAGTAGCATCATTGTCAACACAGTTATCATCACCAATATCATCGATCCCTTGTTTAATTAGCTCCTTCCATTTTGACGCAAGTTCGCCATACTTGAATTCCCTTTCATCCATGAATAATAGGAAATAATTTATATAAACATGAAATGGAAGCCCAACATGTTCTAGTTCTCAACAAAGCTGGGGTGTTTTGCTGTTGTTAGTCATATCAATTATCTATTCACATCAGGATTTATTATAGCTTCAAACATTAGATGCCCTATGCATCCCAACCTAACTTCCATCACAATCATCTCAGTAGACTATTGACCATATAAAATATTAGTAGCAGGATGTTTTAACTTCCAAGTAACAGAAATAAATGAATAGAAAACAAATGTTCAGATTCCTTGGCACAATAAAGAAACAGGCTCATGGAATGGGGACAAAGTGACTCCAATGTCTGGCCAGTTCCCCCTTCAGAACTGACCCCTGGGCACACGTGGCTCCTTTGTCCCGAGGATAACCAACAGTGGCATAGCTTCTGGCTCCCCTGTGGTTCCCTCTCTACAGAACGGATGGTGGTTATTCCTCCTTTTATCATTTAAATTTCTCAGAGACATGGTCCTCTCGAGAAAGAAAACATATTTTGTTGTACAGAACACTTGGGCACAGAAGATTCAAATGTTTTTCCTAGGGAACAGAATCCGCAGATCCTAAGCCCCATTTCAATATGCTTTCTACATACCATTCTCTGTAACAATATGCAAACAGCAAGCAAATGACAGAAACACATATGCTTGCAGGACAGAACAGAGACGCCACAGTGACTCTCATTATCTTTAGTCTAAAAGGAACTCAGGGAGGATAAAAAATGCCTACTCCGATTTATTCTAAAAATAGTGTGTACTGAGCCTGGCCGATGTGCACTTCCGCAACTGTGAATGGTGTTATTGTCACAGTGGGCAATCACTCTGGGATGCCTTGGCCATTCACAGAGACTAGGTTGATGAAATAGAATCCTACCACCAACTGTAACTTGGCTCATGTACCCAGATCACACTGCTTGGTAATTCTAGAAGTTTCCTTGGAGGGAGGGTACAGCGTTTGAAAGCAAAGATTCAAGAGGAAGAAATTACTCTCTCTAAGTATTTCTGAAAATTAGTAATAAATCTATAAAGGAAATATAGGGCCCTTCTCTCTTTAGTTCCATATTCCAACTGGTAAAAATCACCTCCTTATAAGCTATCCCACAGTTCCTATCAGAAAACACTAAAATGGTCATGTCATCTACATTGTTAATAGTTTTTCTCTCATAAGTGGTTTTTAAACATAAAGCAAAGAAAACCAGCCTACAAATCACAATCCTAGAGAACTTAGACAACAATGAGGATACTAAGAGAGACATACATTGATCTAATCTACATGGGAAGTAGAAAAAGACAAGATCTCCTGAGTAAATTGGAAGCATGGGGACCTTGGGGAAAAGTTGAAAAGGAGGGGAGGGGTAAGGAGGGAGCAGAGAAAAATGTAGAGCTCAGTAAAAATCAATTTAAAAAAAAGGAAAAAAATTCTGGTTCCTTTTGGGCTATTTTCACAGTGAGATACAACCAAAGTAGCCCCTGATCTATCTCTCTCTCTCTCTCTCTCTCTCTCTCTCTCTCTCTCTCTCTCTCTCTCTTTCTCTCTCTCTCTCTCTCTTCCTTTCTCTTTCTGACTTGTAAGATGGCTTGAGAGCAGGACTTTGAAATTTCAGGATTAGAGAGGTAGTTGTTTTGGTGCCAGCTTTATTTTGCTGGTGCCCAGAAAGTTGACCAAGCATCATTTTCAGGGCACTCTGAACAGTGTTGCTGGGAACGATTAGGTTTGTCAAGGGCAATTACCCTCAGCATCTGTTATCATCCAATCCACGGAGAGTCTGAGTGAAACAGGCAGGAAAAAAGGCCGTGTGCTCTTCTCTTGAGCTTGGACTTGAGCACTGTTGATCTTGAACTTCGAGGCTCAGAAAAGGCTCTACATGAGTGCTTCTGGGTCAACGGACTCACACTGGACCTGAACACTGGCTGCCTTGAACCTCAACATGGGAGCTGTAACAATTTCACTGTCTTCAGAATCACCAGGGAATTCTTCAGGTGTAAGGGTAATGACAGAATGAGGGAAAACACAAGTGTTTCCAAGCAGACACGACCAGTCTTCATGCTTCTAGAAAATGCTGGGATCTAACAGAGGCATCAGCTGAAGACGTGATCAAGAGGACAATGATTAATGATAATGATAATTTATATACGTGTGTGCATATATATATGTGTATATGTATGTATATGTGTATATTGCTGTGTATATGTGTATGGGTAGATTGCATGTGTAGGTATATACATGCGAGTATGCATTTGTGTACATGTGTATGTGCATGTGTATACGTGTAGATTGTATATGTGTGTATTTATGTTCATATGTATGTACATGTATATATGTGTATGTGTATATGTGTGTGCATGTATATGATGCATATGTGTTCATGGGTATGAACGTCTGTGTACATGAGTATATATGTGTCTACATGGGTATATGTGGAGGTGTGTACATATATGCACATGCATGTACATGTGTATTGTGTTGTGAAGGAGAATTCATGGAAAGAAGCTATGTCTGAAAAGTTTGATTAACTTGTTAGAACCACAGTGATGTGGAGAGATTGGAGTGCCACAGCTCCAGAGGCAGAGACAGTTCCTATGTTAGCTTTAGTCCACAGCTCCAGAGGCAGAGACAGTTCCTATGTTAGCTTTAGTCCCCTGAATGGCTTCTCCTTGGCCATCTTGTAGTCAGAACTAACATTTGTGCTTAATAGACAGAAACCCTTTGAGATCTAGGAAATTAGAAAATTCCTGGTTTCCATTAACCTGAAGCTAAGAACACCATCAGACAGCATCTGAAGCCCATAGCAAAGGGTCCTCCATGATTTTTAACCACCCCTCGTGAGCACCCACCAATGCATTTTAAACTCCCTTGATTTATGACTCCTTTGTTCTGTAAAAACATAAAAACGTCAAGGAACTGCTTCCACTTTGAAACACGGAATCCACAGTAAGTCCAATCTGTGACCACTGTCATCAAAGTTGTTCCAGAATAAATTATTTCCCTTTAATGAGAGCTGTGGTTTGTGTTTTCCTTTCTTTTCCATCCACAGTGTTTACCTGTGTGCACACACATGTATGTTTATGCATACATATACCTGTGTATGTACATGTATGTGTATATGTATACAAGATAATTACCGTGCAGAGCACTGAGCATGGAAAGAATGTTATTTGTTGGTGCTTTTTTTTTTTTTGCACAGTATGTTTAGCCTGATTTTCTAGCACCACTAACATTAAATTTTTGTCAAGCAACAATTCACCTGTTTTAAATTTTTATATTGGTAACTATTTGAGCCATCACACATGTTCTGCATGTTGAATACCCTTGTCTGTACACCATGTCATGATCATTTGGTCCTTAATATCCATACACATTCCTCTGTCTGAAGAGTACAGGTGCAGCTAACTGAGGCCTTGACTCCAGCTCTCTCATCCAGCTGAAATACCGCATCACAATTTACTTAGCACCCCCAAACTGCTTTAGACTGTTGGTCTCTGCAAAGGGATGACTGAAGGGTCCTCATCCCCTTTGACTCAGGTTCTGAACATCTCTTCACTATTTGGGGAGGTTGTGGGATGTTTAAGGGACAATGCATTTGATGAGTTTAAGGATCGGCTATTTATAACAGATTTCAAAGGGTCCCAGTTTAAGGTACCAATTAGGCTGAACTCTTCTCCCGGGGTGATTCCAGCCTGCTTGGATAGGTACCTTTTCCTGGGAACTTCAGTTGTTGGCTCCATTCAGGGGCCTCCAGATCATCATTTAAAGATCTGTAAACTTATGGAGGCCAAAGGACGCTGTTCTTGTTGGGCAAACACAGAAGTGTAGGTACTGAAAGAGCCAGGGAGAAAAGCAGCTCAGTGGGAAACTGGTGATCAGAGCCCGGACTCTGATGTCTTCCCTAGCAGTCCCGGGTGCCGGTGCACATTAATACTGGAGAAACAACGGCGTCGCTGCTCTCTGCTTTCACCCCGATTTAAATCCAGACAGCTCTGAAGTTGATGTCACGGGAGAGAAAATGTCGCTTTAAACTGCAATGTGTGGTCTATCCCTAGGAAGCCCAGTGCCCTTGACCTCTGCTCCTCTTTGCTGGATGTCTTTGATGATCCTGCGGCTAAACAGCCCTGAGAAGTTCCAAGGGAATCGAAAGCAAACATTACCGTTCTGGATGCTGGCAGCAGGGCCAGCTGGCACGTAATTTTGTTAAAAAGCTATTTCCTGCTACAGGAGGGTTTGAAACAACATTTACTTGTATAATTCTAATTTTATTTAGTTTATCTATCCAGGGCCAAATAAAAAGCATAGATTAATTGAGCATGAATATTGTCATGCAGAAAACCATTTTAGGACATGAAAGGATTAAAAGTTGTTTACAAATACTTTATAGTCCTACAAAACTACCTCCCTAAGATCTCTCTATTCACTATCTGTCTCATAGTTGATCGGCAGAGCGGTAGCGTGCTAACTTCCACAGTTATGGGAGTTATTCTCACAGAATATTTGAGATAAAAGGTTACAGGTGGCTTGTGAAGATGAAGCCATAGGGGGAATAGAGGTCTCCAAAGCTATTGAGACGTGAGACATCCCACATTCCGAATCTGAAGGTTCTTCTCTCAAGCTTGACTATATCCCTAGCCAGTGATAGGCCTTTTCAGCTCTAAAGTCCAGTGACTCTAAATTCAGTATCATTAGATTTAGGCTTTAGAAATGTATGCTTCCACCTACAGAGAATGTGTTCAAATATGTGTGTGAGGACATAATGGTTGCTTGAGCTAAAACAGTCATACGTATTTAACCTAAGCAACTGGGTGAATATAACCCATCGGGTCTCTACCAGGAAACCTGCCTGGACAAGAGCTTGTGTGAGTCCTTCTGTGGTGAGAGCCTGTGTCCTTCCATTAGGAGGGAAGTACAGGCCTCCTTTCTCAGTTGGTGATTCATGAACTTAAGCATCCATATTATTTTGTGTAAACCTTAAAAAAATATTTTCACAGAGCTTTTACAATGATTATATTAGAAACTTCTATTCATCTTTTCCAGGAAAACATTTGAACAATAGAAATTTATATTGAAGTAAAAACAAAATTTCCTCGGTCCATCCAGGGCACAAATTAATTGAACATAAATATGTCAGGCAGAAAAATATTTTAGAAAGAATTAAAAATTGTTTATAAATATTCTATAGTATTATAAGAAACTCTTTTCTAAAATCTCTCCACTCATTATTTGTCCTATATTTGTTCCATCCATCCATCCATCCTTCTACAGATCTATGTATCTACCCATCCATCCATCCATCCATAGACCTATCTATCCATCCACCCTTCTATAGATCTATCTATCCATCCATCCATCCTTCTATAGATCCATCCATCCTTCTATAGATCTAACTATCTATCCATCCATCCTTCAATAGATCTATCTATCTATCTATCTATCTATCTATCTATCTATCTATCTATCCTTCTATAAATCTATCTATCCATCCATCCATCCTTCTATAGATCTATCTATCTATCCATCCATTCATCCTTCTATAGATCTATCTATCCATCCCTTCATTCATCCGTCCTTCTATAGATCTATCTATCTATCTATCTATCTATCTATCTATCTATCTATCATCTATCCATACATACATCCTTTTATAGATCTATCTATCCATCCATCTAGTTAGCTAGCTATTTATCTATTATTTATCTATCCATCTGTATATCTTATATATCTATCATAATGTAAGCAGGTATGTTATATACACACATATTACATATATGCATATATATTATATACAAAGATATAGACATAGATTTAAAAGCAATTCTCTTTCCAGATGAAGGATGCAGGCCACTCGTGGAGTGACTTGTCATTTACCCTGGCATAGCCACAGTTTTCACGGTGGAGTGTTTGCTTGAGGAGAACTGCCAGCAGAGAAGGAACAACTCCCCACGACATGAAGCCCATAATGTATTCTTGCTTGCCTAATGTCAAAAGTTGTTATAAACACATTCAGCCACAGTGGCAGAGGGGGTTTTATAACAGGCATTTCAAGAACATATTCACAATGTTATAAGCAAAGCAGGCTTGGGGGAAAGCTTTAATGAAGCATTCAGTCAGGAATGGGAGTGCACTTCCAACATTCCCCTCTTGCTGAAGGCTTCCCAATAGGAAACACGCATATAAACAGCCACGATAACAGACAGTGGAGTGAGGCCTTCTGTAACTCAGAAGAACCTCTGCACTTCGATGACCATCATGGCAGCAACTTCAGAAAAGCCATAGCTCTACAGCATTAGCAGAGGGCAGAGGAAGCACACATCTCTGGAGAGGAGCCACAGGCAGAGAATGAATGCAGAACATGACAGAGAGCTGTCAGGATACGAAACAGAGAAGGCGAGAGTGTGCCAGGCCACCCACCCCAGCAGCTGCTCATTAACCTCACCAAGGCTCAGTACTGCACTGGGTGCTGGATTAAGTCTCAGAAGTCTTGGAAGCTTTCCCAAGCTTAAGGTTTTGTTCTGGTTTTGTTTTTTAAGATCTATTTTCAACTATATGTGCACATGTGAGTCTGTGTGAGGGTGTGCGAACATGCTTCCATGCGTCTGTAGGGACCAGAAGAGTACATTAGGTCCCCTGGAGCTGAGAGTTACTGCCAGTTATGAGCCTCCCCACGTGGGTGCTGGGAGCCAGGCTTCGATCCTCTGCAAGTGCGCTAAGTGCTCCAAACCACGTTGTCATTTCTCCAGCCCTGCCTACTCCCAGGAGCTTACACCTGTATTTATTGTAATTATCCTGATGTGCAACAATCCTAACAAGACCTTTCGCCTATTTTCTGCCATTTTCGATTAATTTTGCTTTGTTTTCATTTCAATGCTGAAGATCTAACTCTGGCCTCAGTTGATATAAGTAAGAGCAGTAAGCTCCCTACCTCTTAGTTTCATAAATCACCATTATGAAAATGTAGAAGTCTGTGGAAACAGAGGGGTGTGTCATCTGCTGGTGCGCCCAGCTCTCGTGGGTGAAGACCCCAGTGGCAGGGCAGGCAGGGCTGGGGACAGCTGCCGTGTGGCCCTGCTGCCCTAACACAGTACTTGCAAAATCCTCACTTTCAAATAAATAGTATAGAGATTTGGACTACAGGTTTACAACAGGCTTTGTTTTAGTCTTTTTAAATTTTTTCTTTATCTGGTTATAAGGTTGTTTTCGGGAGTTTTAGGTCTTGGGGAACCCAATAACTCTTCTAACCTCATGGGCTCCTGCATGCATGTGGTGCACAGACATACACTCAGGCACACACAAATACACATAAAATTAAATGTATAAATGTTTAAGTTGTTGTTGCTAAGACATATGAATGAAAAATACTTTAAAATCTGTAATATGGGAAATAAAAACTATTTCAGCAGTTTAATGTGTAGTCTTCCATATAGTTACATATTTTAAATTATTTATAAATAATCTAATATTCACAAAAATATAAAAATAAGCTATTACACCGTATATGCATTTGCAGTATACATAGTAATAGATTCACAACTCATATATCTGTTTTGCCATTCTTATCAAAATATATTAGACATATTCTCATTGATAATAAAATTTCAATCAAAGAATGTATGGCAATCAGTCAATATTAATATTAAAATTACCTTTGAATGTGTATGTATACATGTAATGAATTACATAGATGTTAAATTAATGCACAAGATGAACTTGATTATCTGCTTAGGACTAAATCAAACTTTCCGTCTCTTTGCTAACTTTTGTTGTCATTGCTGTCTTGAGATCCAGTCTCACTAAATAACTTGACTGGTCAATATATACCTTGACTCACTCTGTAGACCAGGCTGACCTCCAGCTCATAGAGATCTACCTACCTCTCCCTCCTGAGTGCTGGGATTAAAAGAGCATGCCACCAATCCTAGCTCTTTGCTGACTTTTTAATTTGAGGCAATTATGGATATACAGATGTTTGCAAAGAACTATACAGTTAAATCATGTGCATGACACTTTGCATAAGGAAGGGAAGGCATCATAGCCATGAGGCAGGCATGCCAACGGCCTGTCACATTGTGTCAGGATCAAGATTACATACTCTTTTCTGAGTCCAACTGTGACTGCATGAGGCCATCTATGCTTCTAAGAGATGTTAGTGCATGTGTAGATTAGTGTGACCAGAAATACAATAAAAGTTCCCCAAAACAACAGCTCCATCAATTGTTCATAGTGCCACAGCTATTCCAACCCCCAGTCCACACCCCTGTCATCAATCAGACGCTGACCTAGTTTCCACCTGCCTGGCTGTGTCAAGGCTGGGATCTCTTTCTATTCTGTGATTTCCTTGAGAGTTATCAGCCAGATGCAGCAGAAGAAGGATGAGAATGCTGCACTGAGTAAGGTACCAAGCCATGTGGCTAAACATAGATAAGAATTATGGGTTAATTTAAGTTGTAAGAGTTAATTACGGGAGGCAGAGGCAGAGGCAGGCAGATCTCTGTGAGTTCGAGACCAGCCTGGTCTACAGAGCTAGTTCCAGGACAGGCTCCAAAACCACAGAGAAACCCTGTCTCGAAAAACCAAAAAAAAAAAAAAAAAAAAAAAAAAGAGTTAATTAATAATAAGCCTGGGCCAAGAGGCCAAACAGTTTATAATTAATATAAGCCTCTATGTGTTACTTTGAGACTGAATGACTGCTGAACCAGGTGGGACAGAAACTTCATCCTACAAATGGCACCCAAATGTTTGGCAAGAATTTCCACATAAAGCCTGAAAAAGCTTTTTTAAAAAACAGGAATCTAGACAGACAAGAACAGAGTCAAGCACAACTTTTTGGTGACCATCTTTTTTCTGGTGGATTCTGTTTGCTCGATGCAAGCAAGCAGAGGCATGGCTCCTTTAAGAGAAACTTCCTGACTCAGCATTAGTGGCAAAAGCCTAGCAGGTCTTTTAATGGTTCTGCTACCAAACACTTAAATAGTCCTTATAAGCAACCAACATCATGCTTCTTGATTGTGGCATGGACCTAGAAACTCCACAGAGTTGTGGCAATAAATCTGGCTCCTGCCAGTACCTCCACCATGAAGCTAGACTCTCAGGAAGCTGAGGAATGGGACAGAGCCAGCCGCCAAAGTCTCAGCTTTAATCCTAGCCATGCTGCTTAGCATATTAAAGTCTCTGTGCTCAGAAAAAGATAGATGTATACAGTAAAGACAGATTCAGATGGGAAAAAATCTTCTGCATACAGACATTGCTGGTGAACAGAACCTGTATGTATGTGTCCTCTGCTCCCCTAAGCATTGATACTGAGCTTCTAAAAACCACTGTTGTCTTCTGAATTCTTGGGGTGAGGGAAGGATGCTTTGTCCTAACAGACACCTTGCCTCAGAGTTTATGCTCAAATGGTGACCAGCAAAAGGCAGAGGATTGATGGTGGCTGCTTCAAGAACCAATATCAGAACAGGAAGTGAGAGTTTTTATCTCATCCTTAGCGTGGAGAGGAATTAATCACCCTGTGTCAGTGACCTAATGAATCACTCCTGGGTGATGGAAACTGACTAAGATCTGAGGAACTTTGGGTTGTTGAGCATGCTGAGGTGTGGTAAGGGCAGGAGACGTAGGAGCATGTCCAGGCCCTCTCAATTGCATTTAGTCAGTTCTGAGGTATACCTTCTGGTTTATTTGTTGTTAAATAAACTAATACTTGGAAGATCTCCAAGTTTCCTCACCTGTCCAAAAAAATAACAGAAGCTTAGGCAGAGATATGAAGACGCTGACTCCATCAGTCAAAGAATAAGCATGAGCCTTGCAGCTTTTGTGTGCAACGGTGTTAGTCATGTGATTTTCATGAGTGGGGTACAGCAGGTGGTAACTTCTTTTGTAAAATCTAAGATGTTCCCAGAGCTTTTGTTTGGCAGATGACAAAGAACTCTCAATGCTTCTCAGGGAACTTTGCATTTCAGCACCAATATAGGTAGCATTTCCCATTCATGACAGAATAAAGCAAGCACAAAACTATCATTTTCATTAGAATGATAATGCATGAGTCATTGAACAGAAATATCTTTCAAACATGCTTTCAAATGGTAGGATTGAAAACTGTAATAACAGGAAGCAGTTCCCTGGGAGTGCTTGGTATTTCTGCGTGCTTTGGGAAATGGCGAAGGCTCCACTTGCACTGCTCCGTTTTACTCTTTTTTGAAGGACCTTTGTGCAACCAACAAAGGGAAAGAGAAAGACTCTCTCCAGGGGGCAAAGCAGGGGCATGCTTAATGCACATTATCAAATATTTGTCTCCCCCTGTCCTGACTCGTGCTCCCATAAAGGAACCTCTTGGCACCCACACTTCAAGGCATGACCCTCTCTGTGCGGCATTGAGAGTTCAGGTTGTCAGGCCAAGGACAGTCTGGCTGATGCTGTGGATAAAGTAGCAACTCTCCCTCCATTCTGATTCAGGATTCTTGTTATTTTTACAAGTAGTCATGAAGCCATGGTTGACAGCCACACCAGCTTCCAAGTCAGGCAGACCCTCGGGCTCTTCAAGGATCCTGACAAACATATGACTATTATTCCTACTTCGAGCAAACTAATTAGCCAGCAGACTCTTCATTTATGGCAGATAAATGTCGCTAAAGAATGGTAATTCATATAATGGTGCACCCATGTCTGGGAGCCAAATTTGTCATTCAGTTTGATTTTAATTTTTTCTATTTTTAAAAGAATTGTTCAGATAAGAAATACTTTTTTCCTAAAATGTATGTCAAATCATGTCACCCCCCTCAAAACATACAGGTGACAATGTCTGCATCCCATGCAGATCAAGCTTCAGAGTGTTCCTCGTCACCTACAGGCGCCCTTGGGACCCAATCCTGGTATCAGCAGGAGCCACATTACCTCTGTGAGCTCTGCATAAATCCTAGACACACTGCTCTTCCTCCTCAGCCGCCGGTACCTGCTTCCCTTGCCCCCAGTGCCTGGACCTTGGCTCCGTCCTGGCCTCTATCGTCACTCTAGCCCTTACAACCACAGAAGGAATAGCTCCAATCTTCTCTTGAAGCAGAATTGCTTTGTGTGGAAAGAAGTGTTTTTCTAACCTACTTCCACTTTTAATCTTGTGGGTTTTTTTTTTTCTTACTTGGTGTACTTTGGTGTAGACATTTCTTATGTTGTGACCCAAATTTGACTTTCCTCATAGTTCCTACAGGGCAGTCACTGACTGACCAGGAGAACCAGAACACTCAGCCCTTAGAACATCACTGGTAACAATAAAGCAGTCCTGGCCAAAGTGGGGTCTTACTAATCAGTGCCTCAGCTCCCGTCCTGGGAGCTAGTCAGACGTCCTCATGCCATGAGGGAACAAACTGGTTGTCAGAGGGTAGTCACTTCCACTTCAGGGCAAAGATTCACCCTCATGGATCATGGTCCTCCTGCCCCGGAATGCTCTGCTCCTCAGGGAAGCCAAAGTGACATAGAGCAAAGGTGTAGGACAGTGTCATATCTCTGGATCTGATGTTAAACGAAGGCCGAGGTGCCAGGCTTCCACCCATCTGTGGGGTCAGTGCTTCTTAGCGAAGTCAGCTTATAGGTGCTTGTGCCATGGGGACAGCAAACCCTGAAGATAGAAACTGAGGCCAGAGGGCACCCAGAACCCAGTCTAAGTGCTGTTCAGAACACGGCATTGCTTTGCAGATTCACTACAGGAAGGAGAAGTAACTTCCTGTTCTGGGTGAGCCAGGGTCAGCTGGGGGTTTCTAGTTTTTGCTTCTATCACGACTGATCCTGAAGGCCATGGCACACTATTTTCCATGACTCCTCACTGCACTGTCTCATCTTGTAATTTGTCCTTGCCTGACCAGATTGTGCAGCTGGCTGTTGTCCCTTTGTACCACACTGGAGCTGGAGTTGAAGCTCTCCAGTTCCAGAGTCCATCTGGATGATGGGTCTACTCCCAGCACTCAAGATCAGTCAATCAAAGAGTGCTGCAGGTGCTGATAAAAAGCATCTCACTTGCTACCAAGATCATCGCTACTGCACAGAGATCACACTTCACTCCGGCATGTGGAGCTGGGCTCACAGACAGAACTAGTGTCTCTTCCCTAGCAAATCAAAGTCCCATCTTCATAAAAGCCTCAACTGACCCCTTTATTAGCCAGTGCTCCATTTCATTCTACAGCTTCTGGAAGGATCTTTTGATTTTTCAATCTGCATATCTGTGAGTGGCCTTTCTTTCGGAGGATGTCATCTTTGAATTACAAGTGGAAATTTGCTCTCCAAGGAAGCCAAAGGCTTGGAAAAGAGCATTCAAATCTAGGTTAGGAACCCGAGAGCCTCTGAGAGGCTCCTAAGGACTCAGTAGTCAGGTGACCAGTTATCATCTTACACTTCAAGTGTCTTGAAGTACAGCTTTATGAACCCACCTTCCCTGGTGAACTCCAGGAAGTACAGCCTCCAGCTTCTCTTGAGATCCAGGCAGGGGGTTGACATTTTCCATTGTTTTATTTCTAAGATAACAATTGAGACTCTTAGGAACAAGGTCAAGGGGAAACTACTTTCTACTAGTAATCAAAAAATTGAGAGAGCGATGTAGACTCTGATGAGATGTCTTATAATTAATAGAGGCTCATAAAAGAGGGTCATGAATGTTTCAGATCATCATAGATCCAGGGGAAATGGAATAAGATCTTAGTCTCTAAGGGCTGTGCCTCTGAGTGCATCCTTCACACTTGAGGAGGCAGAAGTGGAAAAGATAGAGTGAGTGAACCGGACGTGACATATCAGGGAGACCTGAGAGCAAACTCATCTCGGGGTGCCTTCCACTCTCCACAGACTCCTCACATGAGGGGGCTTCAATGGAAGGTTGGCACAGCTTCCCTAGTGCTTGCTTGGTTCTTTTTAGACCTTTATGAAGAAAACTGACCACAAAATGATAAACACAATTATACTATAACTGAAACTGAAAACAGCCCAGGGTTTAAGCCTCAGTGGTTTGTGGTTTACGAGATGTGTTTTCACTTGCTGGGAATGCTTGTTTCTTCTCCCTCATTGCTGCTTCTGCTATGTCTTTTCCCCGAGTACAATGGTTAACTATCACTTTTAGCAATTGATTAGCTTATGGGAGGAATAATGGACATATCAGATTTTGGTGTACGATCCAAATCGTATTTTTCCTACCTGTAACACAAACTTTGAACTTCTATTTCTAGATCAAGATTGATGTAAATCATAGCCTGAGTAAATGGAAAATGCATGAATGTGTATTTGAAAAGCAGTGTGTGTGTGTGCATGTGTGCTTTCACGTGCATATGTATACATATGTGTGTGAATACATATTTAGTATCAAACACTTGATCAAATGTGGGGATATAATAAAACAGCGATAGAACCAATCTTGGACAACAAGACCAAGAAAGGAGAGACCCAGGACTAGACACGGTTCTGTGGAGTCACAGGAGGTAGAGCAGAATCTTTTGGCAAGATTTTTGTCATACAGCAGGGAGTTTAATGGATCCATGCCATACAGTGAGCCGTCTGCATGCCTGCGCTGCTCCTGGTAGATGCTTGGCTCCCTTCACGCTCCTGCGCTGATTGGCACAAGACTCTTTGGCAGATACACAGAGGGCAGATGAGGTTTCCATGTGTGCCTGGTACCATGCTCTTGTTTCCACTCAGGGAGGCCAGTCACAGCTAAAGAACTGCCCTTAAGAGTCTTCATGCTACGGGCTGCCTCTTACCCAGGGAGACGGGACTGAAGGAGTTCTATTGAAAGTATTCAAACTTCAGGGAACAGTGAGTGATGTCTTATGGGTGGCTTTATCATACATCCAAAGCAGCTTGTGTCCTTAAGTGTCACTCTATCTGGTGTGTGTGGCCTCTCTCTCTCTCTCTCTCTCTCTCTCTCTCTCTCTCTCTCTCTCTCTCTCTCTTTACCCCATGTCTTTCTCCTTTCTCACCTTTTTTCCCAACTTCTCCTTGAGAGAAAGGTTTTACACATCTCGACCCCAAGGAAAAAAATAATCTATCTAATATCTTTCTGTCTTTCATGTAAAAGGACCAAACAACAGACCTAACTACAAATCAAGATCCTATGTTAAACTCTGAAAGATACGTGGTCCCTGAAATGTCCACAAACAAGACAAGGCTTTAAGAAGAAAAAAGTTCAGATATGTACCAGGTCCTATGAATTCTCCAATACACAATCCTCCCTTACATTTTTAAAAGGATCAAACACACACACACACACACACACACACACACACACACCACATGTATTAATCAGTGACATTCAGTAATAAAAATGCCAGTAAAATAACCACTTGCTATATCAAGATAAATATACACAAAGTAAAGAAGAAAATTATATAGGTCTAACATTATTTAAGAGGTCCGGTGGCAGCTGTATTTTGGAGTATCAAATCGTCTAAAGCCTCCACTTACAAACCAGGTACTGATACGTAGATAATTGAGAGTATTTAACACTGGGCGGTTTCAGGAAATCATATTTTTCCTCCTAACCTTAGGTTTGAATCCCTGCATTTCTCATCATTTCATCCTGCACTTTAACATCCTGAGTTAAACGTAAAGGAAGCACTGACGAATATGTCAAATAGAAACAACAGGTAGAAGAAGCCTCTAAGCCATTGCCTCCTAGAACGTTACGTGATGCTTTTTGGTTACCACAGTATTAGACAATATTAAACCACGGCAGCTGCTAACTGTCATGTTATTGAGCTGTTTGTGCTCTTCACTTGTGGTAGAGAACTGGTCCATTCGGGCTACAGCAGGTGTCTGCTCAGTTCACCACACCTCAGGGTGTCTGCAAGCGCATCTGCTTCTGACTTGGCCCTGTGCATTATTTTGGAGATCCTTCCTTCCATTTCATCTTAAGACGGTGGTGAAAAGGATTACTATTTAACTTTAGGTCACCAGTTCTTAAGGAGCTACTTTCCCACCTCCTGCTGGTTTTAAAAATAATTAAAAATAATTTATCCCCACTATGCCTTATATGGGACAGATAATTCCCATTATGAGGATATTAAAATAGAAGTTGGCATTGATACAGGCACACTGATAAAACCATGGACCAAATTTATTCATACTTCCAAGACTTAACTCTATTAAGGCACCACTCTCCTTCTGACAAAATAGGTAAATCTTATCCATCCTTAAGTCCCAAATTTATCTTCCATTGAAAAGAATCTTAATAATCAAATACTAAATGCTCTGATCTGAAAACCTACTTGCCCAAAAAGAGGAATGAACCCTTCATTAATCTTATAATAAATGTGGGGCTTACTTCTAAGTCAAAATTTTATCTCAGGAGCAAGCAAATGAGAGCTGACTTTCTCAAGCTTTCATAGAGCTGTAGGACAAGGCATCAGCCTTTGGTCAACTTGCGGCGAAAACAGAATTATTGGATGAGGTTCCAGAGCTGATGCAGTAGCCCCACATCTCTCCATTGAAGCCCAGCCTCTGCGCAGTGGCTTCACTCTGGGAAATTACCAGCCACTTATCATCACCTGCTTCCTGCTTGCAGGGGCCTCGTAACCCAGCTGACAGCCTCTGCCATCTGTTCTTGGATAATAGTCGAGGGGAATAAATACCCAGGAACAACAAAGCGTCCCTTCTGGAGTTTATTTTTTTCTGACTTTTTACCACATACTGACCTCATAAACACTCTGCATGCTATTTGATTAATTTAATCACTGACTTCACAAAATCCACTCTGCTGGGGACAATGTCAATCCTCTGAAATCTCAGGCAAACCACGTATAACATTACTTTTGTGCATGCATTTAGCGCTACAATTTTCGTCTACGATGAATGTGAGATTCAAACGGTACTCTCAAGCATCTCATGCAGAGAGCTGAAGATCTGCAGGGACGCGAGCACCTCAGCAGGGGACAAGGACAAGTGAATCTCCAGTCACTGCATACCTTCTGAAAAGCAAGGTCCATGTACCAGAGATCTGGAGAAACGTGAAGAGGAATGCCAGTCACCCATGATCCAGACATTCTAGAAAGTTCTTTGGCCTGAAGTTCTATCACTTACATTGTAGAAGTTTAGATCTATTTTCTTTTTTAAAGAGTGTGATCAGTTATCATTTTATCTTCTTCAAAGGCTGGTAAAGGTATGGAGCACTGTGAAGTGTAACCTGGCTTACACCACCGGCAACCACAGATGTCCACAAGGATTACGATCCAGCACATCTCCAACAGGCACACACAGGGTATCCAGTTCTCTGTGGCTCCGAACCGAGAGAGTGGGAGACCCTGCATTCTTGTACAACATTATCGTTTTCGTGTTTCTTTGCAATTACTTTTACTACATTTAAATACATTACAGTTAAATAAATTACATTTAGGTAGGCTATTGTATTTATCTCTTTATGGGAAGGAGATACCGTGACTTGGGGATCTTTTTAGAGTCTCGCTAAGCCCAGGTTTATAATATACTCTAGACTCAGAGCCTGCATCATCCACAAACGGAAGGACACTCCTCAAGGTGCTTTCTCATCACCCCAGGCTTCTAGCACCCAACCGGACTCTTCCTAACATTCCCGGTGACTGACAGTGGGGTCTAGACTCCTCATTCGGAGAAAAACTGGGCTTGGAATTATGAATAGATAAATAAGACATCACTGTGAAAAGAGAAATGAAGTTCTTTACATTTGCTATGATTAATGTTGTGCAAATGCGCTTCAGGGAATCCATGGGTTAGAGACAGGCTGTAGAAGTCTCCTGGAACTCACCACTTGAAAAAAAAAAAAAACACACAAAGTGGTTTTCTAAGGTGCATTCTTAATTATGTGTATATGTAGGGAAATCACATTAACATAGATCCAGCTGTGCACAGAGACAAGAAGAGGCTATCAGTTCCCTAGAGATATTTGTGAGCTACCCACCATGGGTGCTGGGAACAAACTTTTGTCTTCTGCAAGAACAGCACATGTTCTAACCACCGGGTCATCTTTCTAGACGCAGGAAAAAAGTCTTAAACTTAGTTCCAACTGTTGCTCCTGAATACAACCATCTTTGTATGGAGATAGCCCCTGGTCCATCTTTGGCTATCAAAATCCAGATGCTCAGGCCTGTTGTAAAAGATGGTGTGATATGCACATATAACCTGCATATAGGTCATAATAGATTACTTATAATTCCCAACACAATGTAAACACAGTAGTTGTGCTTCATTTATAGACTAATGACAAGAAAAAACATGTGCATAGAAGTAGTACAGATGTGATTTTTTTTCCAAATATAGAATCTGCTCTATAGATACAGACCCCATTGATTGAATCTGCAGTCGTGGAACCTAAGTATATAGAGGTCCGACACATTTGATTCTTCCTTATGAGAATGTGTGATGCTACTACTTAAAGATCTGCCCAGTATTCAGGCTAGTGCCAGGCAACTGAGGTTAATCAGATTTCAAATGGCTCCCCAAGTGGCTTTGAGGGTCGACATGGTAGAAAATTCCATGATGGAGACTGATAAAACCATCCGTCTATATGGCTCTTCTGACTCGGGTGTGGATTCTGTGAAAGCAAAGACCTCAAATATGAGGCAGTGCAAAGATCAATAACCAGTCTCTAAGGAGGATCAATCTGACAAGAGATAAAACATCCCAGCTACAAGGCTGTCCCGTTGAGGGCAGTCTTTCCCTGTCTGCTCTGTGCTGTGATTTAATCACTGCTACGAGGCAGAGAAAATAAGACCACAAACACAAATGTCACTTTAGAGATGGTAATTGCGACCACAAGCTCAGTTTCATTCTTTGGCCTGGCCAGAAGGGAATGAGGGGAAAAGATGAAAGAAATAATGAGCGATAAACCAGGCAGTTGGATGGGAGGAAGCAAAGCACTTGATCCTGGTGTGAGGGAAAAGCATGGAGGGGCCATTCACATGGCAAAAATTAGTCTGGGGTTCAGAAAGTTCCAGAACTTTGTCTAGGAGTGAAGGAGACATACATGCTCTGACCCAACACCCAAAGTTATGTTTGTCCCGATTTTTATTAACAAAATTGTTATCCTTGTTTTCCTTTTCAGTAGGACGACGTGATGAGCAGAAGAGAAATTCGTGGAACTTTGTCACAGGTCTGTACGGCTAGACTCTAAACAATACTTGTTGCTCTTCCTCTGTAGCTCTGTGGGTAGTGGCATTTCAATTTTATTTTAATAAATAAAGCTTACCTGCAAATCTAAGAGTAAAATAGCCCCCTCTGGCCAGCCTTACTAGGCAGTGGTAACACACACCTTTAATCCCAGTAGCCACACTAGTTTACCATAGAAACTGGGAGGTACATGCCTTTAATCCCAGAACTAGAGAGGATTATAAAATGGGAGGAAACAGTCTCATTCTGAGATTCCTGGAGGCAGGATCGCCATTTCAGACTGAGGTCAAGGTAAGAACCAGTGGCTGGCTGCTTTGCTTTTTGGATCTTCAGGTTGAACCCTAACTTCTCTCTCTGAGTTTTTATTAATTGGGTTCCATCTGTGGCATGGCACAATAAAAAACTGAACCAGTAAGGTAAGAACGAATTAACCCTTGAGTACCTGCCGTTCGTCTTCTTGCTGTCTCGATTTATCATAATATTTACTTCCACATATTTACTTAATTAATAAAATGCTGCTCACTCATCAAAGGCTTCACCTCAATTTTCTTCCTGAAGTGGGCCAACTTTACTCTATGTCTCCCTACTACCCAGTGACATCCAAAAGGGTCTTTAGAGGCCATTACTGATAGACATCCACTTTAGTGAAGAATGAAGCCCAGAGAGGCTTAACAGAAACTAATTCATCAAATAAATTAATGATCTACATTATTTTAAGCAGTTTTGATTCTCTGTCTTGATGCAATATGACTGTGTGTGGATGTGGTACAAGGTCTGGGGAAAATGAGTCGAGAAACATTACTATGGCAACCCTACAGACTCGGGCCATAAAGCAAGCCTTGGAAAAGAGAAGCAGTTTTAAGTGTGTCTACAAAACAACAACAACAACAACAACAAAAACAAACCCCCCATGTAATTTGGCAATTGCTAAGCACTGGACGAAGACAATTTCACCTTAGAGGAGATGAGAAGAATCAGCAGAGAGCCACAGGGCTGGCCATTTCTGTGTATCGATGAACACTGTTCCATGTTTATAAACTTATTACTTGCGAATAGAAAAATTACAGCCAATGGAAATAGACTTTATTGGGTAATCTCTGGTGTGTCACCCTTTAAATATCCACCTCTACACATGGTGAAGAAAAATTATCCTTGCCCTTGGTAATATGGCAATATCTTTCTATGTGCAAATAAAACTGAATTGCATTTCCAGGAAGAGTGGAGGGAAAAAAAAGATAAACCCAAACTTGTGAATGTCTGCTAATGGCTTATTATAACCTGATGCTATTTGAAGAAATAATGTATTTAAAATTGCCAAAGTGATCAGCTTAATCAAAGGTGAGCAAATATTACTTCTCCACATAATTAAATTACTATCCATTTTAATTGAAAAATTGCCTAAACTCTTCAATACAGAGAATGGTAAACATGATATTGCCAAGATATTTTGGACCCGGCTTTTATTCCTGGCTTCTCGCTGTTTGGGGAGTAGTGTGTATAACGAAATGTCAGCAATCAATAGTCAAATGCCTGCTTATGATTTTACAAATTGCTGTTTATCTAGTCCTCTTCTTCCTGCCTTTCAACATGCTTGATGAATACTGACTCAATCGAAGCCATTATAAAAATCCAGAAGATAAATTTAAATGGACGATTTTCACCATCATTAAAATTTTAGATTTGTTTCCAGGTCACAAGAGAAGCCAGCGGCAAATTTTAGCTGCCTGAATTTTGGCTTAGCATTTAATAAATAGAAAGCAGTAAATGATTTTCTTCTGTGAAAAAACTCACAAGGGATAGAGATTCATGAGCATTATTTTGGGGGGATTTTTATGTGAACTGAATCACCAACGATTGGGATATTTTGTTAAGTATTCTACAGGTTAACATTTCATTTTATGGATATATTTTAATACATAAACTGATATGTGCCTTTCTTTTATTCCTTATTTTTTATTTTATTTGTTTAAGACATAATCCTGTAACCCAAGCTGGCCTGGAGCTCCCAGTCACCCATCCTTACGCTCCTGATCACTGAAATTATTATTGGCCCACCGTGAGGATAGCTCTTCGGTAAGTGATTTAACCATGAGATTTCCCCTGTACATTAAATAATAGCTACAGTTGTCTCCAAGCCTTAAATTAATTTCGCGAGAGCTCAACTGCTATTGTTTGGCTCTCATAACATTTCATATGAATCCCTCTGAATTATATGTAATTAGGCTGTGATTGTGATACAAAACATAGAAATGAAATATTTCCAAAACACAATAATACACACACAATTAGATTCTGATTAAGAGTAAGATTATCTGGTGAGCTAGCGTGTTCTTTGATTGCCTGAGTTTTGGAACCTCTCCTGAGTCATCGCTCACATGCCACGGTTACACTGTCCCCATTCACAAGCAACTTGTTAATGAACGAAATGGTCAAACAGATCACATGTCTACACGAAAAGTGTCGTATCACGGGAGGAGGGTGCGGTGGCGCTTTCACTGTTGCCCTTAGTAGCAGACAGCCGCGCTTTACTGTGTCATTTGCATGGAATGAAATTTTCTTGCCACTCCCTTCTTCATCTATGGCAAGAAAGAGGCTGGAGATGCAGCGAGATCATAATTACAATAGTCATGTGACCGCTTTGACAAACACTCTAGGCATGACAAACATCACCCCCATACAGTTAGCGCAAGGTCTTACCACTGTTTGTCATGTGGAGATCACTGTGATGGCTTTAAAACGTAGGTGGATGGGAAGCATCGCACGAACGCTTCAACATCTGCAGGCGAGGATTTTATTTATGTGAGTTATTCTCATCGCAAAGAGGAATGAGTTCATTAGCGTCCCTGTTTCTAAACGGTTTAGAGTAATTTAGAACAGAGCGCAGCATCCAGCCTATTCTTCTGACGCACTCTGCCACCTTAGGGATGACGTGCTGAACAAGCGTGCCTGTTGGCTGAGAGAGAACATAGTTGTTTAAGTTACAGACGGCTACTTAAGGAGTGAACCGTCAACCTGTCTATTAAGCACCGGGAAAAGGTCTGCTTATCCTAGTAAAGAGTCCAGCGAAATATGTTGTGTATTTCTCAAATTTTAGATTAGGAAGGACTCATGAATCAAGGTGGTTGAGATACTCTCAAAGGTTAGAGCCAGGCTCGAAGGTTTCTCACTCCTCGCCTAGGCATTTGCACAACTGTCACAGGACTCTAGGACACTGGTTAGTACCATAGAGTGTGATTTACTGTTGTCTGCTAACTCAGTAGTTCAGTGTCTCAGCTTGCCGGCTCTGGCGTGGTTATTACTGCCTATGTCATCAAGGTTTCCAGAGAGAACTGAGAGGAGAGAAGAGCTGAGAGGGTATGCAGCTGTGCCGGTCAGGCTTGTTTACTTCGAGGCCGAGGAAGTCGGGGTTGTTAAAGAAAGTGGAGCCATTATACTGAGAGCGTCGGCTAATCTCAAGCAGTACCGCTCAGATAATGATGCAGGGGGCTGCGTTTGCCCATGTCCAGAAACTCCAAGTCCTCTGCAGCTACAGCCCAGGGGTTATAGCCACCGCTCAAACTCCCTTCTCAGCCTTGCAGACAATGATCCGCCCAGCTGTCTCCTTCCTTTGCGCCTCTATTGTCTAAAAGCCTCCATCAAGGTCTCTCCTTCTGTTCTCCAGCTTTCTGAGCCTGGATGCACAGGGACTGCAACTTTCATCAGCAGATTCCCACAATGCATTGTGCTTCAGCACTGGGGAAATAATGACTCACTGTGCTAATTTGCCTCAACACGGTCCCCTGGATTACTGCTTGGAAAATCAAGCAATCAATGAAGGTTGATGAGTTAATTTATGAATAATAGAAATGAATTATTTGTATGAATCTGAACAGAAATGTGTTGTTAATTACTTTGTTCCATTAATACAATCAATCTCTCTCCTTCCCCCTTTCTTTTATCACTATCCATCACTTCTGTCTCACTGTAATCATATAGATACAGATATAGATTAGATATAGATAGAGATAGATAGACACATAAGTGTTTCCAATTGAATGCATATTTCTTCTGCTCATTTGATCAGTCTAGACATTCTCAAAACACTACACACCATTCTCTTTCAAAGACATTCTACATGTTCTAGCCAATAACACTTATTATAGACATGAACAATGAAACCCAAAACTATGTCCCACGGCCTCATACAGTTACGTTTAAAGTATAATATAGCTTACAGTAGTTCCTAGGTAAACCAAGATTCAATGGCCACTATCCTTTTATGTTAAAATTAAGGTAGCTGTTGCTTTCTGTCTTAAGATACACCCCGATTTATCTGAATAGCTCTGTCTGACAGCGCTCCCGGGTCGCAGCCTCGACCCTGCCTGGCATGGGAGTGAGTCCTAGTAACAGCAAGCAAGCACAAAGATAGGGCTCCGAGAATTCCACCTATTTTCACATCAACAGGAGGAGGGTCCCACTCCACAGACGGTCACAGATTCTCAGAGACATTCCCCCTTATTAATATAGAACACCATCTGTGTTGTGAGCTCAGATTTTGGGTATCCCAGAGGCTCTGGCTTACATATTTAGCTCTTAGCCACTGGTACCATAAAAGAAAAAGGAAAATATTAAAGGATGGGACAGATATTGCAAGAACACAACATAGTATTTGGCGGGAGGTGGTGGGGTATGGGCAATAAAAAGAAATCTGTCTCCGTTGGAGGAGTAATGATATTGAGAAGAGTTAAGTAAATTTAAGCCAAAAGAGGTTCCTGCACCAAGGTCTCCATCTTGCCATCAACTACTAGAAAGAATGTCTCCTTATAGGTAAAGGACGTTCTCCTTTCTTTTACTTAGCACTTTTACTCTCAAACTGGTGTCATGCTCTTTTGAGGTGAGTTGTCAGAGGCTGACACACGTCACTTAAGTAACAGGGACCAAATGTCCTGTCTGTCATTTCGCCTTCCCCTTTCTTCATAATATCTTTCTGAAAGTAGGACATAACCACACCATTTCTCTTCAAATGCACGCACGCACACACACACACACACACACACACACACACAAATACAACCTGCTCAAACTCAATCTGTATGCCACCAAAATGCTCCTTCAATGGAGAGTAAGCAGTTCCTTTGAAGTCACTCTTTGACATGGATGTGATTGTTAAGAACATTGGTACAAGGCAGTAAGTCCACTGTCTTGTGCTTCAAACCACTACTGTACACACTTACACACGGAGAAACACACATGTAGCGCTCTTACACACTCAGAGGTATAAATCATAGTAAAATGGTGTTTCCTATGCCCAATTTACGAGTCCCACTCAGCAAGTCATCCTGTGTCCCTGGGAAACAAAACTCTGCTGTGTCAACAGGACAACCAAGATGCTTGGGTGTCAGCCTGCACTTTCGGCTCCCACTGAGGCCATTGCACAGGCATTGGAATGATCATCTTCCCAGAACCTCTACTCTTCTATAATAGAGGAACCATCCACGTATTGAATTGTGTAAATGACTTGCTCTAGAAAAACATGCAAAAGCTACCACAGCAAAATGGTCGGCCCTTGGTTGTTCAATACAATTGTAGATTAGAGCAGACTGTATCCTGGCACCAAGACTAGGAGTGTATAGAATTTTAAAATGGAAATAGTTTTTGGTGCTAATTATAAAGATTATGTAATGACTTAAAAATCAATCAGTACTATAAAGAACAAAGCATGAAGTCGAATCGTATGCCCCATGACTTTGATAGTAAACATCATTTTCTGTCTGTCCCAAACATACAAACAAGCACACACATTCACACACAGCCTAACTTGAAATGCTAGTGCAATTTTGTTTTCACTGAGGTTTGTGTTATGAACACCAGCTTTCATTGATCTCTACTTCGTCTTTCGTAATAATTTCTTATCCTTTGGCTGACTGCTTGCATTTTCTCATTTCTAAATATCTGAGCCACTGAAAACTTGGTTCCTTTCTGGTTGCTTCAGCCTGCATCATGGTGTTGAAAAGATTCAATAGGACAGCTTCCCAAATATCCAACTCCAGCCCTCACGCTAAAAGGCCAGCTTCATAGAAACCAAGCTGACACCATTAACTGGATGCCCCAGGTACCTGTCAAAGCCAATGCCACCAGAAAGATCTGGAAGAAATTTTTTGTTGTTGTTGCTTTATCTAGCCAAAAATTTCAATCTATACTCTATACTTTGGAACTTATCTTTCAGGTGAGCTCGTCTTCTCTATGTAACCAACTGTGTCACATACATGTTTACAGAGTTGAAGTCTGGTCAAACCACCTTCTCACAGACAGCCCACTGCCCCGTCTGTCAGAGGCAGTCAGCGTGCGTGCTACCCTCTTCCCTGTCACAAGGCAAGGAGCGGCCCTTGTCTTCACCTACCATTATCATCCTACATGGCTCTCTCTTCTGAGTGCAAATTAATCCAGCGAGATTGGACTGGGGGCGCAGTGTTGACCCAGTGCTGCCGGTGTTTCTTCAAAGGTTAAGAGTACCTGATGCTCAGTAAGCATTTGGGAAGTTAATCCCGCCCGGTTCTCTACTCAAACAGGTTTTTCTGCTTTCTATCTAGAAATGGATTGAGTGGAGTCCAGCGTGAAGCATTCTACTGAGACCCGTTCAGTCCATTGCAGGTGGAAATGAGAGCTGCATGAGGGCGTATATGTAGTAAATGTGTGGAAATGAGAGCCGGATGAGTGTAGACATGTATTCCTTAGTAAATGTGTGGCCAGTCCTTCTGTGCCAGATGAAGAACCTGGCAAAGATATGGAGTGAGTAGAAAAGGCAGAGCAGGTTACCAACTATCTCAACACAAACTCTCTGGCCAAAGTTATGGGTCGGAAAGAAACCATTGACAAATTCAACATTTATTTTCATTGAGTTTCTTTTTTTAATTAAAATTGATCTTCTAATTGTTTCCTAAAGCAATGTAAAACTCCATCTAAATGAAATCTCTTTCATTTCATTCATATTCAATTTAATAATTAGCTGTAAAGCGGAAAGGCTGCTGAAACATTACTGCAAAACCATTTCTAAAGGAAAGACATTTTAATTCACATATTCTAGGTAAGCAATAAACTCATAGCCCCATGGTCTACAGGAAAATCAAATCTACAGAAGTTCAGTTCCTTACTTTAAAAAAAGAAGTGATCATATTATATCTGCTTAGAAAATTCAGAGTCCAGTGGCATTTCCTCCTTCTTCATAAGGATTTCGAGCATAGCTTCCCTCCCATTTATATGGTCAGATTGCTTAGAAGACTCAAAATCAAAACACATAAAGCAACATCATTTGAACCCAGATCAGCAGATTTGCTTTAATTCCTCAGGGAATCCATCTAAGCAAAGCACTGCTGATTTTAGAGAAGTAGAGAATGTCCTATTGTCCACATATCTGACACTCTTTAGGAAGGTCAGTGAATAAGAAACTTAGTTATTCTGTGATCTATACCTAGGGCTACAGAAATAAAACTCACACGGGAGGAAGGCAGTATACTGTTGGGTGTGTCATTCAAACACCATGTTTTCATTGTAGAAAGTTAAGTTCATGACAAGAAGATTATTTACAAAGGCCTCTATGCTGCCTGCAATTCCCCCAGTGACCACAGTCAATAGGCAAGTCTCATGAAGTCACATGCATCTTCAGAGTATTGTAGCTAAACCCTCAGCTGGAAGGGGCTGATGTCCTTGCAGCCCCGCTACCTCCTGTTACACAGAATGTAATGATCCTACAAACAGTAGAGACAGCTGCTCTCCATTTTCTGGTACTAATATAGCAGTTGTAATTCTCAGAGCTTTCCGTGTGTCTTATGTAGACTATAGTGGCGTGACCTGAAGTTGATAGAGCATCATTCCTGATTATAGATAAAATAATTGAAGTTTTATCATCTACCCAAGGCCATAGAATGATGTATTTGTGGGTTTTATCGCAGATTATCTTCAGAGGGAAGTCTCCATTTTGCCTTCTTATGCCCTAAAGGATGTTTGAAAGAGAGAACATCCAAGTCTGGCTTCCACTGTGATGAGAGCCTCTTGTCTTATTAGCACGACTGATAAATTCTCGTGTTTTCTTTCAATCATAGTGCTAAGAGCTTGGTATGCTTCTAATATACACTGAGCAGCTGTTTAAGAAGCAAGACCATGCTGCGGGAGGCAAGGACATCACTCCTAACTTCTTGTTAACCATTCTAGGGCTTGGCTTACAAATTCATAGTAGATCCAACAACTAAGATGAACTTACCTGCCTGTTTCCTATTCTCTGTCTTATGATTTGTTTCTTTTATCTATTACTTTTACTGTGGTTCCTATTTGTGAACTTTTTCATAAGATGATTTATTTATAAATTGGGATCTATAAAGGGAAGACTCCTAAGTAGAACCTTCTTGGAAATTCATTTACCTAGGACATCAAATGTTCTCCTACTGGGAAGGGGGAATCTTTTTCCATATGGCGTGTTTCCCTAAGTCTCGGCACGGGTGCCATAGCGTACACTAAGTGGATCTCATCACCACTGCTGAGAAACTTCCCTCCACACAGGGAAACACACTGAGGAAGAGAACATTTGCTCCAACACTTTCTAACAGAGTTCCTATTCCCACGCTGGGAAGCTAATGCATGACTGTTATGTCATTCCAAAGACTCATTCGGACCCAGCCAGGCTGAACCATTAAAATCACAACCCATCAGGGAACACAGAACTTGGCATGTTTCAATTTTAATGCTCAAAAATCAAATCTCCATTGTATTTCCCTGGGGAACAGAATTCATTGTTCATGTGTACAGGACAGACAAAGTATGTTTTTAAACATTCAAAGTTACCTGTACAATATAAAGTTAGAAAATGAACACTTTGGAACTCCACTGTGTTGCTGAATCAAGGACACAGACGGCCACAGTGACACCGCGGGACATGAGTCACTCACTGTCTCCCAACCAGTCTCGTGCGCCTGTGCATGTTTTGAAAGGAAGGACTTGAAGTCACAATAGATAAGAGAAAAATTCCAACTGAAGACTATTACTTTTCTAATAAAATTCTTGTTTCCAAGATGAGCCTGCATTTGCTTGCTTGACTGATTTGACATTGTCTGCTGTGACGCTCTGCCTCTGAGGAATCCCTGCGTGGAATTTCTTAAAGACAAATTAAATCTGTCTCGAAAGGCAAGGTGATAGATTGGCCTTGATTTGTTTTCCTTCCACAGCTCTCTAACTTCACTCAATTAACAAGGGCAGCGTCTGACGCTTGCTCTGCCCCAATCTGGTTGTAACTGGAGGCAGTGTTCTCTCCTTCCAAGGCTGATTTCTACGACACTCAGACTCTAGTTCTTGAGGTGCCCTTGGAACAATGCGGGGAGTCTGCAAGCTCAAAGATGTCCAACAACAAGGATTTAGAGGTGATTCGGCTGAAATCAAGAGTTAAGAGAAAGTCATAATGACCTGACAAATAATAAGATCACTACATAAGGAGTTCACTTTCATCTGGTTGACACAGGTGAAGGCACTGGTACAACACACAAACTAGGAATCCTCTGAGCTTACCATTCAGAAGGCTAAGAATTACGTATGCAGGAAACCGCCCAGCAAAAAAAATGTAGGCTTAATGAATTAAAAGGCAAAGGAGTATTGTGTATATATACATATATAAATCACACACACATAAACGGATCTTTTTTTTTTTCAAACTTGTGGTGCCAAAACTCTTGAAATCAGGACAACACTGTAAAGAACGATGATCTCAAATGAACAAGCAACAGCTGCATCTCTTTGATCATATTGATTTTTAAGGACTAGAACCAAGCTTTCCTTCCACCGTGATGCTCCATACCTGCACCCGCATCTCTGTTGCTCCCTCTCTCCTCCTCCCTGGCTCTGCATGGGCCACTGGCCACTGTTGCATAGATAAAAGGATGTCACAGTCAAAACCTTGCAGGCTGGCTTTGGCCAAGCTGGGCCAAACTAACTGTTCTCAATAACTGCGTCTCTCTGGGAACGTTCTTAAAAATCCTGGCTTTGCTTTCCATTCTTTAATAGCAGATTAATTTCAGAAAATACCTTATAAAATTTCCTGATGATTGGACGAACATTGCATGGGAGAGAGTTGCCTCTGAAGCTACACAGAAGCAAGTCATGAGCCCAGCTCACCTGACTTTTGCCTGTGGAAAGATGATGGTTAATTTATGGATCTCATTGTCTGCACTGGAGATTGTTGGACTACAAATGTTGTCCCAAGGGAAACATCATTGCATTTGAAATATCCACCTCTGATATTGAAAGATAGCAGGCAATGCCTTTGCCTTTCAGTATGGACTAAACTCGGTATCTTATTCTAATGGATGGAATGTTGAAAGATCTGATAAAAGAGACCAGGTCTGAGATCAGGTTGTGACTTTCCCTTGGGAACCTAGGCATGGTACTGAGAGCAAACCCAGACAGCATGGAGAAATGCCAGGGCAGCATCACAGCTGCAGTTCAACTCGCACATCCACCAACATGTGGTCTCAGTCATTGCCACACACAGGCAGACGCAGATGTGTCTACGTGGTTCTTCTAGTCACACACATGACACAAAACAAAGCAGAGTGGGCTAAATCTATAGACTTCTACACTGCTTTTAGGACAATTATTTTATTTTCTACATTTACAGCCTTACTTGCTTTGTTTGTTTGCTTGTATATGTGTACATGTGCACTTGTGAGTTAGTCTCTCCCTCCGCAGTGTGGATTCTGTGAATAGAACTCTGGTCCTCGGGCTTGATAGCAAACTTTATCTGTTCGTTTTGACTCATTCTATCCTGGGTGACCTGCTAAGCAATACCAGCATAGGGTACTACTGTATGAAAAATCATTTTTAAGTTTGTATTAGTAGATTTTAGTTAGAAGCTATATTCTTGTGATACACAGCTCTCATGGTCTAAGACTACTCTTTGGGAAGGGGTGGGTTTGACTACTTCATTTGGGCCAAGGACTCTGTTGGTGCTAACCAAGGTGAAACATGAGCCATAGAAGCTTGTGTTTAGAGAGACAGAGTTTTCTGCCACAGGCAATGTTCAGCAAGATGGATCACTTGCTATAAGAAGAACAGAAGGGTAACAATGTTTGCAAGGTGAATACCCGCATCTTCAGCTATGGGGCTTTGAGGTGTGCCTATTTCCATATGTTGTTTCATGTAATGATTGCATCTGCCTCTCTATCACGCTATGTAACAGTTCTTTCTAGACACTACATGCCTATCCAGGCTACACTGGGAAAGACGAGGAAAGGTGTTTTCACACAGAGCTTTGCAAAACAGGTGCAGCCTCTGAAGGTGGGATGGCCAAACAATGCAACTACAATGCTTCTCAAAAATAAAGAATAGAATCCCCATCCCGTAAAGGAACCACACACCAGGCATGCGTACAAGCACACGGAGAGGGGATCTGGCAGAGGAGAAGGCAAAGCATATTCACAATAGGGAAGGGACAGAGACAAAACTGAACATCCGCTTTACAGACAGACACGTAGAGAAAATACTGCACAGACATCAAAAGGAAATCTGGCCATACGCCACAATTAGGATGGTCCTTGAGGACGTTCTGTTCACTGGAAAACGTCGTGCACAAGAGTAGAAATCGTGTGTGAGTTTTACTTATGTGACCTGTACTCCGAGACAGAAAGAATGTCATCTGCCAGGGGCTGTGAAGAGGGGAGGCTGAGTTTTCTTTGACAAGTAGAGAGTTTCAGGCTTCCAAGATGAAAATTACCCAGAAGCATGTTGGAAAACCAGTTACATCAATTAATATTATCATCGTGGACATTTTAACATTGATTGAGTGTGGTGGCTGAAGTATGATTTTGCTAGGTCTCAGGGGTGCACAGGTGCCATCAAATATCACTAGGCATGTCTGTAAGGTTTCTCTGGACAAGAAGAGCCTGGGATGCTACACTGAGCTAGGTAGATGGTGCTCTCAGATAATCATCACTCAAGAGCTGAAGCCCTGACCAGAATGCAAAAGCTAGGCAACAAGGAACATCTGACACATAACATCTGAGCTGGGAAATTCACCCTTCCTGGCCTGTGGAAGACCATGAAATGTTGGCTGTTTTGTCCTTGGGAGTGTTCCTTTTCAAAAATTTATTTTATTCACTTCATTTATGTATCTGTGTGTTCATGTATGTGCACATAACAAGGTGCCTGTGTGATGTGGGATTCCCCTCTGTATGCTGTGAATACCATTGGTTAATAAAGGACTGTCTTGGGACTGCGCAGGGAATAGAGGTAGGTAGGGAAAACTAAACTGAATGCTGGAAGAAAGGAGGAGGAGTAAGGGAGAAGCCATGTAGCCCTGCCAGAACCAGACGGAACTTTACCCAGTAAGCCACAGCCACGTGGCGATACACAGATTAATAGAATTGGGTTAAATTAATATGTAAGAGTTAGACAATAAGAAGTTAGAACAAATGGGCCAAGCAGTGATTTAATTAATACAGTTTTTTTGTGGTTATTTGGGGGCTAAATGGCAGGGAACCAACAAGTGGTCTCCTTCAACACCTGTGAAGGTCAGAGGACAAGTTGAAGGAGTTGGATCTCTCTTTCCATCACATGACTCCCAGGAATCAAACTGAGGTCCTCAGACCCAGAGGAAGGCACTGTTGCCCACTAAGGTATTTAATAAGCTGGACTGTTTACTTTTGATTGGGGCTCAGTTTCCATACACACATGTTTATTCTGATTCTCTATATGACCTTAACTAACACTGGGAGCAATGTATAGTGTGTGCTTTATTTATTCATTTGTAGGTGTGTTGGTGTGTTCCTGTGTGCTTGTGTGTGTGTGTCCCTTCATGTGTATGTGTTCCTGTGTGTGTTTATGTATGTATGATTGCTCCTGTGTGAGTGTGTGTATATGCTCTGTTGTACCTATGTGTTTCTGTGTGTGTTTTATGTCCAGGTTTGCAGCTTTGTTTTGCCTCCTGATTGCTTCTGCCTACCAGGAAAATAGTCTTGAAATTCTTCCCCTGTGAAACTTTAAGAATCTTTGGGATCTTCTTCTATAGTTGATACTGAAAAATGAGAAAGAAGATTGAGACCAGGGCCACCTCTGTCATCCATTCTTTCTCACTATTGGGAACACTACACAGCAAAACCAGAGATCTGAAATTTATTAGCCGGTCATCTACATCCTTCCTGAGAGCTCCCTGCATGCTGAATGATATCCTTAAGACTCTCTGCTCAGTGATGTTCATCCTGTCAACCAGATCTTCTGCTACAGTAAGAAGCAACTAGTGTTAAGGTATACATTTTTTTTTTATAAAATAGCTCCACAACTTTTGGGTATAAATCTACATTTTATTTGCATTGCCTTGTTTTTCTTATTTCTGACACTACTTTACCTGTGCCACCAGCCACAAGATCTTTGGAAAAACCTATTCCAGGCCATGAGTTACATTTTATCAGTCAACTAAGTAAATGCTTGGCATAAAGCGTTCACGATGTGAACAGTTTTGAGTTAATTTAAAATAGGTTTCCTTGAAAATCATATTCGAGGAATGAAAATGTAAGCAGCTTTCTCATTGGGCAGAAGATGAAGACGGCAGAACCTGAAGGGAGAGAGTGTTTGTGGGGCAGAGGCTCTGTGCCCATCACTTCCTTGTGACCCTAAGCTTACTTTATCTATGACACTAAGGCTCTCGGGAAGGTAAAGTCTGTGCTGAGTTTTACAGTATCCTTCAGCTTAGACTGCCCTGAGACTCTAATGTTTGAGCATTTCCATATTCCCACTACCAGCAGGAGCTATGTGACTCTCATGTTGGTACATGTTACCTACTATCATGGCCAGAAGGAGATATACAACTCCTGTGTTTGTACCTCTCCATGTTCTCATTATGAGCATTATGAGCATGAGCTATGCAACTCCCATGTTAGTCCATGTTCCATGTTATCACTACCAGCAGGAGCTATGCAACTCCCATGTTTTTACATGTTCCATGTTCTCATTACCAGCAGGAGCTATGTGACTCCCATGTTGGTCCATGTCCCATGTTCTCACTACCAGAAGGAAATATGGGACTCCCATGTTGGTATATGTTACATCTTTTCATTACCAGCAGGAGCTATGCGACTCTCATGTTTGTACATGTTCCATATTCTCATTACCAGTAAAAGCTATGTGACTCCCATGTTTGTACATGTTCCATATTTACATTACGATCAGTGGCTAGAAAGAAGGGATTTGCCAACGGACTCAGGGCAAGGGTCTTCCTATCAGAACGAGCTCCAACCTTTCCATAGCAAAGAAACATCTTGAAACAAAAGTTCCCTAGTTTAAAAGTGACCAAAGTCACCACTTTTAGCAATGTATAATTGAAGCACTGCGTCTCTGCTGGCTGACTTCCATTCTCTCCAAGAACTTGCCCTGCCACACTCAGGTACCTCACAGACACATGTTGGGTTTAGTTCATTAACGGCTTTGCTATAACCAAAATTAAAACTAAATAATAAACACCCCATTGGAGTCATTGATTTCCTTCTCTTTGGGTGGAAAACTTAAAGCAAAGAAGAAAATGCAGATGTGGGTCTGAGGGAGAACTCAGGGAGAAGCTCGGGAAGGCAATAGTGTTGCTGGGCTAAGCTCAACGCAAGGTCCTCTGTCTTCCTTCTTAGCCCAAAGCAAATGTCAGTAGCTTCATCCCATCCACCCTTTGCAGAGCAAATGCCAGACAGGCTGACATATAAAAAGGCTCACAGGGGTTTGGGGCATCAGGAACTGGGTGGAAGTAAAAGGACATTCAGTCTGGCTGCTTCCTGGGGACTCTTCGGATCAGAGTGTGCTGGGTGTGGTCGGTACCATTCTGCCTGCTTGTTTTGTCTTGGCACTCTGACCCAGGGGCAAAACAAAAGCTCTTTCTGGTCTAATGTCACCATAGAGAGAAATGCAGATATAAAAACTAGACATTGAAAAATAAAAGCTCTCCCAGGGTGAATTTTCACAGATAGCCTGGCACTTAGCAATGTTGAAGACTTTGCTTTTAATCCAAACACAGCGGGGCATGTACAAAAAGAGATTTCTCCTGAAAACATAAATAAATGCCTACTTTCAAGCTAAAGTAATCAAAGTGCATGATTTGACATGAGATTTGATCAATCAGATAATAGCAATTGGACATCTTATACCTTAATCCTATATTATTAAATTTGAACATATAATTTTCAGCATCTTGTCCAATCTTAAATGAAAAAGGAGGAGCCTCACTTCTATGTGGAAAGGCCCCACAGCTGGGATGGATCTGCTTCCCTTACTGCCTCAATGGAAGCGCCATCTATTGGTTGTCATCAGCAGTATTCACAGGAGGTCATTGGTTATTGATCACCCAAAAAATGTTCTACAATGTTCCATTCCTTTCTACATCCATGAGGAAAAATACAATTTTCTTGAGGAAGGCAGATTTCAAGATAGAGCCTTTCAGTCCTTGTCCTTGGTCTGTGTAGCCTTGGCTGCCCTGGAACTTGCTCTGTAGACCAGGCTAGGCTTTAGCTCAGAGATCTGCCTGCCTCTGCCTCCTGAGTGATAGGATTATAGGTGTGCGCCACCACCACCTAGCAGAGTAAAGACATTTTAAATAATAAACTGAGTGTAGAGTGACGACATTAAGGAATAAGGATTTGGATTAGGGATTAGTCTGTGATGGGAAAGGGTGAAGCATCAGCCAGAGGCATCAGATGAAATGCCCTTCTTCCTTGCTGTCACACTGCACCCTCTTCATTAGTCATGGGGTTCCCTCTCTGTCACATCCTCAACCCCCAGATGGGAAACAACTTGTCACAATGGATTCTCTGACTACGGGAAGGTCTACATTTCCAACATGGCGGCCTCCAGGCCCATGTAGCTACTGAGCATGTGCCATGTGACAACCAAGAGGACTGAGTAAGTTCTGTTCACTTAAATGCTTGTCGAGAGTATTACCAACGTCTGATAGTCTAGAGACAGGCAGAAGTGGTGGTCAGCCCCAATAAGAGAAGATACGAGGCGTCAGCCTTTCTGCCCTCAGTTCTAAGGAACAGAGCAGCGAGACACCTGCAGTCGTGATAAGTAGCCTGTAATATGTGATCTGAAACAGGTAATCTGAAACAGGAACGCCACGTACTGCAGGAATCCTGACAATTGCTGAAGAGTTCGACAAAAAAACAAACAAAAATAAACTCAGATCAGTTGACACAGATTAATTAGAATTATTCCTCCCCACAATGCATGCTTCCTTATCCAGTTATAGTCAAACATACAATCTGACAAATTAAAGGTTCTGTACTGATAAGAAAACGGAATAATTATCTAATGAGATGGCTTCCCTGTGGGAGAAGATCAGACTGATTGGGCGAGATGCGCTCAGAGATCCAGTCCTGGCGTGTGACTGGCATGGCAGGGGCTGGCAGAAGAGCAATGACTTAGTGCCACGGTCCTCCTTTAGGCTTATCTGCCTGGACTCTTTGTTTTTTTAACAGAGTAGTCAGGGAGAAAAAGACAGGCATCCTTCCTTTTGTGTGTCTATCACTAAGTCATCTGGCACACACTGGAGAAGCTTTCAGTCAGTGTTGTAAAGCTTCAAAGAAGACTGATCACTAATTGTGACGTTTGAAACCTAATCAAAAAAAATTTCCCCTAGGCCCTGAAGAAAAGGTGCCAACACTCAGCCTGGGAGCTTATCAATGAAGCCCCGAAATACACATAGGGACCAAATTTGTTGGTGGGCCAGGAAAGAGATTTCAAAAGAATGGGACTGATTTGGTCAAGTGGGAAATGCTCCAGCATAAAGGCCTGGGCTACAAAGGAACCCACACGCTCTGATAGAGATAGACTATATAATAACTATTTGCCATTGTTTCATCAAGACAGAATAATCAGTGTGAGTATGTGTGTGCGTGTCATGTGGAAATTCAAAGCAGGATAGAAAAGCCCCAGCCTTGTGCTTACGTAATTGGATGTACGAGCATCTTTAATTGGTTCCTAATTATACTATTTCTAACCTCTGTCACCCCTGGAATCTTTTTTATCCTGAAACCCCTGGCAGCTGAGGAGACATTTCTGATTCTTTTGCTTCAGCATGACTTTGCCAAATTGGAGAGAGCCTCATGTTTTCCCTGCTATCTCCCAACTTAGGCCGTCTAAAGAATAAACGGAATCAGTGAGCATGTGGTATGTAGTAAAAACCAAATAAACGAACTTTCCTGGGTAAAATGATACTATTATTAAATATACTCCAACCCAATTAAATTATTTTTGGCCCCATCATCTCTGAGGATCACACAACAGAGAGTATTGGAAGCATCAGTGCAGGGACATAATAAGGGAAGGCCACCAAACATTCTACCTCCAGGCTACTCTGCAATTCCACTCCATCATTGCACCTGAATATCTCTGAAGTTCTCAAAATGTTTCTGCTCTATGGGAAGACAGACTTCAGTCTTCCGTATTTAAGTACGTTCCTCCACAGCTGTGGAACATAATAAACATAATGTCCTGAGGTTGACTTTGCTCTAGAGGTTTACAAATCAATTTGTCTCTGTGGAAGTTTTAATATTTATCTAACAAAGACGTCTCTGTTCACTAATAAAAGCCATTTCGATTCCGATGCAGATCAGGTTGGTTCATTTATTTATTTTTCTTTCTGTAGACAGTGTAGCATAGTAAATAATTCTCTGAGACTATAGCAGAAGCCCTCTGAGGAGGGAAAGTGAGGGCAGCACCCATAGACCCATAGAATTTTACTGAAAGTGAGCCAGACAGATGATAGATAAGTAGATAGACAGACAGATAGACAAACAGACAGATAGATAATCTAAGAGATTCATAGAAACATATTAAATTATAGATATATTCCAAAAGCCTGACATGGTTGGCAAACCTGCAGGAGTCCACTGTGTTTTAAACTTCCGGGGTAGGTAGGAAGCTGTCAGACATGTGTGCAGAAGGGTGAAGTGGGCTGGAGAATGGGCCTAACACATTGCACAGTCATGTGTCTCCGCAGCTGCCTCAGGAGAGCTCATGGTCGGCTCCAATGACAGACACACAGAGTCAACCCCATATGACCTGGCACTAATCTACTCTTATACAGCTCGTGGTGTGATTAAGCTGAGGGTTTGTGAAACTGTTGGAGATTTACCATCTTCTGTCTTGGCTTATCTGTTATATAACTGCCATTTAGTTAAAAAAAAAAAAACATTTTTTACCTTTCAAAACAACTTTTTTTTTTTAATGAAAGTGTTCTTCATGTAAGATCAGGTTGTTTAAGGTGATGTTTACTTTGCCAAAACTGAAATTATTTCAGGCTTAGAAATGAGCTAAAATTCTTTTGAATACTATCCTCTCTTTCTGACACACACACACACACACACACACACACACACACACACACACACACATGCATCCTGGGCTATCTCTAAAGTTATTTTAGAAATACTTTTGAAAGTTTTGAAACTCCATATTAAAAAGATTCCAATGTCATACATGAAACCCAAATAAATGCTTTGCAGCATGACAGTGTCTTTGTTTTCTGCATGGACAGAGCTGCAGAGAGCAACCTGGGAAACATAAAACATGCCAAGCTTGCTGTGAGCTGAGGAATGCAGCTGCAATTGATTCTGCAGCAGTCGTGCAGGAGAGAAAGCAGGAGTCAGTTAACGCCTATTCGCTGCCCAAGCAGTGGTAATGTTGACATGTGGGAAGAATATATAACCTATGAGGGCCTTTATAACCCAGATAATTGTCAGAGTTATAGAAGAAAGAAAATGGGCAGGGCTTTCTGTGGTCCCTAAGTGCTGGCTGAGGCTTCTGTCCTGTCTGGACCCACAGCCATTCTTCCCCAAAGAAACATACAGAGATCTACATTAATTGTAAACTGGTTGACCTATTAGCTCAGGATTCTTATTAACTCTTTCTTACATCTTAAATTAGCCTATAATTCTTGTCTGCGCTAGCCATGTGGCTTGGTACCTTTCTTAGTGAGGTGTTCTTGTCTTACTTCCTCTGCATCTGGGTGACAACTGCAGACTGACCTTTCCTCTTCCCAGAATTCTCCTGTTCTGGTTGCCCTGCCTATATTTCCTGCCTGGCTACTGGCCAATCAGCATTTTATTAAAACAATACAATATAAGTAAGAGGATAAAACACCATTGTCCCACAGCACCTAAGTAAGACATTGCTGAAGATTTAAGAGGAGGGCAGTCTTTTAAACAAAAGTGTACAAATTGCACACAGAGAACATTATTCATCCACATGTAGTCATCGTGACTGAAGAGAGTGCACACGTCATACAGCTTTATGGAAAATGAGTCTACTACCATGGCACTGTAGCTTCAAACAAGCATGTCTGAAGTGCTATGCACATTAAGTTTTCGATGGAGAATTGCTTGGTGATTGAGAAAGCCACCACCCCACCATTCCCATACAGAAACCAAGGGTAATAAGCCTCATGAATGGTCTAGAACTTCTTCCAGAGATGCTGCAAAGGTAATGGAATTCAATGTGTTTCGTTCTGGCTTTGGTGACCTATAGCAAGTCAGTGCATGGTTTATTCAAATGCCTTACTTGTTCTTTACATGTTCTGCCTGGTTAATGGGGAGGGAAGATGAGAAAATGGGAAGGGTTCCTATGACTCTGAAAATCCACACTGTTCATGATATCTCTCGCTGTCTGGAGAACATGGGCATTTCTTCATGAAGATCTTATGAAAGAAGAAATTCTTGTCTGTAGTTCTGGAAAACTCCACAGGATGTCATGCCGTGTAATGCCCTCCCTGCTCATGCGAATTATTATTCCTTTTGACATTCATTGTGTATATCTTTTTTTTTAACGTAACACAAGACTCAAAGCTCCAAGACAGATTTTGGACAGTGACTCGTGTCTTACGAATTAAAATGTTTTTAGAAATAACAGATCAAAAAGCTTCACTTACTCCATCCCTGCTGTTCTCAATGCACCCACCAGGCAGCCAACCCTCTCCTCCTACAGGGAGTGTGCCACAATGTGTTACACATACACATGCAAACATAAACACACATACATATAACCATGCACATATGTATGTATGCATACACATAATCATCTCTCTCTTCGCTGCTGCACAGAACTTAGCATGTCAGACACATGGCTCAGTCAGTAGCCTTATAATTTATCATTAATGAAAGTTTTATCCTTAGTTCACAAGGGATCTCCCCTGTTTTTTCAGTGGCTGATGACTAGTTCACTATAGGGAGATTCATGGAAGGATTTGAGTTCTTTCCATTTGGGGGCCATAAGACTATTTAATGAGAACTACAGAACAGAAAGGGCTAAACAAACAGCTGAGCCTGTCCCTGTCGGTAGCTTCTGAGGTTAGACATCTGCGCCCACATAGCTTTCTCTTCTAGTGCTTGTGAGTCTTCCAGCTAGTGCTCAGCTACCCACTGCCGTCCCCTGTCTTCCTGATAAGGGAGGACATTAATGGAAGAGAGAACAGCATCAAGAACAGATGTCCCAGTTTCAAAACTTTCAGGGAAATTCTATTTAAAATTATTTTAAGCCAGCATTAAAAGCAACACTTTCAAATGTGCTAGGACATCAACATTTACAAATCTCTATTGTTACACATAGATTTATGCTGAACGGTTCATGATTTCCCAGCATGCACCAATCTCCCCACATGAGATAATTCCTGTTGGCTATCTGACTTTTGAGTCATTTGCTGTGAGGAATTATTAGCTGTCAAAGGCAGACACAGGACACCCACACAGAGGATCGTTGTTTTTTTCCTGCCTTTGGAGATTAAATTTCACTGGTTCCCGATAAGTTGATCCTAACCTATTTCTATGTAGCTGTATGTAGAAACAGTATTAAATTCTTCTCTACCCAGAGGCAATACAGCTTTAAATTAAAAAGAGGGGGGGAGGGAGAAGGAGCTATGAAATGTTTTAATAAAAGAGGCTGAAGGAAGAATACCCTTATAATTCAGAAAAAAGAAAATTTCCTTTGCTTGAGAAGACGCAGTGCAGGCATAGGGCCTGCCTAGGACAAATGATCCGGGTCCGAGGAGAAAAAGCTCATTATTGTAAAGTATACTGGCTTTACTTTAGATATACATTAGAGCGTGACCAGACATCTGTGACGGATAGTGCAGACCCTGAATACTGTCCCGTCGGTGGGTGTTAGTCCTGCACAAGGGTCTGCCTGTACCTCTGGAATACCAAAATCCAGAAATGCCCTGTGTAAGGGCATGAATGAGCAGAGCTTCTTTGGCCCAGTGTTCATTTAATCCCCACATCCGTCTCCCGACCATGGCCTTGAACAGTCCTTCACCTGTCTTCCAGGCTGGGGAACAGCTCTGCTTCCCAAAAGGGGTAATAATTTCGGAACAGACGCGGTCTGAGTCAGCAACTACATGACGCCAGCAAAACCTGTTGAAAATGGAAAAATCATTTCCACCTGACACCAAATAACTGTTTTGACTGATTATTTTCTGGGAGCTGACAGGTTGTTTTGGCAATGCAGATACAAGGCTCCGTCAATTTTGTGCATGAATGATACATGAAGTTCTGCATTCAACGCAGGGAAAACGCAGTTCTTCGCTGAATACTTAGAGCACTTGTTTTCCTCAATAACAACGGTTTAAAAAGTATCCACTTTGTAGATTCTGAAAGGATTTAAAAAAAAAAAACTCCTTAATCATATGGAGGAATGACACTGGAAAATATTGCCGATGGCTGTTTGGTGAAAAAATGAAATTGATGCCCTGGCAATGCTGAAGCATGCATGGGCAGCTTCTATATGGCCATTATGTGGTTCTACTGAACTTGTCCATACTGGGTTTCATGGTCTAAGTTGATGAGGACGACCGACCAGGCCTCTTCCTCAAGAGGGCGCCAGATCTCATTACAGATGGTTGTGAGCCACCGTGTGGTTGCAGGGAATTGAACTCAGGAACTCTGAAAGAGCAGGCAATACTCCTCTCCTCTGAGCCATCTTCTCCAGCAGTTTGCTGAATCTAATAAAGAGATGGTGTCCTCCAAACCTTTACCCTGGGTTGCTGTTTTGGTCAGTTTCTCCTAACCACACACACACACTGGAGAGGAATTATGTGCATAGGTGTGGCTTCTAGAGTTCTTTCTAAAGGAGGTTTTATTAAATAGAACACTTTATTGTAATGAATTCACAAGTCCAAACATCGCATAGCTAGATTAAGGAAGCCACTCCAATGCTCACCGAGTTCCTAACCCTGTACATGTTAGTGAGTGTCTGTGTAGTTAGAATGGGCATTCGGGGGCCTTGGGACTTCATTACTTTAGGTTTTACACTCTCACTATCATTGCTTTTCTATTCATTTATCCAGCATGAAGGGGGGATCATGGAAGAGCTGAAACTGGAAGAAAGAAGTTTTCTAGACTCCTCTGTTACTCATCACAGCCTAAAGAGTACACACAGCCAACAGAAAAGGACCAGATCAACCAGGGCCCTTTCCTCCAGCACTCAACACTGAGCCAAGCATAACTCTGCACGGCGGACCCCACACTTCCCATTCCATCCCGCACTCTACAATGGATTCCATTTCTAAATGCTGCCAGAAATTGAATCCAAACCTGGAGGCTAAGGTGATTTCTGTCCCCAACTGAAATATTTCTAATTTGGCTGATATAGTTGCCACTCTGTGTTCCGGTGAACCCAGGAAAGTCTTAATTATATGAGAACTATATCATTATTTCCCCAGGGGATGGGAATTAGAAAGTGATTTTCAAAATTTGCATGAGAGGAAATGAATACCTAGCAAAGAGAAGCATGACACAGGCTTAATTCTACCACAGTCACTTACTAGAATGCACTTAAAAAGAACAGATTTCTTCAATTATTATTCTTTTTATGGTTATTATTAGAGAACTCAATACTGGATTCCCTGACTCGAAGCTAAACGCTACCTAGGGTTATATAGCAGAGGAGGCTTTTAATGGGTGCCACTGAAACCTTAATGAAGGTGCCTCCACGCCTCTATTTTCTCTGCATGTAAAGCTGCATGAATGTAAGCAGCCAGGACAGGACGTGGAGTTCCTGATGAAGCTCAGAGTGCAATTTCCTACAAAATGTGTATGTTAAGCCTGCACATAAGACTTGAGAACAATGCCACTCAGAAAGCCACTTGGAACAAAACACCCCGCAGAAAACCCCTCTGGAGAAGAGTTGCGCCCAGAGGGCTCTCTGTTCCCCACATCCTCCGCCCATCCGTCGCTTACAGGGCATCAGCATCCTGCCTACCAGAGAGAGAGAGAGTACAACATGGTGTGCGTTCAGCACAAGCACCTCTCAGATCCTCCCCCCATCTGCCTTCAACTCCAGGGAGGTGAAGTTGTTGATTCTAAGTTGCTCTGAAGGCAATGCTAAAGGCATCTCTGGCCGGGGAGTGGAGAAATAGAAACAACCACTGAACACAGTGAAGACTGCATAGAATCTACATGCGTTATATGAGGAACGTGTGTGTGTGTGTGTGTGTGTGTGTGTGTGTGTGTGTGTGTGTGTATATCGTTAAACAGGAGAGTGATCATGTAAAATCACACTCCTCCTTCTTCTTCTGAGGGACAAACCCTCCCATCCTCATGTAATTCATAATTATCCAGACGATTGATGTCTGTTTTTAAGACTCCATCGTGAAACTATGCTGTCTTTGTAATAGACACCATCTCCCCAGAGTGGGCCATTTCATCACCAAAGACTACAGTTCGGGCCATTTTGAACTGCCTGTGAGCTGAAGCTCTGACCCCTTCCCCACACTTGTGGACTTAACAGTTAGATGACCAGGGCACAAGCCAAAGCTCTCTTGGTGAGGTGCACACGGTGTGTCTCCACCTCGAGTTCTGTTTCCCCCAGAACCCTGCAGGACACGGCTCACAAAAGGATGTCAAGTATTAAGCCAATAGCCATCTTGCTGTTGGCTGAGCCCCACTTAGAAACAGTGGTCCAGGGCAGAGAGGTAGGGAGAAGATGACCATTCAATTCTGCACACACACTATGTCTTCTCATTTTGTTATGTGGAGCTGCCTGAGAACTACGTCGCCTTTTTTATATTTCATGAAATACCTTCTGCATTTTTAAAAGGTGTATTGACTCAATGTCTTCACAACTGTACAGCAAAGGGAAAGGGTGATTAACTGAGTGAGTGAGCCAGCGCGCTTTGCATATGAAAAGGTAAGTGTTTCTTTTCAGTTGCTTGAGGGCATTCTCAATGCTCTTTTTAAAAGGAGAGACGGTTGGTTTTAAATAATATTCCAGACATGATTCCAGTCATAATTTATTTTTCTTCATTCAGGAAAGAAGCCATTGTCTAAAGCGATCCTGCCAATTTGTAAATGTTACTGAAATAAAAGAAAACAAAACTCAGGCAGAAAGATACAACCCTGAGCAGTTTCCTGGAGAATGCCCGAGAAGGCTGTCTGTTTTGAAAGGGACCTGTTCATGCTTTCATTTAAAAATGTTTAATAAAGGGGGAGACTTTTAATAACTATAACCCCGAGAGATCAAAAGAATTTTGAAGACAAACACATCATTAGGAAGCTGAAAAACCGCTCTGATTTTTCCCACAAGTCTTTTCTTCCTACCGATGCCTAGTCAAATCTCATGTCTCTTAGAATCCAACGGCTTTGTTTGATACAGAACAGTATATCTGATCTCTTAGACATAAAACTTCCCTGGGGGAAAAATTATTCTTCCTACTTTCCTATCTATCCCACAGACTCCTAGACCCACAGAGGACCAGGCTGAATGTAGAATCAAATCTATTGAGACCAAATGTGCACTAAGTTCAGCATGCGGACTCAAAGGCCATACAGCCATGAAGAGACACACTTGGCATCAGCAAATTACTCATTTGGATGTTGCTTGTGAATTGTTCTTTGTGGGAATTAATATAGCTCTAATTTCACTTAGTACACACACGGCATAAATAAGGGGTTTTCAAATCTATTTTACACTGCCTTAAAGGAATTTATAATACTGCTCTCTATGGGAAGAAATCGCTTTATAGAAATGGAGACCAAGCAAGGCGGTGGTGGCACACCTCTTTAATCCCGGAACTCGAGAGGCAGAGGCAGGAGGATCTCTGTGAGTTCGAGGCCAGCCTGGTCTACAGAGTGAGTTCCAGGACAGGGTCCAAAGCTACAGAAAAACCCTGTCTCAAAATACCAAAACAAAACAGGAAAAAGGAAAAGACAAAAAAGAAAAATGGAAACTAAATTTTTTCGCAATTATATAATTTTGAGAAAAAAATCTTGTTTTTAATTTACTCATGACTTAGAATGTGTGGGTAGAGTGCAACATGTGTGTGGTGCACTCGGGTGGTTGTGAGAAGGTGTGCAAGCTCACTGACACGTGTTGGCAGGCCAGAAAAAGGTAGCAGGTGTCTATTACTTATTGCCTTATGGCAGGTATTATCTCTGAACTGGAAGCTCTTATGCATACATAAATCCTTTACACCCCCCAGGTCCTCTCCCCTAGCCCTGTTTTTTTTATTTTTGATTGTCCCCTGCTTTTGATTTTTTAATTGATATTCACAATGATTTTCAGTGTTCCAGTAACGGATGCTGTATTTGTGTAACTGTCTCATGGCCATCAATCACTCCTTTCACCTCTTCACACGCACATGCACACACAGACTCATACACACACACACACACACACACACACACACACACACACACGTTCACACCCAGCTTGACGGGTAACCTTCACCATTGCCTCCTTGAGTGACTCTGATTTCTGGACTTTGGTCCCTGGAACATGAAAAGTAGATGAGGGGGGTTGGAAATCTGTGCTCTGGACAGATGTCCTGACAGATCTTTTCTGGAATTTTACCACAGTCTTCTTCCCTCTTTTTCTCTCCCTTCTCTTTCTCTTCCCTTCTTAATGAAAATGTGTTCCGAGTACCCTTCCCTCCCAGTCCGCATCTTTCCTCAGGTGGGCATCCTCCAGGGTCACAGATGCCCTCTGACTTCCTCTCTCTTCTGGCTATCTTGTAATGACTCCTCTTCACTGTGCCCTCCGCTGCTTTCTGCTCTGGACCTATGCCATTTGTCCCTACTGTCGTGGTTCTCAGAAAGACTGAACATATCAATGCACTTTGCACAACAAACACGATTTCCAATTAGTTTCAATTATCACAGGTTCCCCCAATCAAAATAAAACCAAACAGCTGTGCAGGTTTCATTAGGATGAGTAATGGGGTCCCAACCACAGGTTTGCACGTGTGACTTAGCCTTTTCTAGATGGTTACTAACTGGTCTTTATCAATGTACTTCATACTGTGAGCTGCAGTGGGAGGAAACTAACATACCAGGCTGAAAATGGGAGCTTGGAATAAACAGAAAGTCACAGGGTTTTCTGATGCACAGAACCCTTGCCTTAATCAGTGCAGCTTGGATTTGTAGCAGAGAAACAGAAGCAGAAGGCCAACCAAGTCCCTCCTGCGCAGTAGGAAAGCAGAGACTCTCGGGACAGCACACAGTTGAGTTATTGGATCTATTATCCAGGATAACTTCATCCAAAAAAATCAAAGTTGACAAACAAGAAACAAATTGGAATGAAATATGGATGAGCCTCCCGAGCATCCATCCATTGGAACACAATTGTTTAGGCTTGGCTATGCCAATTCCATAGAACACACAGGATGACACAGAGCGTTCTTCATTGTGTGATGTTTAAAAGATTGATTTCTGCTTGGCCCAAAGAGACATTGATCAAGGAGGCTCTGCTACTCAACCATCAGTTTTCAAGAGGACACCTTGCAGGACGAAGCTGTCCCACTGCTTCTCGGTCCGGTTTTGCAGAATGCCACCCTAACTCTGGGATGCTTTTCTTGTGTTTTTTATGTTGCTACCAAACACTATTTATTTATCTTCCGGGTTGCCTAAGCATTAGAAACTAATTAGTCCATAGCCCTTCATACACACTTTAGTATGGTAAAAAGAAACAGAGTTAAGCATAAAAATTGGAGTTTGTTATTAATCTGCCTTAGTTTTATAGCATACCTAATTAATTAATTAACGACATCTGTGAATCCTTGGCTGTGTGTGCCAACCATTTTACATTTTCTTCATACTTGCGAGTGTGATATTTTATTTACATTTTCATTAGGTGGACTGAACTTCATGATGTGAGGGGAAGGAATATTTTATTGATATGATTTCCTCTCCTTTGAAACCATTTTCTTCTCTTTCTCTTTTCATTTACTTTTATTTTTGAGAAAAGGTATCACACTGGGTAAACCAGGCTGGCTTCCAGCTCACAGAGAGACTCACCTGCCTTTGCCTGCTGAGCTCTGTGATTAAAGGATTTGTGTCGCCAAGACAAGGGAGTGCTGTTTTCTCTTAAGCTCTCTCTCCCCTTTCTCCTCCCCATCTCTCTATTAACAAAGGCAGAACTTTATTATAAGTTGTTGAGGGACTTCATTATATAATTATTGTGATTTTTTTTTAAAAACGTTTTCCCCTTTGCCCCAAACCTCAAACCACAACCAAACTAATAGCTGCAAGCTTGTTTGTTTGTTTTGCCTACGGCACCCGGTATTTACAGGCAATCTCCCTTCCAAGCACTAACAAGGCCCAACCTTGCTTAACTTCTAAGATCTGATGAGGTTGGGTGTGTTCAGGGTGACGTGGCTGTAGAGAGACTTAGTCTCTAATTCAAAGCATCTCCTCCCAAGAAGGAAAGGTCTCTCTTGTCCTATAACAGCCTAGTCTTCCTACAGTACTGTCTCAGAGAAATGCCTGCTGGTCAGGTCAGCTTTCTGCCCTTTGGTCCTTCAGCCAGTGAACATTGTGGGGCCAATCCTACATGGAGACCTTCTTTTTGAGTATTGAGTGCCCTTGGTTCCTGTGGAGACCTTCCCCTGCCTTTGAATTGTCCTTCGTGTTTGCAGCAATACCTTGGCAGATGGAAGGGTACCACACCTCGTGTCACCTTGCAAGATGTGGAGATGCCATGGCCTAGTGATCCAGACGACTACTGTCCGTATTAAATAACACACAGCAGGCCATTTGATTGTGTCTGCCTCATACAAACAACATAGAAATGTTTAAGAAGGCAGAAGGATAGCCAAGAAATCCTGACCAAAAAGAACACCAAAAAGAAGTATGGCCACACCCATTTCAAATTATACTACTGAGTCAGAGTAATCAAACCAGCCTGGTACCGGCACAGAAACAAACACATTGCTCAGTGAGATAGAATTGAGGACCCAGATATAATTTCACCAGACAAGTTACCTGATGTTTACTTTTTACATGGATACCCAAACAACACGCATTCAGCAATTTTGCAGGGGCACCTGAGCGTCAGCATGCAGACAAAGAAATCTAGAACTTCGCTTCTCATTGCACACAGACTAATTCCAAAAAGACTCAAGGATATCAACATAAAACCCGATACCCTGTAACAGCTAGAAAAGAAGAAGGGGTACACTCCAGTATATAGTCACAAAGAAGAGCTTTCTGAACAAGAGTCTGGGAACCCGGGAGAAAAGACCAAGAATCAATGAGTGGGCTCTCCTGAGACTAAAAAGATTGTGTGGAGTCAAAGAAACTCAAGCCAGGGAACGGCAGTCCACAGGATGGGCGAAAATCTTTGCTAGCTATTATTCACCTGAGAGAGAATTCGTGGCTAGACTATATAAAGAACTCAAATAATTGTCTTAAAAAATAAACAAAGAGTGCTCAACATCCTGAACCATTAGGGAAATTCAGATTAAAACTCTTCTGGTTTGCCTCAGTCAGGACGGCTATCATCAGGAAAACCAGTAACTCCGTGTGGATGCAGGGCAAGAGGAACCTTTGCACACTGTTGGTGGGAATGCAAACTAGTGAGGCTACTTTGGATATCGCTATTTCAGTTTCTTAAAAATAAAGAAGAAAGAAATGAATTATGATGATGACGATGATGATGATGATGTCAGAAATAGAACAGTCATATGACCCAGCTAAAGCACTCCAGGCATCCACTCCTCCTTCAGAGACACAGACCGTCATGTTCATTGATGCTGTCTTCACTATAGCTTAGGAATTAAATCAACGTCAATGTCTATTCACAAATGAATGAACACACTGTGGTACCTGTGCACAACGGAAAGTTACTCAGCTGTGAAGGAAAATGAATCATGAAATTAACAGGTAAATGGATGGAACCAGAAACAATTATAGCAAGTGAGGAAACTCAGGCCCAGAAAGAAAAAGACGGTATGTTTTCTCACATGTGGATCCCAGCATCAAACCTTTTTTTTTTCTGTATTTTACATGAAGCATAAATGGAAGTCAGTCAAGCCGAAAGGGGTTAATATATTGTGAAGAGGAAATGCATGAGGGAAGGAAGAATAGTAGATTATGCGCAAAATTAAAATAGGTGTAATACCTGGGATGGAACAGCTTAAACAGAGAGAGTCATAGCGGTATCTGAAAAATCGAGGGGTGAAGGGGAAGCCACCCAAAGGAGCACACAAAGCTGGACAGAATCCTGCAGTCTCAAAACCCACACTGACTTTTTCATGGTGACTCCTGGTTTAGGGAGTCACATTCAACCCTCAAAATCCATCCCATTTAAGTCAAGGGAGCCGGCGTGTAGAGTGAGACACTGAGACACAACAAACTACAACTGCTCTGTGCAGACAGTACTTCGTGGCCACCTCTCACAACTCCTCTCCTCAAATGCGCAGCCGTACAGGTGTATCTTCTTCCCTGTTAGGGTTGTCATAGAAACCAATGTGGGAATGAAGCAATATGAATATAAAATGCCGCAAAGTATATATTTATATCTCTCAGGGAAAACTTATTACCTAAAGAAAACATTGACAGTACTTCTGCCTCCTGTGGAATTGAAATAGGCAGATTCCATGTTGTAGGCTCAACATTGCTAACCTGTTTACGGAGCTGGATTATTCCAGTTGTGTAGCGTCGATGGGGAGTTTCCTCCTGTTGATTTACTCACCGCATAATCACCACCCAAAAAGCATTTGTTCAGGGCTGATTATGGACAGATACTGCCCAAAGGACTGCTTCACAATGTTCCGGGGAATGGCCCACAGTGTACCTAGGCTCTGAGAGAAGCAATGACAAGGGATGGCTGAACTTACGAGGCAAAGATGAATCCATCCTCCTCTCCCACTTCCTAGAACATTGCTGGAAGCTTCTACCCAGAACATGGACCCAACATGCCATGGTTTATCTCTCAACAAACTCCTCTTCCCTCACTGTTCCTGTAGGAGTCTACTCAAAACTTTAGAATTGAGTAGACACGAGCTGTACTTCTGCATCTGCTCGTTGTCCTTACTCTGAACACAGTGTTCCTGACATGTAGCTGCCATAGCCTCTCAACAAATACTGTAAGAGTCAAGTCGGGTAAGAATGTGCTTCAAATTTTCATCTAAGAGATTCTCCCAACACCACCCCATGCCTTCACTCTGTATGGATGACCAAACCATGTTTAGCATGGCAGACATTGATCTTGTTATTCTTAATTTCCCTAATGATTTACAATAGCATGGGATTAGACCCTATTCATCTCAACATGTCTAATGCCTGAGAGAGGCAGTTGTCACGTAATAAATGTTTGCCAAGCATACAAATATTTGAGAATTATCACTCAACTTACTTTTTATTATGGTCATTTTGAACTGAATCTGATCAAACGTCTTCCAGGAAAGCATACTTTATCTCCAGGAGTATTAGATCATTCAATTATGTTAAATATTTATGATTTGCTTTGCCTTATTTATTGTTGCATTGCCTGGTGAGCAAAGACACAATTATTTAAAATTATAATGGGAAGATCTTTCTGTGAGAGAAGAAAATGAGTTTTTGTGGTGTTGACATTTATGAAGACATTTGACATCTCAACCACCAAGCATCACAACAGTAAGGAGCAAAATAAAATTAAAATTATAAGACTGTGACAATGACACATCCCAGAGCTAAACTGTGGGGAGCAGCAGGCTTGTGCGCTTATTTTTAGCTGGAGAAAGTCAAGGAGGAGACTTTAGTCTATGAGTTACGAGAAAATATTCTTGAGCACCTTAGTTTATCTACATTTACGTTACTGTTATCTTTTATGTTACAGTGAGAATGTGTTGGAACTATTTGACCAGTTTTTCAAGGGTCCACCCATAATCAATTAATTGGTCTCATAGTCATGTTACTTTATAAGATTTCATATTGAAAATATGAAAACAAAGAGATCATCAATACAGCCGTACTGTCAGTTGGGCCTCATCCATCACCCCATGGAAGTTCACCTACTCTGCATTAGACAGTCTTCCTCGGGATTTTTTGCTCAGGACTTCACTTGCATGAATATTTCTTTAGGAATCATGCGTGGTGAAGAAAGTACATTTTGTGTTTGTCTTTCATCGCTAGGAAGGACATAACCATAATAGCTGAAGGGAAAACAGTTTCTCACATCTGCTGAGCCCCTGTTGGGCCATCAAGCCAGCATGAGGCCTGTGGCAGGATCCTGAGTGGAAGAATGAGGATAAGCATGCTTCTTTTACAGCATCCACATTTCAACTGTACCTCCAGTCCACCAGGTCGCTGTACCATGTCCCTCAAGAGAGATGTTCAGTTCTCTAAGTGATCCCAGGAAGTGGCCATATTATGGCTTCATTTCATGTTTACAAGAATGGCAGCTCAGTAGCATGCCAAGGGTTATGCTTTGGAATTCGATGAGGCTCTCATACAAGTAGATGACAACGGGGCTCTGAGTCCTGAAGTTTACTCCATTGGATCAGTGTGAGTGAAAAGAGACCCGAGTGGAAGGCTCAGCTGAGCTCCCAGCACTGCAAACTACAGCAAATGCAGGTGCTGCCCATTAAGAAAAGAGCATAAAACATGCCCACCTTATTTAATGGTCTGTCCTTGCCATCAAACCACAGGCACCACGTTTTTATATAGGGTTTTATATAGTTTTTTCAAATTAGCTTATAAAGTATTACATTTCATTATAGAATTTCAAACATAATTTATTGTGTTGATCCCATTCTCCTCTTCTTCTATACCCTCCCTTATACCTTTCATGCTTAAATAACCTCCCCTCTGCTTTCAATCCATTTATGATCCATTGCTCTCTTCCCTTCCTCAGCTCCTCTTTGCCCCCAGCTCCTGGCCTTCTTCTTCCTGGTGTTAGGATCTATACTCATACTCATATATATACACTGAAAGGTAAGATCAGTGTATGAGAGGAACTATATAATATTTATCTTTTGAAGTCCAGATGATAATGCTTAACGAAATAATTTCTAGTTTCCTCTACTTGTCTGCAAATACTCTAACTTCATTTTGCTGCACAGCTGTGCAAAATTGCACAAATGAACCGTATGGGAAGGTTCTCCCCTCTGTTGATGGGCAACCAGTCGGGCTCCACACCTCGCTGCCATGAATAGTGCAACTCTCATACCACAGCCTTAAATCTAGGTATCTCCAGCCCATTTCCCATCCCAACTTGGCTCACCCAGCTCTGTGAGCAGGTGAGGTCCCCAGTCCAGCAGCATCTCCCTCGTCTGGGAACATGCTGGAAAGAAGAAGGGGCACTGGGCAGAAGCCAGAGTCGTATTTGAAATTTATCACCATTTTCATGTGATTTTTATGCATAGTTAAGAGAAAATCATAACTTTAACTCTTCACAGCAGATGGTGGACTATGACAGCCCTACCCTTGCCTCACCCTCCTTCAGGCCTTGGGGCCACTACAATGAATTGGATTTTGAACTTTAAACAAAGGTTTCTGGCCTCTGTGTTTTCATTTTTTGTACAGCAAGAGATTTATTCAACCTCATTGCTTCATGCCATTTTATGACTGTGCTACGGTCTGTACAGTTTATGTTTTCTTCAGTGATGGGCACTGAAGCCTCCAATTTTCAGTTATTATGGAGAGGAATATGAGCACTGCTGTGGGCGGGCGGGGATTACAATTGCTGGATGCTAGCGTCCACAGAGGTTTGCCAGTAGATGTTGCCCAACACACCTTCAACGTGATTTCCTCCTCCACAGTCCCCCAAACACGGTTGTCCTACATGCTCACCGACACTTAGCAATGCTCTTTTAATTTTAGCTGATCTGGTGGCAGTGAGGCAGCCCGTTGGTTTTTAGTGTGCAGCTGTTTGGTGACAATGGCAGGCAGTGGACTATGTCCTCACAATCTGTGAAGATGTCATATTGCACAGGAATGTCCTTGGAGCTGCGACAATGGCGGTTGCTGATCAGCTGATACCCACAAGAAGTCTGTCTGCTTATTTCTTTCATGGATGGAGAAATATTGAAATTTTTCCCTACAATCCTTTTTGATTTTGTTGGGTTTTACTCTGTGTCTGTCAATTTTGACAGTTTCTATTTTTTGTTTTAGAAATTTTTTCACTCTATTTGAATTTCCATACCCGGGTCCATCAGGTGACATTTGATAACTTGCTGTGAATATTTCAATATTTGTAGAATCTGTGTGGTGTGTGTGTACGTGTGCTTTGTTTTTCATCCTGATTAGTCTTGTGAAGTTTTTTCAAATTTATCTCATCAATGACCATGTTTAGAGTTACATTCTATTTTCAACTTAATTTATACAAGCTCTTACATTTTTAACATATACATCTACATTTTTAAATATTATGTAAGCCTTCTCTAACTTCTGAGATGAATTTTTGTTGTTGAGTTTTTCAAGACAGGGTTTCCGTGAAATATTCCTACCTGTCCTGGAACTCACTTTATAGACCAAGCTGGCCTCGAACTCATGGAGATCCACCTGTCTCTGCCTCCTGAGTGCTGGGATTAAAGGCATGAGCCACCACCGCGTAGGCTGAGATGAATATTTTATTTATTGATTTATTTTTCTTTCTATCTTAGAAATATCTGTTTATAGATGTGCATTTCCTTCTAAGTACATATTCCAGAGCTTTCTATAAGTTTTTATCTACTACTAATATTTAATTACTATTAAATTTATTTTATGTGAATCATTATTGTAACAATTGATATAACCATCTCTTTGGTTTCCAACAGAGAAGAGCAGCATTGTACACATCCACTAATTGGATGAGGCTTCTTCTCTTACGTAATTTAATCTTGTCATGGGTATAAATATAAGCCTCATAACACTGACAGCTGTCTTTAAGAAGCTGTCAGTTGAAATATGGTCTCTATAAATATCCACACATCAACAAATTGCTAAGAGCAATAATTTTCTGATTTGTGTTCTTGAGGACAGAAAACATGAGGGGAAGGGAGTCGGGGCCTTGTGCGTGTTAGTCAAGTCCTGCTTCTCAGCTGCAATGGACCCCCACAATCGTGTTAATTTACACAATCTTTTCCTGAATATAACTCTAAACATTAATTTAACTTTTAAACATTGGGGATCGTGAGTGTCGGATGAGATGGAGCATGCGTGGTTTTGTAAGAACTGAGCAAAAGCAGGGTTCTGCATCAGTTTCACCCCCAGCCCAGGGAGTACAGGCTACTGCTGCCTTCTCTTTGCAGCGGGTGGTGTCCTTAGTGCTGCTGCGCCATCCTGCAGGGGCTGGGGAGGAGCTTATTAGAGTTAGTATGTCCTAGTGATGTCCCAGCTTGAGGAGCTTTCCGTAGGGTTGCTAGCGTTTGACTATCTTCTCCGATGAGGACTCTGCTCAGTTCTCCTGCTCACTTTTATTGGTTTATTTCCTTAGTGTGGAACTTTGAGAGTTTGCTGTATTTGTTTGTTTTGTTTAGTTTTTTAAGACTAGATTTCTCTGTTTAGCCCTGGTTCTCCCAGAACTTGTTCTATATACCAGGGTGGCCTCAAACTCAGAAATCCTCATGCCACTGCCTGCATGTAAGGGGATTAAAGGTGTGCATCACCTTGCTTTCTTGTATCATTTTAATACAAGGTCTTAATTGGGTATGTGTCTTTTAAACATTTCTTCCAAGCTATGCCTTGAATTTTTACTCTGTTACTGGCACTGATTTCGGCATTTGAAAAGAGGCATATTGTTCTTTTCTTATGAGAACTTAAAGTCTCCAAGGTTTGTGTGACAGGTCAGATTAGTCATACAAGGATTCTGATGTCTTGAATTAAACATTTGGAGATTAAAATGTCAACAGCACCAGAGGACATCAGGCTGTATTCTGCTTCTACTGACAAAGGTCTGAAGGCACTCTCTGGGGTTTCATGAGCGTGGGCAATAACCACACTTATGTAAGAGGTTTTGAAGGTTCACCCACTGACAGTGCAGTTGTTGGAGGGTTCTATGAGTTATATTTTTTTTGCTGTATTTAAAATGAATAAATCAGGTACTTTCTTTGGCAAACATTTCATACTAACCTGCTTTTACCCGAAGGCATATTTACTGAATCTTCTATGTATTTACTTTTATTGACTCTTTTTATATGCAAATAAAACTTTTCATAGAAAAGGTCAGAACGTATTATGGTTTGTTCTTGAAGAATACTTCTGAACCGTCATGGTTCTGCTCCTGGAATTTAAGGAAGGAGCTGTCGTACAACTTTGACAGCTTTGTGGATGCATCACTTTATATAACAGACTCTCTTGGAGGAGACCTTACACTTGGTGTCATACTGTATCCTGCAGCCACGCTGCAACAATGGTCTCCAGCACTATGACACAAACATGTCAGGTCCTATCCACTTCAGCTATCCAGTGTTTAAGATGAAGTTTGTGTGTCTGGTCAACAGTGTGGTTAAATGAAAGGCCACAGGCCCAACCTACCAGACAGGCCAAGGTCTAAGGGGGCACCACAGGTCCACCTACAGGGCCTGTACATTGAAGTTGCACCATCTGGTGGCTGTAATTGTAAGTCTTTCACAAAATTGTAAGGCCATTGTCAAACACTTAAGGATTATACATTCCTTGGTTATCTGGCATTTAAAGATGTATGACATAAAAAGAGACCCGTTGAGAGACTCACAGTGGCTTCATCAGCTTTGGCTTTGGTGGTGAGAGACTCTACAGTGTCTCCATCCTGAATTCTTTATTTGTGAAGAGCAAACTGGAAATGACAGCCCCTGGTATGCCAAGACGTGCTAACCTCACACCCCTGCAGTTATATGGTAAGAGGCACCAAAACACAAGCCAATCCTGGTTTATCTTACATGAACTACATCTGAGATTTCTGTCAGCATTTATATATCTGACTAGGAGACCAGATTGGATTCCATGTGTGAAGGTGAGGAATTCTCTGAGATAAATGCATATAAGAAAGTATTAAAACAAAACAGTTACAATAATTAAAAATGTGATGAAAATAAAACAACAACTTTTAGTTGGATTCAAACAGTATGTTTCATAAAGACTAGTTTTGCCAGTATTAGAAGGAAAAATACGGTGTTGGCAATGGTTCAAACATGACTTGGAATCATGTATATCATATAGGCAATGTTGGCGCAGAGGGCTTAGACATCGCGGCAGTGCTGGATGTAAGGCTTAGCTCATTGGGTTGCTCCAGAATCCCATGCTGTTAGTGTACAGTTTCTTCAAGGATAATAATTTAGAAAAAAACTGCAAGTAATTACATGAATCTTTTAAGCAAGTGGAGCCCACCTTAGATATTCTGTGAAATTTAAATATCTACTTTGAGGATCAGTGTTTTTCTGAAGCATTATTTAAATTGCATAGTAATTCTTAGATTGCATTAGTTAAATTTAAATTGCAAAATCGTTGTACATATATGCTGTGTGCACAGAGGCGCCGATAGCAAACTTATGCCATGTTTTTATTTCTCCTCTTGAGGATGCTGAGAGCAGTCATATTGGGAGACAAATGTATGTGGATGCTGGTTAAATAGATTTAAAGAGGAATAAACATTTGTATCTATATTTAATAATATTTAATATTTATGGTACCTTTTCTATATTATTAATAACTGTATAGTCTTACAGGAAGTAAAAATCAAAATCTGAAAAGCTATCACTAGTATAGTCAATTAATAAATATTAAGCACTCCAAATTTCTTTCTTCTGGGGTTTTCTGTTGCTTTCTGTAAGCCAAAGAGACTTTAACATTCATCCCTGCTATCCAGTTGAGAACAGGGGCGGATGCACACGACAACATGGAGTAGACCTGCAGAGTACTGAGCTGCACTCCAGTGTGGAGCTGATTGCACACTCAGGAGGGTAGCGCTTCTACCCAGACACTTATTCTCCCTGTGATTGTTTATGGAGTGATGGATACCAGAGACGAGCAATCCACGAGGGACGGAAAACGCTCAACAATTCGTGATCTGATTAACTGTACACAGTCAAGACTCAGCAGTATTAGTTGAGATCATCTATTCAAGGAAAATCCAGGTGAGATTCTCAAGGGAAGAGATGAAGCAAGTTTTTGCATTCCAAAAATAAGTGCCTTATTAAAAAAAGAAGAAAATTAAATTAACCAAGATTTCTTTAAGCAGAAACTGTCTTCTGTGAGGTTAAAGAATAAAATCATAAACAAACTGAATAATTGAAAGCATTGTGAACCGTGGCAGTAGTCCATTCCATTTGATTTTGCCACATTAAATGTGGAAAGTCTGGTTCTGAGTCCAGGCTTGGCTATTGTCTCAGTACCTAGCCTAGTCCACCCAGTTCTGCGGTTGTTTTTGCAGGGCAGAAGGCGATTGTTAATTGCCAGTCTAGACCCATTTCAACAAACATTTCTCTGGAAGAGAAAATTAGGTAGTCGGAAAAATTGTCTACCTATATTTGCACGGAGAGGGCTTTTCTTTTAACCCTTAGTTTACCTAACATCAACAAATACAATTCAGTATTGCTGTTCTTAATATAAAGCCATTTCCTTCTTTTTTACTTAAAAAGTCACTTAGAAATAAGACCACTATTCTTTAACTCCATTGTTTCAGGATTCCCAGGAGGTTCCTGCTTTTCACAGAAGTGGGGCATGCCTGGAGCAGAATATATTCTCTTGACTTTTCCCAACAATACTTGCAAGGACTTCTGAAGATTTCCATCTGTGACCTTCAGAACAGCGGGGTGCTGACAACTACAGCAACCGGCTCTGCAGGAAACAGCCTGGAGGTAGTTTCAAGGTTAAACCTAACTGCCACTTTTAGGGGCTCCTCATCCTCCACAACACCTGTACTACCTGACAAGCTTAAGTAAGCAGAAGTGGGATCTCCCACTTTAACCACTGGGCTCGCAGATGCTCCTCATCACTGCACTGGAAAACAGGAGGGGTCAGTCTCCCTCCTTGGGTCCTCAGGTGGGTTATGTATAGCAACAGCACAGATCGTTGTCACCATGGGTGAGGCAGAAGGGATAGATGTGGCTCTGCACCCCTGAAACTTTCACAGACAAGGCTGTGCGGCAGCCACTCATGACACTGTAGCTGCTGTCAGGCTGCACAGAGATGAATGCCAGCCAGCTTGTGGCTCCTTGTTTTTCTCGTGTTCATTCAAGGACTCCAGCCCATGGAACTGTGCCACCCACAATCAACAACTCTCTCTCCAGCTAGGTCAAATGTCTCTGGAAACACCCTCCCAGTTGTGTGTCTGCTAGTGGTTCTAACTGCATTTTACAGTGAAGGTAAGTCATCATCGCTCCAGGAAAGAAAAAAAAATGTGTTGTTTTTGTTCATTTGATTGTTTTGCAACTTAGAAAATTGCATGGTGTGCCCCACATGACCAAAACAGACTGTGCTGTAAAAACATAACATTTGTGTATAATCTGGATAGACTTCGGCACCCATGAGTCACAGATTTTACAGACCTGAATATCTAGTGGTCCCTGTCTACATGATCATGAGCATCAGAAACAAATAGGAGGTGCTGAGGTTGAGGGGATAGGGGTCGTCCTTGGTGTCACAGTGGCAGCTCATGCTGCCCATTAGAGCCTTGCGATCCTCACACGGAGTGTCCCATTGGAACAGTAGAGAAGGACAGAGCAATGACGCCATGCATCACGCCTACAACCTGTCCAAGCCCCGGTTTTGTAGATGAGATGGTTTACCAATAAAAGCTGAAACTGAATCCTGTCACCATCTCCCTCACAGTCCCCAACAGGGGTCTCACGAGTGGCCGGAAATGAATAAATACTCAACAATTAAAACACCGACTAAAAAAATTAAACACATAAATAAAACTTGGGAAAGAAAGCTCCAGATTACATAGAAAGATCGAGAAAGAGTTTAAAATGTTTTGATCACTGAAATTAAAGTGAGGTTTCACAATGACCTTTAGGACACATTTCCAAAGATTAAAAAGAAGAAAAGCAAAATGAGGAGAAAAATAAAGCAGAAAGGCTATGTTAAACTCGACTACCATATTCCTTCTGTGTCTTTATAGATATCAAAAGACATGCTTATTTTTATCTTTTGACTGTAAAATATTCTTTTTTTTTGTTTTTTTCAAGACAGGGTTTCTCTGTGGCTTTGGAGCCAGTCCTGGAACTAGCTCTGTAGACCAGGCTGGTCTCGAACTCACAGAGATCCGCCTGCCTCTGCCTCTCGAGTGCTGGGATTAAAGGCGTGCACCACCACGGCCCGGCTTGTAAAATATTCTTTTGATTATGACAAAAGGGAACTTAGGAAAATAATAAAAAGGGTATTTATGGGAAATTCAGTCCATTTTCTTTCAATTAAACTACTGCAGCCTTGATTATTCACTAGATCATGGTATGTGCAAATCTGTTGATTCACAAAACAAATTTTGTGTGTTTATCTCTTAGGATGTATGCACTGATGTTTGTCCCATAGACCACAATTTCACGGGCATGCATTTGGAGGGGTGCTTTAATTACATTTCCTCAGAATTCCTGTTTCTACTGATGCCAATGTTCATTCTCAAGATGACACCATTATAGATAATGTTGAGCATCTCCTCTTCCTCGTTCATATGTTTTATTATAATGTCTCTTGGTGTGGATGTGGCTTTATCTTTGTTGGGATTTGAAGGTTCCCGAGAACAGGATAGGTATATTTTTATGATGCTGTAAAATCCCCACCTGTCTTCCTGCCTCTGACCTTTCTACACTCCTGCAAGCTTCACCTACTGTCAATAGACTGATCTTCCTACCCTCGGTCATTTTGCTTTTCATATTCTTCATCCGCTTGTCTTGGTTTTAATCCCCACGGCTTATGCCACCTTCGCTGGCATCGAAAGCTTTCATGCTATTGTGTGTTACCTGGCAACAGCGCAGCTCACACTGTGTCTACACTGAACACTGACTGGTGCCCTCCTCTCTAAGGACATGAACTAGCTCCTTCACTCCGACCTCCGTCGTTGTTTAGAGGCCTAATATGCTTCATAGCATCAGGTTATGATTTTCTATTTCAGAAACTCAAACACAAATTCTCACCTCTTTCTGCACCTGTGTGGTGGTAGAGCCTTGGGTTTCTTTAGGTCAGCTCCAAAAGGTCTTTACTCATTGTGACTCCCTGGCCCTTTGCCCTTCTGTTTTAATTTCTTATTAGTATTGCGAAGTGCGCCTCCTTCAAAGCATTTCTTAGTTCTATTTCCTCCCCTCGATACCACCAGAATAATATTCCTACAACAAGGCTGCCATTATAATCATCATTTTTCAACTCAATATTCCATTCCAGCTTCCATGGCCGGAGACCCTAGGGCTAGCAGGCTTGCCCATGTATGAGCTCTGTGATCATGAAAACAGAACTAGCTGGGCTCCCTGTATGCACTATTATGTCTCTGTATTTCCAATGTTAAGGAGTTATCTAGTGTATTGTCCTAGCTAAGCTTTCAATGCCCACACGAACCTTTCCTTCAACTAATTCGGGGACACTCTACAAGACTTCACTCGAGTCCACCCTGATCACACTGGAATGTGGAACCGAAGAAACTGCTGTAACAGCAGTGAGGTTTTATCCTTCATAGCACCTAGGACTATTCATTCTAGAGTGTTAAGTCAACAATTATAGATTGTAGATTAATCAATAAAACTGTACTTTTTGAATCCTAAGTAGCATATTCTTTTGCAAACATTAGACCATACAACCAGTTATAGGTGTCCCTCACTCTGAAAACAAGCATGCATTTCTTACTGTTTGCAATAGAATAGAATAAATTCTCGATCTAATGAGGCCCTAAAGTTAAAATATTTTCTGGAAATGCAAACCATGATGATCATTTGTGCAGTGTTCACATCCTGTTTATTACACACTGCAGAACCTGGTTGGTAGAGTCTAGTGAACAGCCAGTGCAGGTTCACAATGCCTAAAGCCCAGCTCTGGTGAGGGTGGAGGAAGCATCGGGCTGGGGACTGGGAAAGTGCAGAACTCTTCCTTTCACTCAGTTTAGCAGAAGAAGCTCTAAAAGTCAGTCTAAATGTTTTTAATCTGTAAGAATATAGTATAAAAATATTTTTAATGATGTGATTTGGAAATTTTCATGGACGGGACTTTTTGGAGTTATTGTAAAGTATTTAGGAGTAGGGGAAATAGAAAACTTCGTCAGGCTGGAATAGTGCAATGATTCCTAGGAGCCCTCAAATGAAGATCTGCTGTTGCTTCGACTGTTTGTTCTTTTATTTTAGAAATTGAGGTCTTGCCGCATAGCCTTCGTTGGTCTGTTATTTTTTGTGTAGCTTAGGGTGGTGAACCCTCCTGCCCCTGACTGTCAAAGGCTGTGATGTGGGATGTCCTTCTATATGCTGAGAATATGTGTCGTTTTTATTGGCTGGTGAATAAAGTTGCTTTGGCCTATGGCAGGGCAGAGTATAGCTAGGCAGGGAAAAGAAGACAGAGTCATTGAGGAGATGCCAGCAACCCATTGGAGCATCAAGATGTACTAGATAACAGGTAACACCATGAAGCCAAGTGGTGATGTACAGATTATTAGAAATGGATTAATTTATATGTAGGAGCTGGCCAGTGATAAGCTTGAGCCATCAGCCAAGCAATTATAATTAATAATATCAAGTCTCTCAATGATTATTTTATAAGCAGCTGAGGGGATCCAAGGGTGGGAGAGAAACTGGTCCAGCGGCAACCGGATGAAACAGAGAGAAACATCCAACTACAAGCATGTCCAGTTCATGACTACACATAATTAAATCAGTTAAATCATTTCATGATTTCAAAATAACTATCAAGCAGCGTAGACTGAGCCCTAGGATTTTTCAGCCACCATCAGCTGCTCCCCAGCCCCCTTGTCTTCTCATCATGATGTAAACAAACCTCCTTCCATTGTGAGAAACGGACACAGCAAGTATTCTCCATCTGATATTTTGAATCTAATGTTTAAAATATGTAGTTTGGTTAACTTGGGAAAGCACTTCTGTTTCACCTTCACCTCTGACACTAATAATATATTCAAGGGCATAGAGAAAACAGCCCCAGACTAGGTCCTATGATAAGCTAATTATTAGCCTTGTCTTTGCAAGTGGCCACTTTAGCCAGGACTGCAGATGACCGAATAGAAATTGCATCACAGTGAATCTTTTGAACAAATAAAATCAGAAAAGCAGAGAATAAGTTAAGCAAGATATGCCACATCACCCGAGGATGAATGCAATTAGCATTACATAAATGTTCTGTGGAAAGAGAGTCGCCTCCCCTCGCACAGTTGGAGATAACATCCTGTCATCCCTCATCCCTGGGAAAATCATGGGCTCCCCAGCCCTATTCACATCGAGGTAATTATGCCTAGCTAATAAGCGATGTCAAGGAATAAATATATTCTACAACACTAATTTTGTATGTATTTTAAGCCTTGTGCTTGAATGTGCTGGAGCTTTATCCAACAGAAGAGATAATGAAAAGGGGAAACAAGAAATCCATATAAGTTCATTAACTTTTTTACTCTTTTAAAGTAAACTATAATTTTATAATTCCCATGGATTCATTTTAAATATTTGTTGTTATTATTATTATTTGTATGTATGTACATGGCACGTGAGCATGTGTGTGGTCATACATATGTATGTGTGCTTGTGTGTAGTCATATCTGCATGCCTGTGTGATGTGTGTAGTCATGTGTGTGTATGTCGTCATGTCTGTGTGTGCGTGTGTGGGTGTCACGTGTGCAACAGTGTGCACGCGCAGGTTTGAGAACAACTCTGTGGTTGCCTTTCGCCTCCTGTGGGCTTCATGGACCAGGTCATCAGGCTTGCATGGCATGGACCTTTCACCCACTGAGCCATTTCGCCAGCCCTTTGTGGATTATTTCTATGACTATAATCTTTTTAAAATGTCATGACATTACGAACTCTGTCTTCTGGTCCAAGAAGACTCAACTTCATGACTCATCCTCGGACACAGAGGAGGTTTCCAGGGCAGGTTTTCTGCTATTCCATTAATGCTAAGCCTCTCCTTCTGCTGCCTGGGGTCACAGGACTCTTCTGATGGATCTTTTCTTCTGTCTTTGCATCCATGCCTGTGATTGGTTGATGTCTTTAACTTGTGCATCCCAGCCAGACCAGGACTGTCAATTAGTCAAGGCCACAGCTCCTAACAAAGCATCTTCAGCGGCTCCTTCAGGTGATCAGCCTGGGTGCCAGAATGCGGTGTTTGCAGACTGTCCCTCCTACAGTGCCAGCATGACACCCACCAAACCTCACATGCTATACAGTAGCCCCGAGAAGGATCAACCATATTGGTAATACTTCCTTACACAGAGGAAATTAGTTCTATCACCCATCAGTCTCACAAACACTACCAGAAGAAAAACAGGTGCATAATTGTTCTGCAGCATTGAGACCGAATAATGAAACGGAGCTTAGCCTCTTCCTGCCATCTAGCATATGAACACCCCAAAGCCTCAAGGATAAGACACTCAGATGACCACACTTGGTTCTTTTTATGTCCTGGATCTTCATCCCATTTGGAACATTTGGGGTTCTCTACCCCCTTCTGGTAGAATTTTTTGAGCTTTTCCTCAACCCAATGACCTATGAGTATTCTCCACTTAAGTTTAAACTAACCATCCAGGCTCATCCCCCGCCAGCGTCCACTTTATATCCATGGCGAGTCAATCAGGTTTGTTCCCAATGCAAAGGGGCCTGTGATCAGCACCTCCCTTTGCTTCCCCTCTGCCACTTACACTTGTAGCTTGTCATTCTTTGTCCTAATGTGACAACGGACTCAGAAGCCACTGGCTTACGAGTGCTTTGGTCACTGCCCAGTTTTCTAGGACCCTGGTCTCTTAAACTAAGCCCACTAAGAGCAGAGAATGGTCCCATGATTTCCCAAGAAGCCCACAAGATTCTCATCACCACCCACTTTAACCAGCCTACTTCAGACTGTCGCAGGATTGACTTCTCCTGTCTGCTGGAGCTCTAGCATCTAGAAGCAGGCCAACAGAAAAGGGCTTCTGATCTCAGCTTCGGTTTCTGTTATTTAAAGTGAGGAGGGGATTTTCAATCTCTGTCTTTATTTCCATGCATGGTATAGGTCTGGTTTCCTCACACGTGTATGGGGATTTAAACTTTGAAAATTTCCTTCTTCCTTTTTATATATTAAAAAAACATCATTTTTAGCTAATTTGTGTAATTATTTTGTCAAGCATAGCTAATTTGTGTAAGTTTTACAGAGGTCAGAAATGACATCCTGAGTAAGCTATGGGCACAAACTCATTGGAAGCTGAAGAAGAAGGTTCACCTGAACATAGTGCTGAAAAATTAGGATTTTTAATCCCTCTCTTCTTTGCAATGGAAAACATTTTCTGTGATAGCAAAAAAAGGACAAGTCACTTTCTCTTGCTATACATTTATCTCTAGGTTAAATATATATTGCTAGCTGTATTTCTAACATCGTACTTGAAATTATGACAGTACATAGCCCTGATCACATTTGAACCAGTATTGCTTTTAAGCAGGAATGGCAGAATGAATATTTAACTGAAAACTTCGATGAGTAGTTCAAGTAGCTCCCAATTTATTCTGAAATCAGACCTTTAAAAAAATAACTGGAAGGCAGGTAAGTAGAATAGATTTCCAATTAATCCCCCAAGTAAAATTGAGATAGTTTTTTCATTTTACCTAAGCAAAGAGAAAGTATGTTGTATTTAAATAGGTGAAAATAACACAGAGACCCCTCTGAGGTCGTCTCCTGTCAGAAACTCTCAGTCTCTCTAGTCTGAGTCATCCCTAGGCTGACTTGCAACACCACAGGCAGGCTTTGGGGTACGGCATGGGATCTGACAGACCTAGCTGTTCATTCTTCTCCCTACCCACCCTGATATTCACACAGCATCCACTTCCTTAGGATGCCTGAGATGACTCTGCTGTCAACAACGGTCAGCAGCAAGCTGGTGCTGTTCCTATGCCAACATCCCTAACTCCAGCTACCGTCCTTCCTTTACAGCTGCACTTACAGTCTTCCTGATGAGGGTCTAGACCACTGAGGAATGTTCAAAGTTCAGGGTTCAATCGCTTCTTTCCTGAGTCTGGATGGCAACAATGCCGAAACCGAAGCAGGAGTAGCTCTAGCCTCTTGTCTGACATGCAGCTGTGGGGAGCCTAGGCTTCTCTGCTCTAGGATGCTCCGGTCATGAAACACACAAATACAAAGCTAGTGGCTTCCATTTGTTCATAATTCAGCCATGGGTCATGCCCTGCCTCAGAGGAAGAGGAGAGAAGGTAATAGGTCAGGTCCAGGGAACCATGAGTTTCTGGGAAGATCCCAACTCCCCTGAACAGAATGACCCGCGCTCTCACTTTCTGATAGCAGGTTTTTAAAGGATGTATTGCCAGCAAGAAATTGGCAAGTATTGTTAGGCGGTATCTACATTCTTCTTTACTGTTCTTATTTCCACTCCAAAATAAATTTTGAAAAGTATAACTTTTATATTTGCTTTGCTTATTGTCTGTGTGTTTGTTTGTTTAAGAGGAGTTCTCAGTGTGTAACTTGGTCTCAAACTCAGCTCTGTAGCTGAAGCTGGCCTTTAAATTTTTATCCTTTTTCCCTCTATCTCCTGAGCCCAGGAGTAAATGTGTAAGGCACTATGCACTGTAAATAATTTACTTTCTGAGGTTCAATTAGTTTCTTATATGTTTTTAAATATTTATTTTTATTATCATCAAGAAATGAGTGATGATCTGTGACATGTTGAATACTGTTCATGGTCTGAGACAAAACAAAAGGAAGAAAGAAGAAATCAAGGACTGGATAGATGGCTTAGTGGTTAAGGGCTCTGGCTGCTCTCCCAGGGGACCCAGGTTCAATTCCCAGCACCCACATGGTAGCTCACACCTGTTTGTCACCCCAGTTCTAGGAGATATGACACCCTCAGACAGACATGCGCACAGGCAAAACACCAATGCATGTGAAATACAAAACAAAACATCAATTTTTTTTTTTAAAAGAAGAAATTGGAGTAGAATTTTCAGGAGATACCCCGTGTGAGTAGAAAATGTTCACAAGAGCTCTTCACACACACATTTTGCACATCGTTTTCTCCCTCTCACCCCCAATAACCTAAAACCACTTGAAATAATGAGTGTGACAAAAATAGAAGAGAATTTCAGAAAATGCATGGAATTAGAAAAAGCGAAGCTTGGAATGTGTCTTCTGACAGAAAAGCTACGAGAACTCTTCAGACGCAGTAGCCTGCTTACGGGTTTTAAATCCAGATGAACACAAAGCAGCACACGTGATCGTAAACCCAGGACAACAACGACATAAACCGGTTCAGCACCCTGCATTTGAGTCACCAGGGCCCGCTGAACAGAGCGGATTCCCTGAAGGAGTCCAGCGCTGCTGCAGAAACAATCAAACATCTGTTATTTACAACAGGTTTACAGGCGGCATTTGTGGGAGCTCATCACAATGGTTTACCAACACAGCCATGTTTTTTTCAGAGATGAGAAGCACCCAGGCATGGTTTTCTTCTTACGCCAACAGTGTATTTTTGAAAATAAGTGGTCACGTGCTCAATGCAGTGTTCTCAAACTGCGATAACAGCACTTGGCTTGTTTGGGCAGGAAAAGTGGATCGGCTTTGGGATAAAGTGCAAACCAGAACAAACCCACACACAAGCCCTGTACCACAATCAGTATTTAGTGGCCAGTTTCCAGAGCCACTCTGCTTTTGGGTCACAGGCCTGTCGAAATAATGATGTTTGCAGGACTTTGTTATGAAGCTGGGTTCGGCTGAAGTCATGCTTGGAATTATTTGACTTTGTCTTCTTGATTTTCAATGAAATACAGAAAATGAAAGATAGTCGTTTTAAATGCTTTCAGAAAACAGCATGTTTGGGTCTGTCGATGCGTGGTGGTAAGTTTCTATATCTGCTTTAGAGTCGCTTAATGAAACTGCTTAAAACATTTGATAAATCTAAGAGCATTTCAAGGTAACTTGCTGGTGAAACTGTTAGACATAGGTGTGCCCCCAAAAAAGGCAACAAGATGAATTGAAATGTGGTCTCAGTGACTAGTAAAACCATTGTTCCCTGGAACATATTCTTTTGTGTGCATTTGTATGTGCAAGAGTGATTAACACACACACACATGCACGCGTGCGCATGTGCTCAGAAGAAAGGTTATAATCTCATATACGTCTTTATTTTCAAGAAAAATGTCTATTAAGGTAAGGAACATGTGGTTTGAATAAAAATGTGCCCATTGATCCATAGGAAGTGCATTATTAGTTGTAGTAGGTGTGGTGTTGGAAGAAGTGTGTCATTGGGTGTCTCAGGTACTCAAACAAAGGCCCTGTGCAGCGCTCTATTCTTGCTGCATGCTGATCTGGATGTAGAAGCCTCCGCTCCTTTCTCAACCAATATGTCTGCCTGCATGGCACTTGGCTCCCTGCAGTGACAATAGTGGACTAAAACTCTGAAGCTATAAGCCAGCATCAATTAGGTGTTTTCCTTCATAAGGGTGGCCATTGTCCTGGTGTCTAATCACAGCAATAGAAAAGACAGGATGGAAGCAAGATCTCAGGGAAGGGTGTACCTGTGTGGCCCACAGTACCCTCAACCAGAGCAGTGACAATGTTGTTTGCTCGTGAGGCTGTTCAGTGACTACTCCATGGAGACTTTAACACAGACTGAGGAGGACGAAGGCATGATGCCATGGCTGAGGTTGATTGGGAGAGAATGCCCACGGCCCATGGCCTTCAGACCAGATTCCACCTCAGCACTGTCAGACTTAGATCAAGAGATATAAGATAGCGGTAATAGAAAGGGCTAATAAATGAAAACTGGGAGAGGAATTCTACAGGTTTATATAAAAGGCTCAACTCAAATATCATTTTTATGCTGAATATTTTCCTCCAGAACGAAACTGGCATTTCTGTGTACTATCGCTATGGCAATGCGCTCACCCGGCTCTCAGCCCTGGTTTCTGATCCCAGCATCCTGCCACGTAGAGTTAGTTCTGGTCCAGGCCAGAGATGCCCCCGAGGCCCTCTATTACCTGCCCATAGAAGATGTTATGACCAGAAGAGGGTCACGGGAGTGAACAGGATCAGGGCCATTCTTGTGGTTTTTCTACGCTGAAAATATCATTAGATATCTGTTCAAAATTTCGGAAACATTTTTATCCTGCTGCGTTACGGCTTCATCTTGTTCCTTTCTCTAGAAATTCAAAACTGCATCATGAATCATCTCGAAGGCCTAAAGCACGGGCTGCCATGGCACTCCATCCAAGCACAGAAGGATTTGTTTCAGGGCAAAAGCAACTCTAAATACACATTTTTTAAACCGAAGGAAAAGTACATTCTGCTGAGCTGTTATAACGATACAATGGCTGCCTGAGCCATCATAGTGTTTGTTACAGCTCTTCCATCTTTGGAAAGCAACCTCACGCAACCAGAGACCAAGGAGAAATAAACAGTCCTAAAGAAACAAGAGATGGGGCTGGAGAGATGGCCCAGCAGTTAAGAGCACCGAGGTTTAGTTCTCAGCACCCTCATGTCAACTCATAACCGTATGTAACTCCAGGGGATCCTATATCCTTTCCTGGCCTTCCTGGGTACTGTAGCTCATAGACACACATGTGGGCGAAACACTCATAAGCCTAAAATAGTAAATTTTTTGAACCAAACATGCAATATACTTTTATAAAAGCATTTTTACTGAGACAGTGGTTAAGGTTCAGGCTGCAAAGAACTACGACATGGCTGTCATGAAACACGGTCTTAGTCATCACAGAAGTCATCCCAATGCCCACTGCTAGTGACGTAACCCAGACCACTGAGAAAACAAAAAGAAACTTCCTGGCTGTTGGAAGCACTGAGACCCCAGATCCTGAATTTCTTGTAATCCCCTGATCTGAGTGCCTACAGCTGCTCTGAGCACGAGACCTTCAGGAGTTCCTGATGGCAGGAGAGTGGTTTCTGGTGGGTTTGGCTGGTGCGTGGCTATCTCTATATAATCTGCCCCTGAGGGGTCATCCTTGGCCTGGCAAGAGATGTTGCCTGGGTCTGGACCCTGACAGGTGCCAGGGGAGAAGCCAGACACTTTTGGTAATTCTATGGAAACAAAAACAGAAGAAAGAGAAGACAGGAGTCATGAAGAGCTTCAGGGAGTTCCAGTCTGTGCATATATGCATCATTGTGCATGTGTATGTGTGTATGTGTGTCTGTATGTTTGCATGTGGGATGTAGATATGCATATAGGTTTATGTGCACATGTGAGTAAGAACCAAAGGATTACCTTATGTGTCCACTTTTTCTTTAGCTTTTTGTTAATTAAATCAATGTTTAACCATTCTACATAGGTTTATAATGCAGCTTTAGCTTCTTCTGTAACGTCAGGTTTATTTTATGTTTTGCCTGTGTATAAATATGTGCACCAAGAGTGTGTCATTCCTGCAGAGGACAGAAAAAGGCACCAGGAAACCTGAAACTGGAGTTGTGGATGATTGTAACCTGACATGTGACTGCCAGGAACAGAACACGGGTCCTCTGCGAGAGCAGCCATTCATTGCTGTCATCTTTTCAGCCACTGAACTCGATTTTAAGAGAACATGCAGAAATGTACACTACAAAGAAACAGAAATAAGAGCAATCTGTTTCTGAAAAGGCTTGGCAGGCGGAGAGAAGGCTCAGGGGGTGAAGTACTTACTATGTAAGCATGGGAATATCAGTTCGTAACCCAAACCCATGCTGAGAAATCTGGATTCAGGAAGGTGTGTCTGTACTCTGTGTGCTGTGGCGGAATAGAAAACAAAGACTGGAAACTCCCAGGAGCTCAAGAGCAGCCAGCCTAGGAGACACAGAGGTGAACAAGCAGTTCCTGCCCTATGTTGGAAGGCAAAGATTGACCTGAGCTGTCATCTGACGTCAGATTCATGACCCGGCATTGATGTGCACACACAAGCACTAAGTGAATTTTAAACAAATATCTATCTCTCATCTATTAAACTATGTATCATGTATCTGCCCTTCTATCTGTCATCTATCTATCTATCATCTATCTATCTATCTATCTATCTATCTATCTATCTATCTATCTATCATCTATCTATCTATCTATCATCTATCTATCTATCATCTACCTATCATCCATCATCTATCTATCCTTTATTTGTTTATTTATTGTGTGCAAGCGCATAATGCCATGGTACACAAGTATCTCTAAAGCCTTTTAAACACTATCACCTTTGAGTTTAAAACAAAAATATTTTTTTATTTTGTGCGTATGACATGTAATACACATGTATTACAGCATGTGTACGCCTGATGCTCTTAGAGGTCAGCAGCGGGCATTGCATCCACTTGAACCTGAATTATGATGGTTGTAAACCACCAAGTGAGCTCTGGGAACTGAACCCTGATTGTCTCTCGGAGCAGCCATCTCTCCTGCTGTCACTATTGACTGTTAGTGACCCATTCCTCTCCCAGAATCCCTCACCCTGTGGCTATGGCCTGAAGAGCGATGATGGAAAAGGTGAAGAATAAATGAGAGCAAGCAGGAGAGGCTCGCCATGCCAAGGGCTCAAGGACGCTCAAATTGGGTGTCTGGGAGTTTACATATTTCAGTTTAGAATGGCAGCTTCTCATACTTATTTCATACTTTTTCTGTGACAATATACTCTGAAAATGCCTGCGGACTCCAGTGGCCTCTCTTTAGCTGAATTATTAAATCTTGGGTTTCTCATTAATCAGGTCTTAAATAATGACGGAACTCACAAACCTGACCAGGCATGTCAAGATGAAAACTAACCCTGACCAGATCATGGTGAAGCAGTGGCAGCCTCTCACCTAGCACTTGGATGAGTTCTCTCTTTCTTAACAAGGGATGCAAAGACCAGAGGGGCGTTCTGCATGTGAGGGGTTTCCTGTCTGTTCAATATGAGGTTGGAGGTGGGCTAAAAGGTGAGGAAGGGAGAAAACTGCGCACACACAAATCTGAACTGACCTGCTTGATAGTTGTAGATGGTTTTCCGCTGCTATGTTTACTAAGCCCTGTCATTACCAATAGACGGGGAACTTGAGATGTGAGCTGGAACCTGCCTTCAAGCAGCGCTGTGTCCTGTGCTGCTCCGTGTCACCCCGCCCCCCACTACCCTGCCTCTCAGCAAGTCCTTGCTCTCTCTTCACATTGTTGGCATGTGATGACCTCTTCATTGCGAGGTGGTTCTATACCACCCAGTCCCTCAGGACTCGCTGCTTTCCAGTTGAATTATGTTGCTCGGCAACGATGCATTGGAATCTGGGGACAATGGCTCTAATGGTGAGAACACTTTTCTCCTGCACCCACTTTAATTACCAGTCTGTTGGGGAAGACTCCTTCCTTCTTTTGGCTGTCTGAAGGGAGTGTTCAAGTCCTCTAAGGGTGAGAGAAAAGGGAGAGAGGTTTCCCTGCACACTTCCCCGAGTCCGGTCCCACACATTCCCCACACAGCCACAGCTTTCCTGTCCCTTCTCTGTAGATGTCTTAAGATGATCACAGAGAGGAATTCCCTAAGCACAGATGCCTACACTGACCAAAATGACTGGGCTGCCAACCAATGGATCCCGATGAGGCTCAATTTTGCCCAGAGTACAGAACATCCCGTCCCTGTGCCCCTGAGGGCTGCTATCTACTCACAATGATGCAGATTCCATGTACGTATACTGGTAAGATCGAAGTGTGCCTTGCTTACAGGAATCCTGCCTTTCACACCTCTATCTCAGTAAGTAAACACTCCAAGGTTTGAGCTCTGAATGGCTGCTGTTGTTGTCTAGATCATATTTTTTTTTCATTTTTTCCTTTCCTTTTATATTTTAATTTTCCTGTTTCTTTGGTAGGTAGCCACTGTGTGCCTTGAACTCTTGGCATCCCCTATGCCTCAGCTTCCCAAATGCTAGAATTACAGGTGTGTGATACCACAATACATCTGGAATATACTTCCTTTCCGATAACATTTTCAACAAGGTTAGGAGCCCCAGATATTTACTTCCTTATTTCATTGTCCTTCCAAATATTGAATTCAAATGAGTTGACTGTCTCAATAGGGTGGAGGAAGAGCTAACACATGGGGAAAGACTACCCACACATCTCTCCTGTCCTCACAGTGGTTTGGGGTTCTATGCAGGACCCCATGGCTTCAGGGAGTAAAGGCTAAGAACGCATCCCTATTTTATGTAATCCCTGCGCTCTAAGCCCCTGCTACATCTTTATCCAGAAGCTGCAGCACAGACACGGGGCTGGGCTGGAACCAACAACAGGGCAAGCCAGGTGGATGCGTTCAGGGAAAGGAGTAGAACATGGTGTCCTTGTGCCCACGGGCCAGGCTGAGCTGTGACATGCGGTGCTGTCACCCTATTTGGCCCAGAGATAAGAGCGGCCAAGAAACTGCTACAAATGCCCCCGTCCCCTTGTCCTACATTGTCCCCAAGCCTCCGCTAATTATAGAGGCTTGAGAGCGGCGGCGGGAGTGATTAAGTGCGGAAGTGGCCTGAATGTGAGTCCCTCTCTTCTGCCACAATGAGCCATCCCGTCCTCTTCCCGCAGTGTCCACACTATCCTGGACTCCAGTGAGATCCTGGGACCACAGAGAAGCCACGGGCCTCTTGCCACTCGTTGTATAGACTCAGTAATGAAGTCATTAAACACAGATGTCAGTTTCAAAATGTCTGCTCCCTCTTTAAAGATTCACCCAAACTTGAGCAAGAAGAATCGGTGGCAACCACATCACTGGAGCCGCACTACCATCTCCTAATTCCTCTTCTGTGAAAGGGACAAAGTGTCACTGCTTCAAGACAAACCCAGAGTGCACTGTAAGAGGCCGAACAGCAGCCAGCGATTTTGCCAGTTGTAGCCTCCCAGCCTCGTTTTGGGCTTGTTGAGAAGTCAAACTGACCTCTCCTGTGGGGCCCAGCCCAGGGCATACAGTGCCTTCTGTCAGGAATGGTTTTCTTCAAGGACACTAACCTGCCAGGGCCCATCAGCATTCAGTACATTTCAGCAACCCATGTTCTTGGTCTGCTCGTATGTCTCAAGGGGTCACCCGTGTGTACGCAGTCATTCGGGTAGGTGCAGCCAGTGGTGTAAGGAAGAACAGCTTGATTCTGTTTAACTATCACTCGTGAAGAGGAGCTTTGAAAACCACAAGGAAAGCATTGTGTCTGAAGCAAGGGAAGAAAAACATCCTGTAAGTAGGCCTACGGTAGGATCTTAGTCCTGATGTTTATCTGTATTTCTCTGAAATTAAATCAGATTTATATTATCACATAAACACCAGCTCTGGAAAAATGTGTAGTTGTTCTGAGAATTTGGCTGCCTTGGATCCTCTCAGCAAAACCCTGTTCATTTGTTTCCAGAGCTTCACAGGAAAAGTGAAAATGCTGAGAGATGTCAGCTTTAAGGCGACTAGTTTTTAATTATTTATTTTACAAACCAACTGCAGTTGCCCCTCCCATTCCCTCCTCCCCCCTCCCTCCCCCCCCCCCCCCCGCCCCCACTCCACAGCATCCACCACTTCTCCACTGAAATGAAAAGAGCCTGTTTTTTCTCTTTACTCCACAGGAAAGTTTTGTTTGTTGTTTTGTTTTGTTTTTCCCAGTGACTAAACCTTTAGCATATGGCTCAGTGTATGTCCTTGGCTCCTGGACAGGCCAAACAACTCTGAAGCCAAAGACCTGTTGCCAGAAAAATGCTAGCCGTAGGTCTAAATCTGCTTGGAACCTCAAGGGGTCAAACGCAGGGGGCTACGGAGATGTGACCGCTAGCTCTGCTGTCTTAGTGGGATTTCTAAGGAAAACTTAACCTGAGGGAGGTGGGGCAGCTTGACATGGAGGTTTTTGGTGGGAGCCATGGTGAGGAGGTGAGACAGGAGGTGCTTTTAAGTAGGATGGAAGTACATGGTGACACAGAACCAACGGAACTCACTTGGAGGAGTCGAGCATTCTGCTCTGTCATTGGACTGGACAGGAAGGTTGACCAGTGTGCCTCCCCGGGGATGCTACCTCTGTGGTCCTCTGGACAGCATCCAGACAGCAGCCTCCCTGCCAGGCTGCTCCTGGGTTGGGTGCTTCCCCTCGCCACCTTTCATTCTGGCTTCTGTCCTTGGGTAACCTCCCTCTTCCGGCTGCCCTGTTGTCTTCCTTCTGGGATCTCCTGCCCTTATGTAACCCCTACTGTCTGAATTTCAAAATGAAGCATCTTATACCTGATACGCCATAACCCTTAGCCTTCGACTATCCCTTCTTTTAAAAAATAATAAAGACTCAGCAAAGTAAACAAAGATAAGACAGCAAATGATGAATCACACTGCACTTGAAGTTTTGTGGTCTTTTATGAGAAATAAAAATTCAAACGCTATGGTAATACACGAAAAATTAAAAGACATTTATGGTTCCCCCTATGGCCTTTCAAACACAAAATTTTGGGGGATGATTGGTTAGAACTCTCCCAAATAATGGTACTAAAAGCTTGAGTCTTAAAGAATTAGACATTAGGGAATGCTCAGAGGTATTTTTTAAGTTTATTTTTTGTTTCTTTAATCATGTTTACACATGTGTGTCTGTGAGAGATGTGTAGACACAGTGCATCTTTAACTGTGTGTACACATGTGTGTCTGTGAGAGGGTGTGTAAACACAGTGTATCTACCCACACTGTCCAGAAGAGGGCAGCAGACGGGCCTGAAACTGGAGTTACAGGTGTTTGGGAGTCACCTGATAGAATTCTGGAATTCTCATTTGCAAGAACAGCTAGGATTCTCAATGGCTGAGCTTTCTCTACAGCCCTGTGGTAGGTTATTCTGTAAACTGGATTTATTAGAGGATTATTTAAATTCTCTGTCAGATTTAGCTACAGGATGTTAGTATACAGAGAAAAACACCTTTTCTAAATAACAATTATATTATTGATGCATTGATATAAATTACAGCACAGGGAAAACAGCTCTGGTTTCACCCTGTACTTATTATTTTTTAAAATGTTTTATTTCTTTAATGAAGACATCATGAAAGATACTATTTCGCAAAGACGGTATGTATCTTCTCAGGTAAGATCAAGCAGTGAGGTCCCTACAGACAGACACTCCTTAACTTGTACCTGGTGGATGCACTATTATCCTACTTCAGCATTTAGATGATGGAAGTGAAAATTGACATAAAGCGAACTTTAAGAGAACAGCTGATTACATCTTAATTGCCTGGTCTTATAAAGTAAAAGCTGAGAGCACTCCTTATTACTCTTAGAAATTACTGACCCTGGTATTCTACACATGAAGAACAAAAGTGGGTTAAAAGAGCTGTTTCAAAGTAACTGAACTTGGATTTTCATCTAGGCCTGCTGTGGTGCAGGATTCGTGGGGTGCTTCTGTTACACCCTGGGCTAATGCATTCAGAGCTCCAAAAGAGAGTTGAGAGAGGGGGTAGAGGGAAAGGAGAGAGAGTGCAAAGGGTGAAGACAGAGAGGAATAGGAACGAGAGAAGAGTAGCTGGCTTCCACGAGAATGTAAATTAAGAGCAAAATGTAATACACTTAATGTTTGGTTTGCAGATTCAAGAGCATCCGAGTTTCAGGACATGGCTTCCCTAGGGTGGCTGTCGAGAATGAGGATGTGCGCATGTGTTTGTTCTGAAAGTTAAAGTGGCTACCGTGGTGACTCATGGGAAACGATGAAGTGATTTGAAGATAAGCAGTCATTAGACCTGAGAGCCATTTGATTAAGTGATACAGATCCACTGTGTATGCCAAGAATGACCATCTCAAAATTTAGGGAAGAAAAACTTCCTGCGCTGTCATGGAGGAGGTGAGCAAAGGAAAACAGCTTTGAGAACAGTTTATCAAATATAGACCAAAAACCAGGGAGAGAGGGAGGGTGGGCACGAAGATGGGCAGGGGTGTCCCCTGGCTGTCTTTGGTGAAGACTTGGATGCTGCAATTGAAAGGGTGAGACAAGAATAAGAAGTAGATATTTAATTGTTAATCAAGGAAGTTCCCTTGTGAATCAAAGTCAAAATATTGCTCATTCGCTCCTTCCTGCTATTGTGGGAATCTATTTAACCACGAATTCCTTATTCTTTCCTCATGGGCTGAATTCTGCATCACAAAATGCACATGTTGAAGTGCCCCAGAATGTGTGACAATTTTGCAAATGCAACTAGCTAAATTAGAATGAGGTCTCACGGGGTGGGCAGGCCCCTTCACAATGTAAAACAGGGGATCTGGACTAGGATGGGCACCCAGCGAGTCAGATACTAAGAACCCCTCAGGACTGTTCTCAAATGGCCAGCTGCTGCCAGAGTGAGAAACAGAAAGGACCCTCTCAGCCTCAGAAAAAGCCAAACCCCAGCTCCTTGACCTTGGACATTCAGCTCCAGAAACAGAAATAACACCTGTCTGTTGTTCGTGCCACTTGGTGTGTGGAACTTTGTGATGGCAGAAAACGGATAAATAAATTAATAAGGCCTTCCAGGGGAGCTTCCGACCTGATTGTCTATTTGTACTGAGTCACTTTGTCAGGGTGTGACCTCCACACCCTTCACATTCCAAAACAAAGTCAAAGAGTAAGTCACGTGTTTGAGGCTAGCATAGCCAAAAGATCCAACAACAGCTTAGGGTCTGAATACTGGAGAAGACAAGACTCTGAAATCTACCCACCCCGTGCTGTGGAGCTTGTGGCTGGGCCCACGGCTTCATTTGCCGATATTGTGGAATTTCACTAACACGTGAGTGGAAAATGGATAGGAGGGGCATGAGAATGAAGGGATAGTCAGAAGGAACCTAAACAAGATTCCACAAAAATAAAGACAGGAGCTATGAAAAAATCGCACAGGGGTCTAGAAAAAAAGTGAGCAAAAAGGACCTCGGACTGTCCCGAGCGGGAATGTGCACATCTGAAAACATTTAAGTTAAAATATGAGATTGCTTCGTGAACCAGCTGACTTACGTGCACAATGCACACGTGTTTCTTCACATGGAGATCGATCACTGTGTTTACACAGGCAATGTTTTCCCAAGCCCTGGAACAAACCCATGAAGTGAACTCAGCTTACAACCCATAGTCTACATAATGATTCACATAAGAAGTGAGAAAGATGGAGATCTGTGTTTCTTTTACTCTGCTTAAAATAATTTACATTATGATACTGAACATAAAACATTCAAAAATTAAAAAGCTGGCTTCATCCCTCTTTAACGCAGACTTTGGTAAGAACAGATTCCAATCAATACAATGTTTTGTTACCTCTGCTTGACCAAAATCTGAACGAAACATCTGGATTTATTACATAGAAAATGCAATGGCAAGCATTTTCCAAGTTCTGGCATCCTATGGAAAATTAGAGAGGAAGGTAGACCACTGGATACTGTGTTTGGATATAAACATTCAATGTAGTCAAACAATCTGTTTAACTTAAAATTTTATTTTTTCTCAAGAAATCAAATCTAAAATAATTTTGCATTATGCCAATTTGGCACAGTTTGAAGAAATCCAAAAATCACCTGACTTTTGTCTATTTATGGATTACTGCTAAAAAATCTAGACTGTGTGATTCCTGATACCAACTTCTAGGGTCTTAATAGTATTAAATACAAATGTATGTCAAAAGCTGAACTATTTAATCTAAGTAGATAAAATCTTTGTCATAATCCTTGAGAAAGAACTATACAGTCAATATACTTAATATAAACATATTTAATATATATTAAATGCATATGCAGTATTACTTAGTACTATTTTCTATGTTGGCTATGTCTTTTGGACTGTTTTACACAGTGTCTGCTGATCATGTATGTAAGGCTGGGAGTTTGTCCATTCACTTGTACCTCCATAACCAGAACGGTAGTGGCAGTTCTGAGAGGGTCTTGGATAAACTGAGTTTCTGGGAAGAGAATATTCCTAGAGTAAGCAAACTGGAAGAAACATTTCCAAAGACAGCTACATGGAGTCCCAACTGTCCTCACTGGAGAGCTGTTCCTCCAGAACAGCTGTGTCTGATCCTGTCTTCCTCATAATGGGGACAGGGATGATTAGGGACCCCTGAATCAGTCTGTGCTTGCAGAGCACACTGCCCCACGTCACCATGCTAACTGACACCAGCATGATTTGGTTTGCAATAAATGTCTTTTGGACATGGAGCTGAGAGCAACCCTATTTCAGCAATGGGGAGGTGTGACTCAGATCTAAGAGTCAGGTCTCTTCTCAGAATCTACTTAAGGAAAAGAGGAAACTGAAGGCAAAGCGTTCTAAACCACATGTGTCAGATCAGAATCGCAGAGTCAATACTGAAACCCTTGTTTGCTTATTTTTAAGGGCTTTTTTTGTGTGTACATATGTGCACGGGTGCACATGAACAAATGTACGTGTCTGCGGAGGCCAAAGGTCAACTCAAATGTCTTCCCCAGTTGCTCTCCACCATATTTTTTGAAACAAGGTCTCTCCTTAAACTTGAAGCTTGTGAACTGGCCATGCTGTCTAACCAGCAGACTCCAGGGATCCTCCTGCCTCTGTCTCACCAACACTGGGTTTGCAGGCTCTGTGGTTGGGGATCCACACTGAGGTCATCACCATTGTCTAGCAAGCACCTTGTTGATGACACCATCTTCTCAGCCTCCCACCACCGCTTTCTCACACTTCCTGCCATCTCTGGATTTTACTATTGCCAAGGTGACACCATGGAGAAAGGCTTTGGGGACATGCAGCAGTGTGCGGCAGGAAGCTGTCCTTGTTACATACTCAAAGTGTTTTCCGAGTAGATACCAATCTGGAAAGGGGGAGGGTTGCTGGAGGTGTACCTCAGGCCCTGGGAGCTGTGGGTTGCTCGTCTCTACCTCAAGCCAGCTCCTGAAACTCTTAGCTCATGCCTGACCTTCTGTTTCCTTCAGCCACTTCACACTCGCTACCCACTTCCCAAATTCTCTCTCCCTGCCTCTCTCCTGCAATTTTAATTTGATGATTTGATAAGTGGGGGAAAAGCAGGCTGGATTCGCTTCTATTCATTATATATAGAGTCACTGTATATATTCAGTATATATAGTTCACTGTAGAGTCAACACTCAAGTTTGAAGCAATTGACTGGTTGGCAGGAGGATGTCTGAACATCCGGATGTATTTTACTCTATTTCTCCGTGAGCAGCAGTCCCGGGGGATGCTAGGACCCGGCTGTGAAGGGTTTAAGCTCTGTGGAAGGACTAGTAATTTGCTTGTGATAATGTTGCCATCATTCTATGAGTTTTCAAAGTTTCCTACTCAAATATCACATTTTAATTCTCACAAAATAATCATGATATCTTCAGTAAAGAAAATCCCATCCCCTAAACTAAATGACATAACCAATATCTAATAGGACGGAAGGTCATTTTCTGTCTCATCCGCTGCCAGCACTCTGTGCTTTTAGGACGCCGTTTCTGCAGTCGATTTTGACTGAAGATTCCAAATCCTTAGCCAGCTTGATCTTGGACAAGGCTCGCTGACTCACAAGAGTCAGATCTAACCGACTTTAAGATGGCTGGAAATGGATCCGTGCAAAGCCTCTCCCCACAGGCCAGAGAGCTGGCGAGAAAGACCCGTGGCTCTTGCTCTCGGTGCTGCCTCTTTGGCCTCTCTGAAGCCCACATCATCCAGCAGCCAGCCACAGCAGGATGTGGTCACCTTGGCCCCAGAGAACATTCCGTGACTGTCCTTTCGTATACATTACTGCCGAGACAGATTCGTGATGCTCTTCCCATATAATTTGGCTTTTTCCTCCCTGCTGGGAAGCCTGTCTCATTTAATTTGTTTTCTTGCTCCAAGCCCAGAGGGACATATTTTTTAAAATTTAAATATAAATGTATTCATTTAGTTCAAATTGTCAATGAAAGAACTGGGGTTTTTATAGCCAGTATAGTTGTTGACCACAAAACTTAGACCGTTCTCATCGTTTCTCTGTGGCCTCCTGTGTCACTAGCTGATTATTATTCTAACAATTTCTTTGTTATCACTCTAGTAAAAGAAAGTATACAGTTAAACACACCTTTACCTAAAGTCTAAATATGGTACTATTTCCATATTTGTGCATTTGGGGTGATTAAATTAATGTAATTCCATGGAAAATATGAGACAGGCTTGCTTGTCTGTAGATTCTAACATCAGCCCTCATTAGTTAGTCCCCTTTGAATCTGGGAGCACTAAAGGCAGCGGGAGGCACAAGCGTCTCAGGTAAAGAGATATTTTGTAGAATTTACATTTCAAATTCTCCGACATTGGGAGATGTTGATCCTGGTGGATGTCCATGTGATAAGGGTTGATTAAGGATCTAATTTCCATTTTGCCACCAAGGACTTCACACAAATGCAAAACAGAATTAATACTATTTTATAGCAGTGCTTAGAATTTAAATTAGACTATTTGAAAAAGTCCCAGTAGTATCTGGTGCACACAATGCCCAATAAATAGCAGCTATTGTCTGTTTTCCCCTAATTTATATGATATGTATATTTGGAATACTTTTTCTTTTTTTTTAATGTATGTTTGTATATATGAATGTGTATAAGGGCACTTACATCCAGGAGCCCGCAAAGGCCAAAAGAGGGTATCAGATCTCTTGGAGCTAGAGTAGAAGGTGGCTCTGAGCTACTTGGGATAGGAGCTGGGAATGAACTCTGGTCTTTCTCAAGAGCAGTGAGCATTCTCTCCAATGGCTCTAGAATCACTTTCACAGTGAGCATGGTACAATACAGCCACTTACACAGACCAGGCAACGCTGGAGTAAGTGGATGTGCTAGTCTGGGTCTGACTGGGTCTGTGTGAAGCTCTCTTGTCTACTGAATTTAAGATTCCTGTATTCAACCTAAACTTTCCATTGAAAGGTGTTTTCTCTTAACATGTCTTCTCCTGCTAGGAAATGAATTCAAGCATATAGATGTTCATCACAGATAGAGAGAAAATCAGGATTTCCCCCAACATAATTCATATTATATCCTATGACCCCTTTGGGTATGTGGAAGAAAACTGAATTTACTTTGTTAGGCATCTGTTATTGGTGATAAATGATTTGATTAGACACTGTGTGTAGCCAGGCTTGCCTGGTATTTTTGGCTGCTCCATTTTAGAATGCCATGCTCATGTTTGGAAAGTTTCCTAGATCTCCAAGTCCTTGGTTGTTGCAATTGGAATTGAAAGGATGAATACTTTCTCTCCCTGCCCTGCTCCACAAATGGGGAAATAGACATCTGGGGAAGATCTCCATTCCACACCACACTGGGGCATGTACATTTGATGGAGGTCCTACTGTGAATCAGAGTCAGGACATGGGCATTTGATGTAGGTCTTCCAACCCAAACACTTGCTTCCTGCTGCAGTGAAGGTGAAGCTGCCAGGTGGATAGTGCATGAAGGCTATGCTGGTGAGCTCACCATGACAGCTACAGAGCTCACTCTGGGGTGCCCCAGTCAACTTAAAATCTCAAAACTAGTGTGCATGAACAAGAATACTGTTGGTGCAGACAACCTAGAAAGCACTGAGTGTAAGGAAAGAGAACTAAGCCACATGCCCTCACTTTAATAATCTTACAATATGTCCCCTACAGAAGAATTAAAATATTTTTAGATGTACAAAAAAGATAGCCATCCTTTTCTTGAAAGATATGTAGGCCAAGTTCCATGGCAGTTCAAAGAAAGAAGACATTCTTACTATTTTTGGAAATCAGATGAGAAATTGTAGCTCTACCCTGAATAAAGGGTTTCAAGGCATTCTATTGTTGGGACATTTTCAATTGTTTATTTCAACCTGCAATTTCACCATTATTCAACAATCTTCACCAGTTTAGAAAGCCTCCAATTTTCAAAATAAAATTGTTTATCAATAAGCAATGGTTTGTCCTCTAACTTCATCAGAATTCATAATAGGTAGAGGCTCCTGGGGAACAAAAATAAATTTCATAAGAAACCAACGGGACCACAGTAATACTGACAATGGTATTTTAAGGCAAAATATAACTCAAACTTTTTTAACTACAAAATAAAATACTTGACTGAAAAGATTTCATTCGCTTTATTAATTGTTAAAATGGAGACCACACATTGGATGGAGATGGGTGGTCCTTGGACTTCCCACAGGGCAGGGAACCCTGATTGCTCTTTGGGCTGACGAAGGAGGGGGACTTGATTGGGGGAGGAGGAGGGAAATGGGAGGCGGTGGTGGGAAAGAGACAGAAATCTTTAATAAATAAATAAATAAATAATGGAGACCACAAGAACTAGTCCCACTGACTTGCTTCACTTACTTCTAGATTCCAACACTGGTTAAATTTCAAAGTCATTTATAGTATGAAATGCTCCTGACTTGAGGAGAGATGGGGAATGAATTTGCAGGCACGGCCTATGCTGTCCATGGTCCTGACCAGATGCTGCAGTCTTGCGCTGTCCATGGTGTTCTGGTGTCAAGAGGAAAGGTGATATCTACCAGAGAACAGCTTTGATGCGGTGATATAAATGCTTTTGACTCAAGAACATGTATGCTAATAAACAATATGGCTGGCAATATGTGTGATTCCCATAGAAAATTGTTCTGGAATAAGATGGTCTTACTTGAAGCTATAGCAACTTATATTAATGCAGTCATAGGGGCTGCGTTTCCTCCAGAGAAGTTTGCAGCTCTGGTTCACCAATAAGTCTTTTAAAAAGTTGTTCAAATTTCAAGTGGAAAGAGAGAACCTGTGGATCTCAGAGGGTTTATATTCCCTGGGCCTGGAATTATGGATGATTTACGACACCAGGCATGGTGCTGAGAATGCAACTTGGGGTCTCTGTAATGCTAGCACATGCTTTAACTGCTACCCCATTTCTCCACCACTGTCAATCTTTGGTTAAATAATATAATGTTTTACTAATGGTTATGTATTTACCTGTCTCCTCATCCACAAACATCAATAGAAAGGAGATTGCAACTTGCATGTTGTCATGTTCCATGGACTAAAAGAATGATGTCTTTCAGTATACATAGAATGATGTTGGTAGGACTGAATTATGCATCCCCCGTGATGTCACTCCACACTGAGAGTCATCACTTCAACCTAGCATGAAGTGTGTGTATGCATGAAGGAAATTCAGTGAGTTGTATAACATTCTATCACCTGGGGAACATCTAATCCCCTTCAGAGTTTGCATGCCAGCTTATATGAAAAGGAAAAAAATATTAATAAATGAAAAACCTCAGGGTAGTTTGCAATAATTTCAAAGAGTCTTCTCAGTATGACTTCTAAAACATGGTTTCCTATCAGAACAGAAATGGAGGGAGATAAAAGAATGTTTGCTCTAACTATTGATCATTTTTCTTTCCCTAAGTAGGAAACAGGCCTGGGAGAAAGCAGATAATTTTGAATGAATATGGGGCATAAAGGTCATTGGTTTAAATAAGAATATGTTAATGAGCCTACCTAGCTATGACGCCTATAAAACACAACAGCCAGCATGGCATAATAACCCTAATGGAACAGCAGTGGCATCCAAGCCTTGGTAGTAAGCAACGGGTCTCTAATTGGACTTGAAATCACCCAACAAGAGGAGTATTATCCCTGGTACTGGAAACCAAGCCAACTCATCTGGGCTAATGGAGCCATGGATTTTGGAAGAAAACTTATAATACTACTCTATCAAAATAGCATAGTTCCCAACTACATTACAAATACCTGTCCTTTTTCTGTAGATAAGTGTAATTCTTCACCCTTTGTCAGCCCAGCCTTTCTTTGCAACCAGCAGAGACCCTCATGGAAAAGCCTAACCTATCACAATGTGGAGCCCAGCCCCAATCGATACTCATACAAAGCAACTCCCACGCCTAAGGCTGAGGGATCATTTCAGAAGACAGCATGGGAAGATTGTAGGGGCCAGAGGAACAGAACAGGGGAGTTTGGTGTGATATTGAGTTTCTTAGAAATGTCAGAGAGGCTACACATATGATGTGAGAGAAAGACACATATACATGTGTATATATGCACATGCATATGCATATATAATTAAAGAAAGATGCCATGAACTTGAATGGGGTGAGAGAATACATGAGAGGGTTTGGAGTAAAAAATGGAAAGGAGAAATAATATAATTGTATTATAACTTCAAAAACTAAAAATATATGTAAAAAATGAAAAGAACATGTTAATAGAGTTTAGATGGATTTTTGAGCAATCAAAAACTTGATTTTTATGTGAGGAATTTAAAGTTACACAAAGCAATCCCCAATAAAATATTCAAACAATCCCCTAATTTATATCAATTTATTATGTGCCAAGATATTCTTAAACTATTTTCCTTTAAGTTATACTGAATCCTAAAATAAAAATAATAACTATTAATTTCATTCTAATTTGGTGTAAAGGAACTAAAACATGACTGAACTCTGGGGGGCGTGGTTCTTGCCCATGACTAAAAGAGATAGTAAAACACAGTGAAATTCCAAGGCACGGTTAAAAGGCAAAAGGAAGGGTTGCAGGACAGATAGACAGCAATGAGAACAGCTAAGGAGAGAGGGTCAGTGCTTGGCTCAAAATTCTGTGAGACGTGAGCCACAGAGAACCAATTCTCTAATTAGGCTGAGATCCGAGACAACACATAGTGTTTGTAGAATTTAGTTTCAAAAGTCCCCCCTCCCTAGACTGGATTAGGAGTCAGAAGGGATAACATAGAGCAACTCAGGGCATCAATCACACAGCATCCTGCACAGATCCAGCTTCACTGCAGGGAGGAGTCTAGTCAGACGGTGGAGCACTCTGCTTATGATTTCACTGCACCATGTGCCAGAAGAAAAAAAGAAACAGTACAAAAATGTCACACTGTGTAAAGGGCTTGCAGCACTGTCTTTCAGCAGACAGTCTATGAAGGCTTTTCAAATCGTCCCTTATTACAGCCACGGTTCTTTAATGCCTTAAGTCCAAAGGCTTCTCCTGTATGCTATCAAAGATGCAAGCTGGCATTGCTAACCCACAAACAAAGCAGACAGTGAATCTGCAGGTCCAACGGGCTACCCTTCTACCTACCTGGAAAAGGCCTGGCCTGCTGTGAGCCTCAGGCCAAGAAAGGTGATGGTCTGCCTCACAACAAACTGGAATATTTCAGGGATTGCTGCAGATCCAGGATGCCTGACCCAGATCTGCTGGCCTGAAGAGCCTCCGCCCAACAGCAGGCAGCCACAGCAGCTTCTGGGTGGCTCTACAGGGATCCGGTGTTACATTTAACAACACTCTTTCGAGTCCCCTCTCCCTTCAGAAGACTGAGCGCTTTACATATTGACTCGCCTTTGAGGGAAGTGGACACGAACAGAGTTCTTACCCTCAAAGAACAAAATAATTGGATGTTGTCATTTCTTAATCCATGGCGTGGCGTTCCACTCACTGTGCTTTCTTAGGGACTCTGATTACTTCCTAGAGAGCGTTTTGATATAAGCAGGCAATGCGGTGAATTATCTAACACCTATGGCTTATATCCTACCTGCTCAGCAAAGAGGTTAAATCTAGCATCCATCAGTTGTTACATCACTATACTCAGGACAGACAAGAAGACCAGGTTTCACTGCTGGCATTGGCAGTTCTGGGAATGAGTCTTATGCCTAGGATAATGCCTCACCAGTCACATCAGCTGACCTCAGGACCTTAGGAAGCCACTAGAACAGAAAATCTTCAAAGCTTCTTCCAGCGCGTAACTCTGTCATTATAAATTTGAATGTGAAGTGTCGTTCTCCTGGCAAAACATGCATATGCCATACATAGATCACAGGCTGCTGTGATGAGTGCATTCCTCAGAGCTTGGCAGAAACCAATGGTCCTGCCCCCACTCTGACGCTTCTATACCAGCATCTTTGCTAGTTCCCATGAATCATCTCTTCCTTGCCAAACTGCATCAAAAAGCAGAGAACAACTGGCTGTGGTGGTACCTGACCCCACCTGATACACAGTGAACATGACAGAAGAGGGTGTGGAAAGAGACAGAAGGTAAGATGCCTACTGCTAGACAGTCATGAAGAGGAGGCTGCATCCATGACATCTCAGCAATATGCTGCCTAACTAAGACATGATGCATAAGGACAACGCCAGAGGACATGCCAACCTGTATAGGGAAATTTTACAAGGTCCTACCCTTGATGCAGAGAGACAGGCAAACAAAGGCTGCTGAGAGAAGGAGAAACAGTCTCATCCGAGGATGAACCTCCTGGTAAGTTATTCAATTTCAAGTGGTAAGTGGTCATCCCTAAACACATAGACACATGAGCAATACTAAGTGAACTCAACAGGTTATAT
>NW_026067909.1:30965259-31118561 GCF_014885135.2 Alexandromys fortis | reverse complement strand
TAGTGTGTTTGCTTAACAACAATAACTATAGTAGGTCATGAATTTAACAGAAATGGGGAAGAACATAAGAGGGGTTGGAAAAGGAGAATAAGGGGTGGTAACTATTGGATATAATATTTATTCAAGAAATTCTCCAAAAATATGGGGATGTATAGACTTCTAAAATCGGACGGACTTTTCCCTGAAGTTAAGCACTACATCTGAGAAAAAGAAGTAATGAGCCACAGCTGAGGATTCGGAGGACTGCCTGATTTCTCTGGCTTTGATTTGTCAAAGTTTGATAAAATCAGTACACAGATCGCAGTTGACTTTGGGAGGATGAAAAGATAGCAGGTTCTCCAGTGTAGGGTGCCCATCGCAGGGAGCACTTCAAACCCATCCACGCCACTCTTCAAGGAGAAATCAGCATCTCCTGTCACCTATCAATGCCTCCATCAAGACCATTCAGACAGTCTCAAAGACTCCAGGCTCATTTGCACTTCTGTGAAATTATTAGCAAGCATTTGGAGAGCAATGAAAGGTTCAGAATTTATCAGAATCTTGGCATTTCGAAAAAGGACTTCAATTCCCCCAGGCATGTGCTTCCTGATTTCAGACAGATGTAAAATTGCCCCAGAAAAGTGTCTGCTATATATTCTATGGCTTCACACTTTCAGCTCTGCCCTCCACAAAAGTCTTTTCATTCAGCTGTGTGAAAAAGAAGAAGGGATGGCTTCATTAAACTCCTCTCACTGTCTTGTTCAGATCTCCAGAGTGTTGGAACAGTGCACCCAATTTAAGAGGGCTGTTGGGTATCCTACTTCCTCATAACATTTGTAGGCAAACAAGTTTGGGGGACAACCTTATGCATTGAAAGCTGAAAATACTTCCTTCCACAAAGTGGCTGTACAATGACCAGCTTGGGCCTGGACTGGGGGCATGACAATCCTCAAAAAAAAAAAAAAAAAAAACCTTTAGGAGAAATGGTTTTAATGACTAAGATTGCTATCCAGTAGTTACAGAGGCCTGCCCAAAGAGTGTGGAACAAGTAGAGTTTGGCATAAAGAGAGGTCAGAATGCCACTGTTTTTACAAAGAGCTGCAGGGGGAAAGAGTTAGAACAAGAGATGTTTCTTGGCTCCTTTCTGGAGCGCTCATTTTAATGAGACCTCCTGTTAAGGGAAGAGGTCAGAATGCTATTAAATGAGATCGTCGAATAAGGGAAAACAAAGGCACTGACTGTGCTGGGAGGAACAAGTACCATCAGCTCTCACTGCACATCCTGGCTGAGATCTGCCGCAGAATCTGTAAGCAGCTCTGCCAACTATCCCACATGCCCATGCCATGCATAAAAGTCTTGCTGGTACTTTCTCCCCAAGAGTCAGGCCCTTTGTGCTGGGGTGCAACATCCCAAGTCCTTAACAATGTTGCATCCACTGGAACTAAACATTTTAGGAACCACTTGTCTCTATGACAACCATTTAGATGTTTGAACTACTCTGTCTTACTTTCCAGCTTCATTGCAATATAGTTTGAATCAATGATTGCAAAAGTACCACTCCCAATAGCCATATAAGCCTTACATAGGAAGTAATAAAAATGACCTTCTAGGGTCCAAACACAGACCTCTGAAGTGTCAAACACAAACCTGAGATTGGTGCCCAGTGATCTTTGGTATGATTCACCTTTTGGGTGGTTCTAAGTCATGGCAAATCTTGAGGACCACAATAGATGGAAATCTTACAGAGGAGAGAAGAATGGATGTCTGTGAGATGTAAAATCAGTGGAGAAGGTTGTGTTGGTCAAAGATTGTGGACAGAGAGAATATACCATACCCATCAGTCGGTGAGCTAGTGGACGTGCAAAAAGTAGATGGATTCAACCGATGTGGGATTCCCTGCTGTGTGCTGTGATTACCATTAATACATAAAGAAAACTGCTTTGGCCTGTGATAGGGCAGAACTGAGGTAGGCGGGGAAAACTAGACTGAATGCTGGGAGAATGCAGAGAGAGAAACGCCATGGAGCTGTAGCCAGAGCCAGACATGCCGAAACTTTGATGGTAAGCTACTGCCACGTGGCAATACACAGATTAATGGACATGGGTTAAATTAATATGTAAGGGTTAGCCAATAAGAAGCTAGAGCTAATGGGCCAAGCAGTGATTTAAATAATATGGCTTTTATGTGATTATTTCAGGTCTAAGCTGGGCAGCCAGGAAGAACAAGCGATCCCTCCTCCAATATTCAACAAGCCTGGGAAGGACTGATTCTCAAGAGAAGTATCTATGCCTTTCTCAATGGTATTTCAAATTCCTTCAGAATGTTGTAGGGAAAGGCAGCACCGTGGCACCCCAGACCTCCTATCTCAGTTGGTTTGTGTTTGCTGAGGCTGTCATGGTGATGAATGGGGCTCTAGGTACTTAGCTTTGCTTCAATCTTCCTTATTCACCCATTAATATTTGCATTTTTCTCCAAACCCCAAATCTGCTGGTCTGATATGTTTTCTCACAGTTACATCCACCATTGTGCCCACTTCCTGACCCAGGTGATAAAACCAGCAGTCCCCTTCTGTGTCTTGATTCTGTGACTGAACTTTACCACAAACCAAAGCCCTGCAGCAAACACTGTTCCAGCAATAATGGCCAACGCTCTAGTTAAGTCTTGTCAGGGGTGTGTTGTCTACCCATCTGGCCGTCCCAAAGACCTTTCCCCTCTGCAATTGTACTCAATCATATTCTTTATCTACTGTGACCCTATCATTTTGTCTCACAGACAGAATGTGATGTGTCAGGAAATTCTTTCTAAGAGTGTTCTGAATAGTAGCCCTGGGATATCAGACTCCCCACCCCGTCATTACTGTCTACAGTTTCCCCTAATTCAATCCTACAGAGCCTGGCTCATGTAAGAGCAACATCTCTGACACCCTTTACTCCCAATCCACCCACAGATATCATACTTGACGTTAGACCAGGTACCTGTGTCTTCAGAGATTCTATTGACAAAAACATCCAATCAGGTTACTTGAAAACAAACATTAAGTAAGCACTATCTTGTGAACTAGCAGAGGGAATAATATAGGAAAGAATATTTAGAATTATGTCATGGTTTGAATGTAAAATGTCCCTCATAGGCTTACGTATTTGGATGTTGGATTTCAAGCAGGTGGTGTTGTTTTGAAATCAGGCGGAACCTGTTGAAGGCGTGGCCTAACTAGAGGATACCTGTAGTGATAAACCTTCAGGTTTGACAGCCTACCCCACTTTCTTTCTTCTGGTTCCTGATCCATTGGGATATGAGCAAGAACCTCACACTCCACTGTTACAGGCAAGAGCCGCCATGCCTTCCCTGCCTTAAGAGGCTGGATCTTCAAACTGTGAGCTGGAATCAGCCTTCTTCCTCAGAGTCATTTCTTGTCAGATAATTAGCCACTACAGAGATAAAAGTCACTAGTGGAAGAATAAATGAGCACTAAACACTGAGTCACACAAAGCACGAGAAGAGTTTAGTCATTAGTCCAGAGCCATAGGTTCAGCCTCTGACTTCAGCATCCCTCACCCAACAGATGTTCACCCATCCTTGCCCTGAAGTGTCTCACAGGTGGACATTAGTCAGGGAGCTATGGAAAAAACAAAACAGTTAAAGTGAACTAATATTAATACTCCAAGCCCTCTGTCATTCTGGCCACCTCATGCTTGATGACCGCATGTGTCTAGGGAGTTCTCCTGGGCAGCTAGATACATTATAGATGTGTATTACTTCCCTCCCAGAATAACTTAGTGATGGGCGATAAGCATTTTCCTAGCTTTGCCTACATACTTGACTTCAATTATTCACCTGGAAAAACACTGTCTTCGTTCCAGCTGTTTGCATTTGAATTAAATGGTGAAAAGTTGTACTGCTGCCTGGTCCCCAGTAGGTACTAAGCAGGCATCCTCACTTTCCAGATTATGTCCTTGATCTCTGCCCTGCTGCAGGGCCCCTAGTGGGTGGCGAGTATCTATGGTCATTTTTCAGATCATCTCCTTGTTCTCTGCAATGCTGCCTGGCCCCTAGTAGGTACCAAGTAGTTATAGTCACTTTTCAAAGTATCTATTTGTCTTCATTTTAGTACTGCTTTGAAGAGAACTATTTTCTCATGCGCTGCCCTCTGTAAATGCTTGAAAACTGCTGAGTGTCTACAGAGGTCACCAATACATGCACAATTTTCAAAATAGCTGGATTCTTTGACTTTTCTAGTACTTTCTACAATTAGCCAGCACTATCCTTTGACTATTCCCCTGCCTGGACAGCAGGGCCTTCCGTCCTTTGATTCTCCTTATTTGATTATCTAAACACTCCTCGTTGCTAATCTACCATCAAGGCTCTCCATCCGCCACAGCTTCTCTCTCTCTCTCTCTCTCTCTCTCTCTCTCTCTCTCTCTCTCTCTCTCTCTCTCTCTCTCATGAGACGCTTAAAATTCCAAGGCTTACAGAAGAAACTGCCAAATCTAATCCACGCTGATCTTTAGCTCAGCTCCAAATCCCCATTCTACCTGTAAATCTATACTAATGACTAATATCTAAACAGAACTTTAAGCACGGTCAAAATCAAGTTCCCATGCTTCCCAGTCTAACTAAATCTCCTCTCTTGCTCTCATGGTGTGCTGCCTGTGGATACAGTTGGAAAGTCCAGCTCTATCTCATTTACTCCCTTTCCCATTCAATCCAGTCCTTCGACACAAGGCAGCTGTCATTGTGTCTAACACAAACTCCAGCAGAAGCCTTGTGGAGAAGCTACTCATCCTTTTTTGCTAAAATTATCATACACATGGCTGCAAAATGTACTTCCCTAAAGATAACACCCACCCTGTACCCTCTTGGGATATCTGCCCCTTAAGTGGCATTCTGTTTGGATCTCCGCCCTGATCTAGTTCCAGCCGGATGGCTCCTTTCATTGGTTACCACTGTTTTGATGCCTCCCCTCCCCTCTCCAGTTTGACTCGTTGTTTTTTCATTCTGTTGCTCTGTTATAAAAATTTCCTTAAAGTTAGATGGGAAATAGTGGATGACAGAGGTGGAGAGAGGTGTCCGGACAGTCAGTGACTGAATCTCCATTAGCACCATCATTGTCTCTGGTTGCAGGGCAGAGGCCTGACCCCCAGAGCAGGATCCAGAGCCATAAGCTTGCAGGCACTGCCTGGTCTCTCCAGCCATCAGGGGTCCCAGGCTCTTGTGGTCATAGACCCAACTTCCCTCCTGGTCTGAAGGTGCCAGGCTTTTATCTGTGAGATGGTACCTGTGGTGGTGTTGACTAACAAGGCTGACAACAGTATTGGACAGGAAGGGATTAAGGCATTGGGATTTATCATATTATACATAGGAGGGGGCTGTCATAGACAGGGAAGGGCTGTGGTATTCTGACCAATGATAGTTACAGTGAAGTCCTGAAATATAATTCCCCTCCTGGCAGTGGTTCCTGTGGGATCCCACTGGAGAGCACTTGCTTAGGGGAGTGCCAAGGTAGAGATCATTTTTATTTTAATAAATAAAACTTGCCCAAAGATCAGAGAGTAAAACAGCTGCACTGGTCAGCCTTACAGAGCAGGAAGTAGTGACACACACTAGTTGCCATAGAAACTGGGCAGTGCATGCCTTTAATCCCAGTGGTATACACCTTTATTCCCAACCCTAGTAAGGATTATAAAACAGGAAGAGACAGCTCTCAGACACAGTCTCTTTCTGAGATTCCTGGAGGCAGGATCTCCATTTTGGACAGAAGTTGAGGTAAGTGCCAGTGGCTGATTGTTTTGCTTTTCTAGTCTTCAGATTGAACACCAATATCTGTCTCTGAGTTTTATTGATTGTGCTTCAATATTATGCATAAATATCCAGCATATTATGTATTAAAACTCATGCCCTAAGTATAAATGTTATATATTACACTGCATCCAACTCACAAACACATGTTTAAGTCAAAAGGGCTTAATCACCCTAAAGTGAACAGCTACCCATACTTCATCTGCACTACATAAAGACTACTATGTCACCATGGTAGGCATGGCCTTAGTTTTTCATCTCTTTGTGTGAGAAAATATCCTGACCAAAGGAAATTAAGGGGGAAGGGATTCATTCTGGCTTGCAGTTCTGGAGGGAGGCAGCTCTTGTGGTGGGGAAGACACGCCACAGACAAGAGAGATGCGGTGGCAGGAGCGGGGGCTGGCTGGCCAGAGTCTATCCAAACTCAGGAAGAGAGAATGAACAGAAGCAGGGGCGGTCTATAAAGGTTCAAAGCCACCCTCTAGTGACCCACTTTCTCCGGGAAGCTGGTAAATGGCCCATGACCCTCCCACAAAACACTACCAGTTGATACCAAGGGTTCAGACACACGAGCCCACCCAGGACACTTCAGCTCCAAACCGCAAGCACTCCACACGTGTATTTTAATTGAAAAAAAAAAAACATGTTTTTAAAATAGTCAAACTGACGTGTTCTATGCAACTGACTTTGGCATGTTCGTGAGTTTCTTTTTGGTGGATTTCTGAGGACAGATACCACACGCGTCAGTCTGGGCACCCAGAATATTTCCTGGTGTCTGCTGAAGGCCATACTGTCAAGCTGTGCTGTTTACTCAACTGCCTCTCACTTGGTCTCCACGGCGCCTATTCTGTATATCTTCTACTGCATCTGGCACGTGAAGATCAAACACCTGCCTATTAAGGACACATGGGAGCCCCCCCATCTAGCCCCCAGGCTTCAACGTGCAGAAGATTACCAGGCTTATTCTCCATGTCATTATTCCACACTATACAAAGTGATTTCTTTTCAAAATGTTATTGAAAACGTTGCTGAGATGAATATGTTAACATCTCTCTCAGGCTGTATGTCACAGTGGGGTTGAGGATGAGCCAACGATCCCATCTACAGAGCCGTTGCTTGTAACTGCCTCCATGTGGAAATTATTCAGATTCTGGTTCCTCTCTTGGGTTTTATTTCTGTTTTCTTAGATTGTTTGTCTTTTGGCTTGGTGCTGGGGACCACACTCAGAGCCTTGGGCATGCTAGACAAGTGTTCGATCGTTCATCTCTGCTCTCAGACCTTGAACTAAGTTTCATTGTTGAGGTGCCTGATAGGGTTTTTCTTTTAAAATTATAATGAGCAGAGCTGGAAACTTAATTCAGTTATGAATTGTTCCCAGGAATTCTGTTCACTGGTTTAACCCACTGGCTGGGGCCGACTGTGACTTGTGTAATTCCAAGAATTATAAGTGCCCATTAGCTTCCTTCAGAAGCCTGAACTAGTATGAATTCCTTGGTGTCTTAGAATGAAGTTAAGAGTGTTACAGAGAAGCTATTTATAATGTGCTTTTCAGAAGAAACTGTCTTTTTAAAGCATTTTTGGACACCGAATATTAATATGCATACTTAGGTGGACACTAACATGTACATTAAGGTAAGTGATTTGAAATAGCCATTCCCTTCTTGTCAATCATTAGGTGTGTAACGCTGCCAATACCAGCATTTACAGCATTGTTAGAGTCAAGCAGCCAAGATCCCTGTCGGTGAGTGGGCGTGGAAACGATTGGTTTTTCAGAGTTCGTGTCCAGTTAGGAACACCACAGCAGCTCCTGACACCTGACCACCACCTCTGGGGTCTCATTGCAGGCCAGTGACCGAAGGCTGAGCATCCTTCCCCACTGGTCCACTATATATGATGCTGATCTCTGGAAAAGACCAGCAGCAGAAGGCATGGGGAGGGAATGGAAGCCTGTTCTACATACCCTCACAGTGACGATGGAACTGGACTAGAGGTGTTAACACGCCATACCACTTTGTTTATGTTGATGATGGGTCGTCAAGAAAAAAGCCATGGGAGGACCCTTTGCAGAACAACTGGATAGGAGCCTGAAGCCTTGAGGAAACAGCGTGAGTTAAGCTCCTATATACCCTACAGGGCGTTTGCCCCAAAGTCAATGATACAGCAACAGTATTAGGACTCCCACTCAGTTGTGGTCTTTATTCAACCCTTGGACTATCAGTGAGGTCGTATGCATTAGAGGGTAATTACCAGGAAATGTTCACTTGAGGACATAGGTCTCAGCTTAGTCTTCACAAAGTTTAAAGTTTTACTGTTTAAATTTTACTATACAGTTAAATTTTTACTACAATGACTACAATTTGAATTTCCTTCCTTTGCCCTACAGGATTCTCAGCGGGTCTACCTATGAAAGGGAAGGGATGGCTTTGTATGATGGAGAACAGAAAAGCATCCATGATAAGTAAGAATCAGGAATCGCCACTGGGGTCTGCTATCGTGAAGCTCTTGGATGTGTTGATCCGTCACTCTTCCTGCTGTTTGTCACTTGAGGATTCCACAAGCCTTCTTACGCTCAGCCCTGAGGGTTGTAAGCCCACATCCACTCAGACTCCTTCCTAGAGCTTCTCATAAACCCTTTCTATGATTTTAAACATTGAACTCCACACATGCTACCATACACGGTCACTCTAAGAACATACTTATCCATATGTTTATGGCACATGTTATGTATGTCATGTATGTAACACGCATGACTGGCAAGCACATAAAGTGGATTTTCATCTGCCTGTGAGACTTTAAACACCATGGGCTCCAGAAGGGTTTCCAGGAGGAGCAGGGGTACTGCCCTAGATATGGAGTTGGGGTTCTGTGACCAGCTCTGACCGTATCGAGGAAACTGTGGCCCTCACTCTTGCTGTTGCCCCTGACAAATCATCCCGCATGTGCAGGGCATAGGCTGCATCAAAGGGCAGGCGAAGCTCTGTAAGCATTGCACAGGTCTGCCGCAGGCACAGCGGACTCTGCATTCTGGCATTGGTTGACTGTGACCTACTTTTCTCAACCGCGAGCTTGGAAGTGCTCTCCCTCTTTTCCCCACTTCCGTTGCCATGACAAACAGGCACGCAAAAAGTATTGACTTTTACAGAGAAGACAGGAAGGTCTAAGGTGACACACACGGGCGGGCCTCGTTATGTGTGTCAGTTTGCACGCAGCTCCCTCCTCTACAGGAAGCTTTGTTTTCTGAAGTTAATTACTTTAAGGAGTTCTGAGAAAGGTAGGGGGCGGTAAATGAGGGTGCCATCGTTTGTAAATGGATTATGCTGATTTTAAGGATTAATACGAGAAGTCATGGAGTAAGCCAGGCCCTGGAAAACAGGGATACCTAAACCAAAAGCATACCCATGCAAACTCTCTAGAACTGTGGGCCTTTCTTTAAGTTGGTAAGTCCTATTAGGACTAAGTACATTCTTAAACTCCCCACACTTTGTTAATTTGTGACCTCGTGTGAGGTGAGTGTCTCTCTCACCAACTCCCTTCCTCCATACATGCCCATGTTTTCTGAGGAGATTCCCATCACCTGGGCCAGGCAGCAGTTGCATACGGTGGGGTCTGGGAGAAAGCCTGCTATAAGAATCTTTCTGATTTTACCTTCCAGTTGAATTTTCGGCAGAATTTTTTTAACAGAATTGGTCATACAGATGGTTTCCATGGGCGTCAGTCCCATTCTTTAGCTTACCTTGCTACGTATGTTGAAATCAGAGTGACTCCTCCAACCAAGGAACTCCCAGGGAACACAGAAGAGGTGGGGGTAACGAGCACAAGAGCAGAGGTGGGAAGGAGCGGTGGTGAAGGAGTGTCCAGCGGCAACAGTGTCTTTGCTCATGCACACACAGCAGCTACGCTGCCTGCCCAAGACTGGGGGAGCCCACCAGAACCCACTCTTTCTTATGGCGCTACTATGGGAGTTGCTGTGGGAGGGGTGGAATTCCCCTCAGCAGTGGAGACACTGGGGGAGGAGTTGGGAAGAAGGGGATTCAGACAGAGAGGGAGAACAACAGAGGGCAATGGAAGGCGGATATAATAGCAGCAGACTGTCCACGTATAAAGCTATCACAGTGAGTCACTTAAAAATACAAAGTCACCAAGAGACATTTTAAACATGTTGCTTTTTTAAAAAGGAAAAGAACACACTTCATGCCCAATTGAAAGTGAATCTGATCAAAGCTTGGTGTACAAAATTCTCAAAAAGCTAATATATATATATATATATATATATATATATATATATTTTCTGTGTGTGTGTGTTAAAACATCAAAGGCACATATTAGGATCAGCTGAAAAAAGAAACCTCTGTATTAGGTTACCTAAAATGTTTTTATGAATTCTAGGTCTGCATAATAATAAATATAAACAACCCACAGAGCTAAGTAGAAGTATTGTGACCTCAAAAGCTATAGGAGTCTTGAATGGAGGTGAATCTAGAGACACCTTTGTTGTGACATCATCCCAGAAGTAGCTCCTGACATGGAAGTAGTGCTGCCTCCTTGAAGAGAAACAAGAGCTCAGCAGATACCTCAGGAAGACCCTGTTCTGGCCACAAGAGCAGTTGGTCTAGCTCTGAGACCTACTGCTTAATTTTATGGAAGGTCATCCTAAGGGAATCCCTGTGATGGTCCACTGTGACCTCCTCTCTGGAGCATCATCAGGGTGGGATTTAGGCAGAATCCAGGAGCAGATACAGGGCAGGGCACATGCACCCCCTTTGCTTATGAAATCCCAGTGGTAAGAAGCACTGTTCCGAGGGCTGCAGATTGCCCTGTTGTGGTTCAGGGAAGCAATGCGGGCACAGTGGTAATGAGCTTCAAATCTAAGGAGACACGGTCCCAAATCCTGATTCTCTGTGGGTGCATGGGTGATCTGGGCAAGATGATCAAGCCTGGGGCCCCAGATTTATCATGAAATATGGATAACAGCTTCCTTGTATGTACATTGGAAAGACAACATATAATCACATGTGTGTGTGTGTGTGATGTATTCACAATAATAATGACAAAGGCCATCACCAAGGGTAGCCTCTAGAGGGTAGTGATGTATGCAAATTACACTCAAAACTCGTATTATTATAAACGTTCTAGAAATGAATAATTTCCTTCCGCTTCCCCTTCTGCACAGTGAATCCTTCACAATGTGCAGGCGCCAGTGGGCGCCCTGGTAAACTAGAACCCACCTGCTTACCTGTGGGACCGAGGACTAACCCTCGAGGGGGGTAGCTGAAGTTTGTCAAGACAGACTCACTTCCCATCAAGTGAACAGTTTTTCAGCAGTAAAACCAGCTCAGATCCCAGGACACCTAGTTAAGAATTTTACCTCACTGCACGGGCTCCTGCTGGAAGACGTCACCCACGCGGTATAGTCCTGTGAATCCCGGGAGAAGACGTTTAAGCACAACACGTGTGCTTTATAGAATTTTAGTTTCCCCATGTGCTGACGAGCAAATCCACCCCACAGCCAGCCTGCTATTGGGAAGATAAATAACGGGCATTTCTGAGTTCCAAGTGATCAGGAATATAACATGGTTGGATGAATAAAATAATTAATTTTCAGAGCACAGCCAAATGTTTTCAGCCAATATCTGCAATTTGGCAGCGTGCCGACTTCTGCTGGCTTGGGAACGCTGACTCCCTCTCACCATCCAGGATGCTGCCGTAAATGAGAAAACCTTGCCTCTGAATTCCCCGTCTGAACGCACATGCTCATCTCTCTCTCCTCTCAATTAAACTGCACGGAGTCTACAGACGTGATACCAATAATATGTCCATAGGATCACAATGATAAAATCCGCCTCACCGAATACTGTGACGTCATTGGACGATTACACTGATATTTACCGATGGAGATGTAGTATTCTTCATACAATCACCGTGTAGAGAAGGTGGATAAGGTCTGAATAGCTACAGCCTGGATCTAAGTTGACATTTCCCTTCCAGCAACCCCTTAGGCACACATGCTTCCTGGTATACGGATCAAGCAGGCACACAACAAGCCCTTGCTATCTACAAGCTCTCTCCCCACACCTCGTTTTCTTACCCACAAACGAGCAACATGGCTCCTTCTTGGGCTCCTGACTCCGTAGTGATTTCCCGACACTCTGACCCACGTGATCTTACAGTTCTTATCTATCTTATTTTATCTGACCCAATGTTGTTTTATGTTAACCTTATTTACCAAACTACAAGGAAATAAACAGCGGGGTTAAAAATGCACCTGGATAGCCGTGTTAACATTCTCATGATGGGGTGAACAGAAAAACAGAATGTGAAAGAAAAATTATGAATTCTGAGAAGATGGCTCAGTTGATAAAGAGCTTGCCACATAAGCACAGGGTGGGTGCTGTATTCGGGTTGCGGCAGCCATGTTAACTGTTGGGTGGGGTCGTACATGTGTGTGATCCCATTACAACAGAAGGTCCATAGACTTGCTGGTCAGACAATCTGGCTGAATTAGTGCGCTGTAGGTGAAGTGACAGAGCTTGTCATAAAACCTAAGGCAGAGGACAACTGAAGGCCATCCAGTATTGACCACTGGCTTCCACACACGTTTTCACATGTGGGAACAGGAAGGAAGGGAGGAAGTGCCAAGGTGGAAAGCACTGGTAGTCTCTAAACCTTATGCCAAACAAAGGAGTTTTCCTAGACTAAGTTGCACGGGAATCCCATGCAGTGGGGAGTGTTATGGCTAACTAGGCCTTGAAGCTCTTGCTAGGACATAGATCCCAGGTTAGGCCCTGGAGCTTAGGCTAGACATTGGACCTGGCTGCATGTTTAGTTGGACATGTCTCCGTAAAATGCCATGCCATGTTCTGCTTGCTTGAGCAGCTGAGGGCCACCTCTATTTTCCTATATTCTTAAACTCTAAATCTTGAGACATTGTGGCTTCTGCAAGCATGCTACTAGCATCTGTGCACAACTTAACAAAGAAGACAGCATACCCTGTGTCACTCACATAGGGGACAGTCAGCATACCCTGCGTCACTCGGCATAGGGGACAGTCAGCGTACCCTGCGTCACTGACATAGAGGACAGTCATCATACCCTGCGTCACTCACATAGGGGACAGCCAGCGTACCCTGTGTCACTCACATAGAGGACAGTCAGCGTACCCTGTGTCACTCACATAGGGGACAGTCATCGGCGTACTCTTCCTATGCCACTGTGCGAGCTCACAGTTCCACAGTCATGGATGGCTATTTCTCAACACCATTATCTGCCACTGCTTAGTTGCTGTTTCTAAAGTGCAACTAACAACACACAGACAACCCAGGTCACGGCTATTTAGACACTCGGTAAGCGTGTAATTGTTAAAATAATTCTCACATAATTGTTGACATCATTTCCATTCACTGAGACCAGAATTGCATCTGACAATCTTCTTTGAAAAGAAATCAATTTTTATGAAAAATTAATGAGAACCTGTAGAGGAACCTTCATATTAAAATCTATGGTTCTTTGATAATGACAGGCAATCACTTCCATGGTTAGCAGCCTTTTTTAACAATTGTTCTTTTAACAGTGAGCTTATTGGTTGTCCCAGAACAAAGTTTCCCATGTAGAACCCATATAGTAACCCAAAGCTTTAGTTTGGTACACAATTTTATATAAGTGATTTTTCTGAGTGCCAAGTAGGCTAGAGTCAAAACAAATTTGCTTCTCACCTGTAATTGTTTTTTGCATGTTGTATGGACACAAAATCAGTTATCTGTAATTACTGGAAACAACCCACAGCACTGGAGAGTTCCTTTCTATCAGATCTGTACCTAACAGAGATGGTTCACTTCTTCCTTTTTCTCTGCATGTTTATATATCTATGTGTGCAGGTGTGTGGTGTACATGCGTTTATATGTATGTGTCCATATGCCTTCATGGGTATGCATGTACACTGCATGTGTGTTTCGTGTGTTTATTTCTTGAACAATCACTGTAGGGTCAGTCTCTGGGAAGCAGATGCCTCTGATTATATTACTCATGGACACATTCATACTTCTTAGCATAAGGCCTGGAATAAGGAACTCGTTCTAAAGGAAAGAAAGTGAGTGGAGGGTTTATACCAGGAACGATGGGCCCCATGGAGAATCTATCTACATGATCTCGCAGATTTGCCCTGTGGAAATACGGAAGCTCTCAGCCCAACCACTCTCTCTACTTAGAGACAGACCATCTCTCTATACTAAATAGTGTGGGAGATCCAGAGAGTTCCTTTGACAAGAGAGTCTCCCTCAGGCAGTGCCAGGGAGAGTTTAGCTCATAACCCTTCTACTCCTTTCCTACCAGGGTCCACTGCAGACTCTTCTCTACCTCCCCGAAGGAGCCATCTCAGCTTCCCAGAGCACATCTCCTGCCCCACCACTCCCCAGACACAGTTTCCTTAGACAGAGCTCAAAATAAATTGCATACATTCAAGCTTTGTGTCCACCTTGATCGCTGAAGGAATTCAGCAGTGATAAGGAAACTCTAGTAGTAAGGAGCTGACCAGCAGCTCAGGATGTCCAGATACACAGGGTTTCTGAATGAGCCAGGTAAGGAAGAGCCTACTGTGTGGAACTTGAGTGCTGCCCAAAGTCCGCGTGCTAAGAGCAGTTTTTCCTAAATTATCTTGTCTACCTTTTGCCTCTGGCTTTTCTATTTCTCTATTCTTCGTACCTTTCTTTACTCTCACCCCATGGTTTGCTGTGTAGCTGGGTGGCTGGCTCCTTGAGTCCTCCTCTCCTCCTCTAGTCCCTCAGATCTCCTCTTCCCAGATTTCTCCTCCTATTTATTCTCTCTGCCTGCCAGCCCCACCCATCCTTTGTCCTGCCTTGTTATTGGACATTCATCTCTTTACTAGACCAATCAGGTGTTTTAGACAGGCAAAGTAACACAGCTTCAGAGTCAACAAATGCAACATAAAAGAATGCAACACACCTTTGCATCATTAAACAAATGTTCCACAGCATACACAAACGTAGCATATGAAAATAGTATTCTACAGCACTTTCTTCCTCTTCTCTTGTTCTCAATCACGGGATATTTGATTTTAGCCTGTCTTGCTCCAGCTATGATGGAGCAGCCTCATCACAATCCCAGAGCTATTCAGGTAACCGAGCTTAGACCACAGCCTGCAAAATAGTATGTCAAAAGAAACCATTCTCTTCACAAGCGGATTTGCTCTGTCAGAGTGCCAGAAAGCTGACTAACATGGCTGACATTTAAAGAAGCAGCATTTGTGTATAGAACAGGAAGAGCTCTGCTTGGTTAGACAGGCTTCTGTGAGATCAGACGTGTGGAGGTCTGTGAGACCCCATCGGGCATCTATGTACCTGCCGACAGCGAGGCTACCATCTCCAAACAGTCGGGAGACCTAACGTGGCTCGATGAGGACTATTGATCTTTTGATTGTATAAAGGCGATCAGAACGGAGGGAAAGGAAGTAGGATTCCCATAAAAGACTAATCCAGGCATCCAGTGATGCCCGGAATTAAGGATATCAACACAGGAATAGCAAAGGAGAGCAGAAAAGAAAATGCCAGTGGATACAAGACTTGACCTGGGTAGCTATGAGGTAAGAAAGGGCCAATGAAAACGAAGCACAAACATTGAAGCAGCAGGAACTCCAATCCCCACCAATTGGGTTTGATTGAAGAAGGGCTTTTACAAGGTGTTGGACACCGTGTTATTGAGAACAGAAGGAAAGCAGAGAGCTGATTGTGGGTATCCTCACATCATTAAGTACGACGACTGTTTTAAAGACATACTGCTATGCCTAGACATAGACAAAATTGTAACACACAAACATTAGGAACTTACTAAGTGAAAGATGAGAACTAAGTAATTAAGAGAGAAGGCAAGTGACGCACAATGGCATGGCTGCTTTCATTTTAAAGTGTCCCAAGACCGTCTGTGTTAACGCTGAGGCTGCTTTCCTAGTGACCTTGAGGCAACCCTGAGATTGTAACGTGGTTTCCCATTATGTCTGACTCCAAGACACAGGCCAGATCAAGCTAACAAACTTGCTTCTGGGAAAGGACAAATTCAATAAATTCTCATTTTAAATTCATGTGTAGTCTATAATGACATAGTTTAATATGATTATATTTTCCATATCGAGACAATTCATGTTTCAGTGAGCAAAACCCTTAAGATGAAACTCAAGGATGACCAGAATTACTAAAAATATCTGCTATTTACATCTTTTCCTCATCTCACCTCAAATAGTCCTTGTCCCCAGACACCCTTGAATAAACAGGTAAGCCCACAGCTTTTTTGTCCTGCCCCATTTGCACAGTCGGTGCCACAAACGTATTGGGAGAATTATCAGATCTAGTCTGAGTCCCTGGGAAGGCAAGGTTTATAGGACATTGTGCTCTCTGGGAAGGGGGTTCGAAAGCATCTGGACCGCATGCCATAGACAGACTTTCCTACCTGTGTCTGCACCTACAGAGTGAGCAACACTGTGAGAGCAGAGTGGACTGGGTTACACGTCTCCTGTCTCTAAACAGCCGTGTTATGTAGTATTAGTCGGATGACAGGCACCCCGAACACGCTCCATTGACTCAAGGTCCTGGAGACTGATTAGATGGTTCTGAGAGTCCCTGGAAGCCCTAACATACATTCACACTGCCATTTCTTCCATGGAGAGCAGGGACCTGACCTGAACTCTCTCTCCCTTTGTAGGGGGGTTGGACTGATAAGTAATAGAGCAAAAATAAAATATTTGTTATGACCTATCTTTATCCTGTGATATAAGAAAAAAATCAACTGAGGGGATTTCTCTGCTCACACACAGCAGAGCAATAATGTAGATCCAGGCTTCCCAAAGTTTCTAATAAGCATTGATACTGAATATGTGTGTGTGCAAAGGAGTTCGGTACACAATCTGTTGAAAGAGAAACTCAGGTTTCTTTGAAAGATTTTGTGAGCAACATTCCATTACTGGTCATTTTTTTTCTGTTTGACACCGTTCTGTTTCTGGGGTGGTTTTGTGACTTGAAATATTCCCAGTTTCCACTACAACTACATGCTCTTGTTGCACGAACGCCCCAACATTTACACTGCACGGGATTTTTACTACTGAGAAACATCGACATTTTTAAGCAGTTATGTTCTACATCTTCGCTAGAGTTGCACTCAGTTTAGAGTTTCTGCCCAATACTCTCGGGAAAAGAAGACTTGGGTGATGGCACCTCTTAAAGGGGCTGTTCAGTTGGATGCAAATGAGTGGCTTGATTTTAGGCTGTCCATTCTGTTCCAAGAACTCACCACAAGGAAGCTCCTTAGGAGAGGGTTTGGAGACGCTGGATGTCTATATGCAGAACAATAAAACTAGACCCCTTTCACTCCAGATGTAAACATTTGGTATGACCTCTCAGGACGACTGCCTAGGACAACCTCCCAGGACATCCTTTTAGGTAAGACCTCCCAGGACCATCTCCCAGGACATCCTCCCAAGGATGACCTCCCAGGAAGACATCACAACCAGACAAACAGGACTATGTTGAACTAAAGGCTTCTGCACTGCAAATAAGGAGGTTTGGGGATAAAGAATTGACCCAGGAGGTGGCGAGAAAACAGAAAGAGTGAGGAGATTCTGCAGGTGTGTTTTATATCATGGTGACTACGCTAAAGGTATGTGCCATTTGCTGAAAATGACTTGGAGATTAGGCCTGAGATGTCCACCTCAGGATAAATAAGGTGATCGCTTGCATTAATTGTTTCATTTAATCATTTAACTTATATCTCTGTCCAAAATGGTACTGTGTGCACCATTTTTATTTATTAAATGTGCTTTAGTAGTTCTGGGAGAGAAGACAAAGCCTTTCTATCAGACAGACATGTATTTCATAACAGCAGGTGGATTGGGTCTAGGTTCCATTCTTTGTAGGTACTTGGCCATCCTAAGATAAAAATTGCTTCTCTTTTAGTATGTGTGTGGGAAGTATCCTGTGCCTCTGCATCCAACCCAAAACTGTGGACCAGACACACCTGTGCATCTATGCCTATGGGTTCATGATTCAAAACAGCCAAGAATTGGAACGAGGCTAGAAGTCTAATCCACAGAAGAAAGGATAAAAAAAGCATGGTTCAAATACAATGGGATTTTTTTATTCAGCTGTTTTGTACACCTGTGACTTATGGCATCTACAGGAAAACAGATGGAACTGGAGACATTTATATGAAAGAAAATAAGCTGGACTATTTTGTTAGAGGAAGTGTAGGCATGGCTTTTCCCATGTGAAGAGCCTGGGTTTAAGTTTGCACATATGTGTGTCTGTGTTAGAGGGGGTGAAGTCTGAAGGGGAGGGTGAGAGAATCTATAGGCCACAAAATCAGAAGAAGCTGGGGCCCACTGAGGAGAACACAGGGATTAACAATCAAGAGGGCAGTGTGGGGGTTGGGAAGACAGTGGGGGAATCAATAAGAACCATCTATAATGATAATCATGTATGAGACTGTGACAAAGAAACCAAGTATCTGTATGTTAGACACAATATTGATTTTAAAAATGCCTGGGGATACAAACACCAAAACCCAAACCTACCCCCAGAAAATTCACAGTGAAATTAAAATCACCTTGTCCATGGGTGATTGTATATTCTTTCTTCACTAGTTTGAAGTGTATAACGAAGCTTCGGTGGAAGAGTGTGAGGTTTGAACACTTTCTATATGCAAATAGCTGTTTTACAGTTTCACAGAGGCTACCTTACATGTAAATATATTACTACATACATACACATAAATACACACGCATATGCTATTCATTTACTGGGAACTATTCTCCATAAAGTTACGTTATTAAATTCCAGGTAAATCCAGCACTAGGAACCCTCCAGGGTCTATAGCATAATTTCACATGCAATCTAAACTCTTAATAAATATCTGTTAACTGACCTGCGAGCTAATTAATACTCATTAGTTAGGAATTATTTTGAATCATTAGCATAGAAAGCCCTCTGCTATTTAACTTAGTGTCTTGAATATTTATTCGAAGCAAGTGATAAGAATTAGAAATATTTAGCCCATGAAGCTCCCTGACTATGTGCTGCAGTGGGGATTTCCCACATGTCGCCTTTAATTTAATTATCCTATTTGTTCTTCTGCCCACAAAGGATGCACTTGGAAATGAAGGGAAGGGTAAGAGAAGGAATCCAAGCAATCCAGGCTTATCAGGAATTCCCCTTTCAGAGGAGAGCCTTGGCCAGTTTGTCCGTCTCAACCAGGGAGCATCAGGAAGCCAGAGTATAGAGATAGTTTTCAACATTCCCACTGCAGCATTGAAGAATGAATAAAGGAACAAGAGACGTTGATTCCATGGCGCTTTCTTCCAGCCAACTCTCCTGAGGGTTCCGTCAAGACGGATGTCACCCTGGGTGTTTTACTCCCTCCTCTTCATGCCGCATCTTCAGAACCTCAAACTTGACACTCACAGCCTTTCTTGACCAGACGCTAAATGTTCCACATGTGTATGTAATACAGCTCTCAAAAGTCAGTAGCCCATCACAATGTGAAATGCCAGTGTGTCCCTTTTTAAATTAAAATTAGTCAAAGTTAGAGAACACTCTTTGGACTTTTTTGACCCTGTTTCAAGTGCTCATGGGACACATAAGGTGGATGACTGCCATGCCAGAGACATACTCTGAGATTCTGCTGTCTGTGGGCAACCAGAGGATGGCTCGCCCAAGGCCATCATCTTATGAGGCTAAATAATTCAGAAAGACTACAAGCTGTCAATCACTGTCCAGCCTAAAGGAACCAGGATAACTGAATCTCACAAAGGGACTTAGTAAATCATTTAACACCTGCCAAGTCAAGCTGAATTTGACGTCTAATGTTTTAAGTCACAGTTTATTTAATAATTTTCCCTGTGCACATATTGGGAAATGAAACTGAATATATAAAATTCTTTATACTTATGGAAAGTGAAAGAACAAGTAAGGGAAAATAAAATATGTATTTGGGGGAAATCCCTAGTCCACAAAAACTTAGATTATATTGTACTAATGTTTTTGGTAAAGAAACCTTTCAGGTTTACGGACATTATCCTATCTGCTATTACTTCGTAAGATTTTGTTGACTTCTAAGATATTTCATAAAAAATATTAAATATGACTTCTCTATACTCTCTCATTTTTACAATGATATTAAAGTATCAAAGTCAAATACTTAATCATCTCCACAAAAAGGTGTGGAGCAACAAGTGAGCTCTACTGTGTGCAGAAAGTATCAGGGAAAGAATCTGTAAGAGTCTGATTTGTCATTCTGTTCAGATTCCACAACGATTTTTTAAACAAACTCCCCTGGGAGATTCCACTGAAGCTATCCAGGGACTGCAGTTGGCAGAGTCAGAAATTTGAACAATTCCTAATGAAAATATCAAGTAAATATGTTCAAACACTGTTGCACACAAAACAAAAGGGCATAAGCATAAATTAAGGTAGAGCCTCCACAATCTAACATACAACGTCAGCCCAGGCCGGTCTCTCACAGCTTCTATGTCCTGACACCATCTTCTCAAAGTGTTATCCTTCATGAAGCATGCTTGCTTAACCAGACTGAACACTCCAGGGATTTGTCACCATTAAATATATTCCTTGTGGCCCGTAAACCGTGAATATCAATTTCCACAAATATGTCATGGGTCAGAAGCAGTCCTAAAGGGGGTGAGAGAGGGTGTGTCATCTCTGGAAGCCACAATTAGCCTGCAAGAGGAGGCATTGCTCTCTTTCTCAGGAAGTAAACAAGAAAAGAAGCCATGTAGCATGGCAACATTGTGTGTGTGATCATGTGTGGGGATGTCAAGGTTTGACACTGGACATACTTCTTACAAATCTTCATAATTGGTTTGGTTGATTTATGGGCATGGGGTCACTATGTTTTTCTTAATAAGTTTATACTAAAGGATCTGCCCCTTGTTGTTAATACTCACCCAAGCATACAAACTGTGTGCAATCTGAGAGTTGTCTCGAGTCATCTAAGGCTGGTTTCGGGGGAGATGCAAGAAGCTAATCCTTCTGAAAACTTTTCTCATCATGATGACAAGATGCTGGACCAGAGTAACTTAAGTTACCAGGGCTTGATTCTGCCTCATGGTTCAAGCTAAAATCTGTCCTGGCAGTGGGGGCCTGAGGGGGCTGGTCACATTGTGTCCAGAGGGTGGAATTGAAAGAGATGAATGCCAGTGATTGGGGATATTTATCTTCTTTTTTCTGGTTTTGGAGAACCATATGGGACGATAACAACAATTCAAGGTGGATCCTATCCCTCAGAGATCCTCTCTGGAGCCACTCTCAAGACACTCCAGAGAGTGGGCTTCAACAGCGTCTAATCAGGGCAGGCATATCAGTCAGCTCACTGCTCTCTAAACAAGCAGGATGGCCATGATGTGTGTGCATCAGGAAGGTTCTAATCAGCATGGGACAGCGGCTGAGAAGAAGGACTCGGGTGATCAGCAGAGAAAAGGTGCATTCTGGGAAGGCCAGCAAGCAGCATGAGAAGAAGAGGTACAGACCTGGGAGGAGGAAAGGTTGGGTGGAAAGGGACTTCATTGGAGCAAACAGCAACTTGGGTATAGGACAAATGACGTTTTTGAGGAGATCTCCATTACAGCTAATGACACTGGCCTTGTTTATTTATTCTTGTTCAACAGACACTACTAAAAGTCTAAAAGAAACTTTTGGAGATGCTAGAAGTCACTAATGATACAGGCTCTAGACCCAAAAAGAATGAATTGGCTTTAATAAAAATGAACAGTTATCTTAATTATAGAGAGAAACAGTCATTGTGTCCTAACCATTCAGCTGTCTTAAAACTTTTGTAAAGATATACATTTATATTTGTATAGTTACACACGCAAACACATTGTTTCTTTCATAATTGATTAAATGATTGTGCCACTGAGGTATGGGCCTGCTTGCTCTAAGATCTTAAGATAAATTCTCATGAGTTTTATTGGCTAAGGCAAGACATCTACTAAGAATGAACCATGTGGCTCACCTGATGCTTTTCCAATTAGGTATTTCGTTGCTTTAAACTGTGTAAAGATGATGATTCCATACTAAAATTGATGGATCATCAATGACTTCCTATTTGAGTACGATGAATGGGACAAGATTGTTTTCTACTATCTGTCAATTGCTCAAGGGTTGATCAAGAAGATCATACCTTTGCCTACATCATATCTATATATCTAACTGACGGCAGCTTCACTCATTACAACCAGAAATAGGAGGGGAAGAAGCACCACCTCTGTTCTGTTCTACCATTGGTGCACGTAAAATATCTGACTAACAAATGGATTAAAGAGAACAACAAGAGAACTCTGATTGGATCTTGACTTCAAGCGCGCCTACTTACGCACTTTATTTCCCTCCACACGGCCACAAGTGTGGAGTGTGAATGCTACAGATGCTTTAAAAAGAGGAGAATTCCCAGAATAATTCACTCTCATCTTGAGCCCATCCTCCTCATAAATTAGGAATCAAGGTTTTCCTTTTTATTCCAATTTTATATAAAAACACACTCATTTTCTTATTGCTGAGCCTAAAAAATAAGCTGTGGTGACTATATTTTCCACAAAGCAATTTTTAGTTAAGGAAATGGAAAGAATTCAGGTATGGACCTTTTCACTGAGGTTTCGCAGAGCACCATTTTCTACCACCAAACACTACATCTGGGCTGTGGGTCCTGCACTCTGGGACATGCATGCGCCTAGGGTTCATTCCTTAGCTGCAGAAACTAAATGAGGAACAAGAAGAACACATGCTCTGTAATTCAAACGATCAAGGTCTGTGAAGCCGTTTTAGATCTTCTAGGGCTGAGCGTGTGAGGACAGCCAATGTATGCACTTCCAGGTGTTTCTCCTCACTCCATGGTGCCAGTAAGTGTGATTAGAGGTAACTGGAGGATTCTCAATACCCTTCTTAGGTGGAAGAGTTGGAGAGTTAAGGAGAAATGGCAGACAGCAACACCAGGGAAATATGTGGGCAGTCTGCTAAGTCCCATCATAGAGACGATGGAGGGCGTGGCCTCACTCCACTTCTGATTTCTTGCTTACCAGTCAGGTTCCCATGAGGCCAGACAAACATTCCTAGTCCCAGAGGACTGAGTTGGTATTTTTAGTTTATGTTTGATTATGAATCAATATAATTCATAACCTAGGCAAAAATTAGAGAATATGTACACTCAAGGTAAAAACCACTAGTAAATATTAATTACATTTTTTGAATTTTAAAATTATTCATCTTGGCAACATAATTTGCATATTTCAGCCCCTGTTTTTATGTACCCTGCCTATAGCTAGAGTCCAGGGACTGCCTTCTGCTCCTTGTGAGGGACGAGCCACTGTGGGCTTACAGCCTCAGCTCATAACTTATTCTTGCAATTCCTTGATTTGCTGAAGATCACATTAATAGTATTTTTTCTATAGTGACTGAGTGGGTATAATCCCACTGGAGCATGGATGTATCTGGTTCCCATCTCTGTCTCCTCAAAAGTCAGCTTTGCCCTATTAATGCCAGGGATGTTGAATGCCTAACCTCCCTTGATATGCAACCTTTTGCCAAATGCGTTAGTACAACATTACTTTATTAACATGAAGTATTCTGTTTTTACCAAAATGTGATAATGGTCCCCCTAAAATGTCATTGTGAAGACCAGACAATCAGGTAGACCAGCATGTGTTGAAGGAAGATTGTAGTGACCGTCTCATATGCTAGATGGTCTTCTGGAACAGTCTGGACTCCTCAAAAAGTCTTGGTAGGTATCCTCTACACCAATCCATCAATAAGACTCCTAGGGCAAACTTGAGGAAAAGCCTAAGAACTGTAGCAATAAGTTTCTGGTATTTCAAACTGACTCCCACAGCTTTAACCTTGGGTACATGGAGAAAGCAAACAGAAAAGGTAAATAAAGCAAGGAAGACCCAAGGTGAAGGAATGAGCATCCTACATGCTGGCAGCTGGGACTGTCTTGTCCCAATTCAATTGTCAGGTACCCCATTCGAGTTTCAAGAAAGACTTAGGTGATGAATTACATTTCTATAGAACAAATCATCTGCCACTGTAATTTCTGGGTCTTAATTTGTGCTACAGATATCCGTGGTTCTTGAGATATTTTCCTTATCTAATCCCACTGTGAGTTATGAAACAAAACTTCTCAGGTGACGTGAGGATGCTGGACACTGTCCCCACAGCCCTGACAAAGAGTCATCACCCGGTTACAAGACCGTGTTTCCCTAATCAACCTGTGCTGTCCTTCCCCAGCTTGTACCAATTATATCTCGTTTTCTTGGCAGACATTGAGACGTCACCCTGACCTCATTCTTTCTCACTAGTTATCTCTGCTTGTTCTAATTAAGGGAGGAATGGGAAGAGATCTACCGGCTGCTAGGAAGTCACATCCATTGAAAGCAGCCCTTCCCGCAGAGCAGGCTCAGGCACTGGGACAGACCATGACAGCAGAGGCCGAACATGCCACCCGGCTCATGAAAATTAAAACATCCAATGTGTCTTGTTCACTTTTGAAGTGGCTATGATCACTCGGGGTAAATATGGAAACGAAGTACAGCAAACCCTGGTCATTGAGAGCACGTTTTATGTGTAAGTACCGTGCCTAGTTCCATCATGCCTCTGTTTCTTACGATAGCACCTTGTAGAAGATACAGACTGTCTGTGACCTATCACTCGTCTGAGATGGCAACCACGGTATCTTCACAAAGAATGATTATGACAATAAAACCCATCGATGAATAAGGACATAGAGGCCATCCTTATTCATCGCAGCAGATACTGTACCTACCGCATCGTGGTCATTTACACACAGGAAAACCCTACCTAGTAGGTGACAAAACATCGCTGACCCCTTGACTTGGTCACAGAGTGCTTAGTGTTTGCTGTAAAGATGGAACAGGATAAATAATACTGAATATCTTTCCCTATATAGATGTTGATGTAGGTTCAAGAGGCCAAAATCATACTAGAAAGAAAAAGAAGTGACCATCATATCTGGAAACAGAAGGCAAAATATAATAGCATACAAAAGGCCTGGAATGGTGTCCAACCCATAATTCCAGCACATAGCAGGCTGAGACAGGAGGGTCTAGTCACTGGGCTAAACCTGAGCAGCACAATGGGTACCCTGTCTCAAAAAGCTTAAGACAGAAAGAGCACACAGTAAGACGAATGCTTCCATTCTCTGAACAGGAGACCAGATGTGGTAACGCGTTTGCCACAGAGCGGTGGAAGAGAGAAGATTATGAAACTAAAGGGACCAATGATGTACCCGGTGGTGGAGCAGACAGTGGAAACCATGAGGGAGGAGGAAGATTCGTAGAAGGGTGGGTATCAGCGGAGAGAGGGAAGAAAAGTAGCCAGGCTATGTTTCAGTTCCATGAGGCAAACATGTATGAATTTAAGTGTTCTGGTTAATGATATGCTGGGAGTGTAAGATCTGTAATGAAATGATGTGCTTAAAAATGACTAACATGCACTATGTGTGTGGTGTGGTTCATGTTACAGTTAACTATATTTTTTAATGCTAAGAAGATAAGTCCATAAGCTCAGTTGAGAGGTTTTGAGTTGATCTTATAAGTGATGGAAGCTGCGGCGAATTCTCAAAATGGGCACTGTCGTAAACCAAGCATCTTGAAAAAAAATCTTTGTGTTTGATAGAGGCTGTGGATGCGAAAAGCGGCCAAATGATCATATCTGGTTTGCTTCTTAAATTCTTTGAAAATTCAGCTTAAGGAACAAAAATTTATTCTATTCTTTATCTAGCAGTCAAGAAATTATTTGAAATTATTTGTTACATTTCATAAACTACTCTAAAGTAAACATAAAAGCTTATAAACTATAACAATAGAATATCCATATTTACATTCTACATAAAAATGGGTCACTCAAATTGTTCTTTGTTCTCCTCTTGGAATTTCTCCTCCTGCCCCAGGAAGTACTCAGTGGATAAAGATAGGAACTCAAGTCAATTCCAGGTCAGTGATCCGCACCCTCTATATAGTCCACTTACAGACCCCAAATAGTTACTTCATAATTCTTTTATTATTTTCTTCTGAAAAAAAATCATTGGTTTTTAAATTATGGACTTTCAGAACATCTGGGCCCTCTAGTGATATCTCCCACTGAAATTTCTTTTCTGAAATATAGGAAGGGTGAACTTGTTCAGTTCACTGGGGAAAGACTTGCAGAGAAGATTGGATCCTTCTTAAGTGTCCTTCAAAATATTCTATCAGGTCAATTTATCCTTGTCTGTGGCTCATAACATTAATTTATTAAACCATCTTCAGAAAGGAGCTGGAAAAAAAGCTCGATGTTTAAGAGCATTGGCGGCTCTTGCAGGGGACCAGGGTTCTATTTACTGCACACACACACACAGCACACGACCATCTGTACTCATTCCAGGAATTCAACATCCTCTTTTGATGTCCATGGATCCTGAACACACATGTGATAATCAGACATAGATGCAGGCAAAACACTCAATCTAAAACACTTTTAAAGTACCTCAGGGACATTGGCAATGATCCTGGACATCACCGTAGGTTTCTACGGTTGAGTTGAAGCTATTGTAATGAAATGTTCAGAAGTACATGTTTTATTAGGAAAACATACTATATTGTCATTGAATTAATACAGCCATACAATACAAACTCAGAAGGGAGCCCCAGGCATCCAAGCACGGTCACACAAGCTGCCACCCTCTCCTGGGCCAGTCACCTCTTACTTCGCACTGAGCATTTAAATTCTATTCATAGTCTTGATAAGTTTGTCTTAGAAAAGTAGCCAGGCACTGTACACAGGGACTGAGGCATCAGCGATTTCCTGCTAGTAACCCACACCCATGAGAGCTGTCTTCTCTTCCTCCAACCTGGTGGAAATAGGAGTATTTATAAGAACATGGGCAAGCTAGATATTTCATGACCACTGGGCCAAGGTTTATCTGTTGTCTCAAAATAATGTAGGTGGCATGTGCATAAACACACACACACACACACACACACACACACACATACACGGAGAGCGAGATAGAGACAGAGTAAGAAGCATACTCACAATAGAGAGAGGCCTCGACATCAAAACACCAATATCCAGCAAGATATTCCAGTAAAAGGACTTAGTCTTATGCTGGTATCTCTAACATAAAAACAAACAAGCAAAAAAGCAAATAAAAATTTGTGTTCTGAAACCCACCACCTGAGCCAGGCTGTGGTGGTGCACTCCTTTAATCCCAGCATTCAGAAGCCAGGGCCAAGCAGATCTCTGTGAGTTCAAGGCCAACCTGGTCTACAGAGTGAGTTCCAGGACAGCCAGAGTTACACAGAGAAACCCTATCTCAAAAAACAAACAGACAAAAACACATCACCTGAAAAGTCCTGTGACTAAACCAAAATAGTCACTAAGTCACATCAAATACGTGAGGACACAGGATAGCTAATGTGGAGACGTTTCTCAATAAAGCACACATCCATCCAGCCACTGACATTTGCCACCTCCAGTGATGCAAATGGCACAGAAAACCTAGCCACTCCAGAGTTCCTGGTTTCTTCAGGAAGACCATCTCTGTACTTCAATCAGTCCTACACACCCAGATCCAGCTATCTGCACACCGTTTATGATTACTAGCCTACTGTCCACTGTCCTGAGAGAAGGAGCTTCTCATTTCCTGCTGGATTCCCTCAGGCTTGTAGCATCTACCCCCATTGCTCTCCACAGGGCCAATCACTGCTTGCTCTGTGAAGACAGCGTTCTTCATCACCCACCTGAAGGCCGTCTCAGAGATTCCTCTGTAACCTCTGGGGAAGGCACGGAGAGTGGGAGAATCAGAAAATTCCAGAGACCCCTTAGCATACGCTGCCACGGAGATACTCAACTCTTACAACTTTCACTGTTCAGCACTGTTGTGACAATTTCAATTTACAGACTTCTCTTGTGCCACAGTTGTCTGGCAAACCATAGATACCCATTTCCAAAGAGCTGGTATCACCAGAGATGACTCTGAAGGAATCCAGCCTGGCCCAGTTTTTCACCTTCCTTTCAATGCATTTATCCAACAATATAACTTCAAGGCCAGTGGCCCATCGGCATGACTAGGACAGGGCAGCTAGGGTATATAGCATGGCAAGTGACCTCTTATGATTACTGATTTGTGGTTGCTGAAATAAATTTGCAATCTCTTTTGATAACGTTAGCTTATCTGGTTCCGGTTATAGTGCAATTAAAATGTGTGTGTGTTGTGTTTGTGTGTCTGTCTGTCTGTCTGTGTTGTGTATGTAGTATTTAGGACAAATTCATAAAGGAAACTGAATTTGCCTCTCTCATGAAGCCACCCAGTAAACAGGACTCTTGCCTGCCAACTTCGACATTAATGATAAATAAAAACTAATGCCTTCGTTACGTCATTACAAAGCACGGTTTCACTGAATAGCTTTGTAATGTCAGCTTAGTTTAGTTAGGCCTATTTAATGATAAAGATTAAAAATAAAAAAACCACCTATTCTTAGAGGAATTCAAGAGGAATGACATATTCAATGAACACCTATTAAATAAACCTTTATCAATATTTGAGGAACACATTATACCCATGACAAATCACATCCTGCAGGGTATAATCAACTAGCTGTTTTCAATTCCTCTTTTTCTAGGTCAGATTGCTCTCTATTTTAAAAATAGCTATATATTTTAGCTGTGTTTTCTCCTTTTTCCCATTGCAAAAATAAAATGCATTAGGACAGAAAAGCCACTGTAATAGGTCCACCAGAGAAAAGCGTCATCAACGTGTGAGGAGAGCCCTTCAGATCGCGTCAGGAAGGGACTGCCACGGTGGGTGTGCCGCTGAAGACAACACCCTGCACACTGCTTCCCTCAGCTAAGGATGCTAGCAAGTCTTTGAACAGCTTACAGCCCTGGTGATCAGACACATCTGCTTCAGACAGGGTGCTAAAGCAGAGGTTGAGCAGGTGCATGGGTACCCTGTCTGGAAACAGTCAGAGAAAATCACAAGGGACCCCTACCCTAAAAACACCCTGCTTCTTTTAAGGAAACAGACGTCAAGCCTGAGGCAAATCAAGATTGGTTACTAACTTTGAATTTTCTTTCACATTTACTATAAAATTTGTTGAAATGCAGAATCCTATGCATTGCTGATAACATAGGAAACAGGTCTTGAAATCTGGAACAACCCACTGCTTCAAGTGTGCTAATGTACAGTCCATCAGATATAAACAGATAAGTTCATGTCGAGCAGGCAAAATGAAAACAGTGCAGCAGAGATGATGCTCTGCATAACTTTGCTGTTTGGATTCCTGCTAATGGACGATTTACATTTGATTTATGAGAGGACTTTTATTATGGTGGTGGAACCAGAAATCCCCACTGATGTGAACAAATCAATTCCTTTGCATTAAAGTGACAAGGTACCAATCTGACTTAAAACACAAGGATTCGTTAAAGCAAAGTGAATGCAATACAATTTATAAATTCCAGGTTGTTTTATATTGGTCTTATGTATGTGACTTTAAAATGTTTATGAAAGGGCAACCTGTTAGATAAAAAAAATCCCAAGACTGAGTTCCTGTATCATGTAAACACCTACTAACAAAGCCAGCAACTAGCATCTGTTGAAGCATACTTTTAAGAACTGCTTACATATAGGGCCTACCCAATGGCTCCTCAGGTAGTGGATCCTGATCCCTGCCAGTCCTCAAGAACTGAGTTCAAGCTTCGTGACCCCAGTGGTGGGAGGGGAGACCCAACTCCCACAGGTTAGTTTCTGACCTCCACATGTGTGCTTCCACCCCAAAAAATAAATGGTAAAGCTGCTATATTTTAAAACCTGCATAAAAGTCCTAATGTGTGATTTTCCATAGGTACAAATTAATATTTGAATTCTATGTAATGTAAAACCTTAGACAGTCCTAACAATCTCTCCCATTGCAGTCCATTTGCAGCACTAATATCTGCTTCACTGACTGGGGATGAAAGGAGTGGCCATGATATCTCTCACCTCTCCCACACACTCGCTGCCAGTCCAGCAGCTCTCAGTGCGTCTAAGGACCTCAGTGTCACTGCAAGACCAAAGGACTGCCTCTTAAATATGATGAAGGGTGTGCCACTTGTCTGGTTGCCCAAAGTGCTTCTACCTGTGACATGTGTTTTTGTTTGTTTGACATTTTATTGGGGATCTACTTAAGTGGGTTAGATTGTCTTCAATTTTGCCATCAGAAACATGAACTGAAGCAAAGGCAGTACTGGAATATGTAAGGCTGCCTTGGCATGTGTGATAAATCACACCACAGGCTCGTAATCATACTCAGAAAATGCAAAATGAAAACAGTGCAGCACAGATGACGCTCTGCATAATGCTGCTGTCTGGATTCCTGCTAATGGATGATCTCATGAGAGCCATGGAGGAGACAAGCTAGGAATTCAATAAGTCGATTCTAAAGAATTCATATATGGTTCTTATCCTAATGAGCATTGATTATTTTGTAAAAACTTAAGGTTCACAAGGGTGCAAAGGTCATTTTATTTTCTCAGATTTGCCAAAGAGAGTTTTCCCCTGAAATGGTCAATTTCAAGTATTTTAAACTATTCTCTATGGAACTAGTTACTTAATTGACTAAGCTGGTCTGCTAGACTTCTAGTTATCAACCATTAGTTGACCATCTACTATGCTCTGGATTCCATGGTAGAACACTCGCTCCCAGCAAACACATAATGAAGAGTCGGGGTCACGAAGAACTTAACCCCCATGCTTGCTCTTTGCTTCCCTGTCTCTCTTTGCTACAGAGCTCCAATTCTGTGCATCATATTGATCATATTCGCATTTCTCTGAGTCATCTGTGAATATTGGCTGCATCTCTTATCCTTCCTGAGGACACTCAGTAGCCTCGGTGGATTTTTAAATCAGCTGAGGAAACACACCCAAATTCCAACCACTACATCACTTAAATCATTTGGAACACATGCAGCTTTGACATTTCCATTCTGGTTTCAGTAAAGGAAGTAAGCAAGAGAGATCAGGTACTTTATAACTTCTGGTTGTTGTAAACCTCAGTATATAAAGATGGGGCATGCTGCAGAAACTTTCCATCTGATCCAGTGGCTTTCAGGCATTGATCTGATCCACACATGCCTGGCTGCTTACTGTGAGCAAGGCGAGGAGCCTCTCCTCCAACTTGGCATGCCCTTCTTTTTCCCACCTTTCCTCTTAGCCATACCATTGGAATCCCTAAAGACTTGTGGGCTCTCAGGAAGCTCCATCTCTACACAGGGCATCTGTAAAATATATTGTGCCATGCTGATAGAAAACTCATTTATTTCTATTTATTTTTTATGAATCCTGAGATGTTTGTGCAGCAAAGGATCATTCATTAAGTAGTCATTGTCATTTTAATATTGACTCTATGGAACATAAGTTCTGCATGGAATATGCCGTGACAGAGACCAGGAAACACATGTCTGGAGAGATGGAGAACCAAGTCTCCCTCAGGTGAATCACTCCGAGTCACTACCAGCTTTTACCTGACATGCACAGTTGACCTTCAAAGTCTGACTTCACCTTGCTTTCAGATCTCCTCTACTGCAAACTGTCCCTTTTCTGACTGCAGATGACAAGGAACTCTGTCAACATCTGCTCTCCCTTTGATAATAGTATCACATGTTCAAACCAAGTTCTGAGAAGGCGACATTTGGTTTTGTCATTGTAAGAGTTCTCAGCAAGTCCAATAAATTGATTCAACAGAAATGGTTCCTGAACACATCAGAAACATGCCTATCCTCCTACTTTCTCCTTGAAAGGTTTAATTACCATGTGGACTTATCATGTATGTATATATTATCACTCTCATATGACAGATGGTTAGTCTCTGATCACATTTGTAGCTGTATTTTACCACATTAAAAAAAAGCTTATAACGAATAGGACAGTATCTTTAGGGCTTGGGGTTTTCATTTTGCCTTGATTTATTTCTTTGCTGAAGAAGAAATTTGGAGAAGTAGACTAAGTTTCATTTCCTGAACCAATTTTATCAGAACATCTTATGGAAACCCTTTCACAATGAGGAGTTGCTGACTCTTTTTCATACCACCATGATGGGACTAAGAGCATCAGGTAACTCTCAGAGAACCCCAACAGCATCATGTAACTCTCAGAGAACCCCAAGAGCAGCAGGTAACTCTCAGAGAACGCACACTGCTCCTCTTCCCGGTGGGAGTGGATGACGTAGGAAGAGCCTGTTTTCCCAGGAACATGATAAACACAATGCAGGTAGCAGAGAGTGTTTTGCAGATGGCAAGTGGCTTAGCACACTCTGTCTACTTCCAGGTCTGTACAGTCTTATTTGTTCTTAGAAGAGTGGATTTCCTCACAGAGATGCAGAGTGTACCATAAGTCTCTGCCAGAGATTGTGATTTCAGCAACTAAGACAGGGGGTGGGAATGTGGAAATGACACACTTCAAGTAATCATGGAAACCACTATTGCCCTGTGGTGTGGTGCAGAATCTTCTAAAAATCCAAGAATAGCAGCTTCTTGAGTCAATCCATGAAGACTTCCTCATAAGTTACTTTCTTTTTCTCTTTATATAAAATACAAACCTGATCAGATGAACGAGCCTGTCACAAGGAACCATATTAAAGCCTTCACTCTCCTCAATCTTTAAAGTCAAACTGAAAGAGCTGAGCTCCATCGAAACCCAAAAGAAGACTTTCAGTAATGTTCCTCCCACAGTGACTGATAGCTCACTCCAGTAGGCTGTGAAACCTACAGAAACACAGAGTAACTTTAGAACTGTAGCTGTCGCTGTATTACTAGGATATGACAGCATACAGATGTCACCCCAGGTGGGAGATACAACCTAGAGAAGCTATACACCAAAGCGAGTGTGGCAACAGGAAGAGAGGGCATAAGGAGCATCATACAAGCCATGTGCTAGTGACCCAAAAGGAGAACGGTCCAAGAAGAGAGAGAAGCTCAGGGAATATTTCTTGTAGAATATAAGATTTTGTTGAGAACCCAGACAAGACAGAGTGGTCCAGAGAATACAACTGACTCACGGGTCCTTCCTCCCACTCAATCTTTAGGAGTAGCCACACTCCTAACCAAGAGCTTGGGGGCTCCGTTATAAAGCTCAGAGAATGGATACCACAGCTACTGGCCAGACCTGAGTAGGTCAGAGAGTTCCCGTGAATGATCTAAATAACAAGAGAGATCAGAAGTGTCTTTGTTTCAGAGATGAGAGCATTGAACTCCAAAGAGGCTGACACATCTACTTAGGGACAATGAGACCCCAGAATGTGACTGTATTCATTTCATCTGCCATTCCCTATTCCTCTCTCTGCTTTCTACAGAGCATCTCCTGGCTTCATCATAAACAACAACAGTGCATCCTGTTCACCTGTAGGCAGACGGTGGGGGCATCAACTCACAAAAGCAATCCACAGACTTCTTACTAATGATGAAAGCTTGGGCTTCACTTAGGCTCGTTTCTAGCTAGCTCCTGTGACTTAAATTAACCCACTTCTATTTGTCTAGGTGCTCACATGACGCGAGGCTTTACTTCTTCTCCTGAATATCTCTCTTCCTCTGTGTCTGGCTGGTGACTCTGCCTTTCTTCTTCTTGAAGACATCTCTGTTCCCAAAAGTCCCACCTAACCTCTTCCTGCCTAGCCATTGACCACTCTTCTCTTTATTAAGTCAATCATAGTGATACATCTTTATACAGTATAAAGGAATATTCTGCAACATTTCCTAATAATGCTTAATAATAATTTCACTATGCTATTATCACTACTCATTACTGACAATTTAAAATATTCATTTAAACAATCCTTCCAATGTTCATAAAAGGAAATACTCCCATGTTGCTGATAAGTTCTATATGTGCATACACAAGTTATTTTCAACAATATGAAATTTTAGTCAATTTTTTCCAATAATATATTTACATGTCAGAAAATAGCATCCCCACAATTCTAAGACCCTATCTATCTGTGTAATTTGGTTTATTCAAAGAAACAAATTTTATTACAGACTCAGAAGTACTGCAAATTCATAGGAGTTGAGTCTGGCATATATTTTGTATTCTCTTAATGGATTGATATTTATATAACTTCCCTTTCTAACCAGTGAGGTCAGACATGTTTCTGTGTGTATCGCATAGTTAGGTAGTTAGGTAGCCTTGGAGGCCGCTGGGGATCAACTCCCTCTCATAGTCAGCTTTAGAATCTGCATCCTGTTACCTTGGTAATACTACAAAGAAGTAACCAAGCCCCCACTCAGGCATCATGGTCAGAATAATAGAATATCCCTGGCTTTGGGTGGAGGCAACACTGTAATGGGCTTCTGAGATAAGAACATTAGATATCTCTTAGATGTCCAGAGATCTAGGAGCTGGAGGTACAGCTCGGTGCTTAAGAGGATCTGGGTTAATTCCCAGTACCAGTGTGGTAACTGACAACTGCCTGTAACTCCAGTTCCCAGGGGCTTCAAAACCCTACACATGGTGCACAGGAAAAAAATACCATCAAAACAAACATACACATAAATAATCATAATCAAACGTACAAATAATAATAGTGAATTCATCTGTGCCTGTCAGTTTTGCCTAGGAGACCATACCACAGAAAATCTGGTTCACCTGAAATCTGGTTAACCCCCTCAATATGTTTCTCCTTCTCAGAAACTCTTCCCGCAATGCAACTGCTCACAGGCCTCCACCACGCAGCTTGCCCAATTTTGTGAGTTTTAACTCAGAAAAGCATGTTTTATCATTTTCCTCTTTTCTGTCTCTTTGTCTAGCAGACACTGGCCAAATGCCTAGTTGGTTCCTGCTGCTCTAGACTGACTGACTCTCTCTCTCTCTCTCTCTCTCTCTGACTCCCTCCCTCCCTCCCTTCTTCCTCCTTCTTTTCCCACGCAGCTGCTTGCTGACTACCACTGTTGAACACTTCTGGAATTACTTTCTCTCTTCTTCATCTCCATGCCTCTGCCCCTGGCAGCTGCTGAGGCTAACAGCTTGCTTGCTCCATGTTACCCTAATTTTTCTTCTGAGACATTTTTTAAAATTATTTTATTAACAAGGCCAATAACTTACTAAAGGGTGACCCGGTTTGTTCAGTACAAACAATACAGACATGGATGCTATTGTCCATGGCTTCATGTCTTCGGCATATCAGACAACAGGATGCGGAACTACATTCCTGAATATGTGGTGGGAAATTTGTAAGTAGAACTGATTATTTTTGTAGATATTTGCTCAGGAAAAAAAATATGCTACTGATCTGAAGATTACAAATTATAGCTCTGTTCTGTAGAAAGCCTTGAAGTCATACTTTTCTTAATTCTAATTTATGTGCTTAAATTATTAATAAGTGTATCTGCTAATCAGATCTGGGTGATATAATTCAATTTTTAGACCCTGGTGGTTTCATCCATTTCTGTGATTTATGAAGCTGTGACTCGTATGCACACACTCATCTTCCCATTACTCCTGCATCTGCTAGCCAGCTGTCCCCCCTAATTACCCCAGGGTCTCCTCAGAGCTGGTGTCCATCATTCCACTTTTGGGTTAGCGTCGCAGTCTCAGTAGAACAACTCTGGGGGCTTCTGATCGGTCTGTGCTTCGGGTCCCTCCACGTGTACGTCTTCCTCCGTAGGTCAGATGTCACTTTTATTGTCTTGCTTTTCTGTCACCTTACACCCAGATCTATCATCACCAAGTTAACTTGTCTCCTGTGGTGTCCACTAGATCAGTGCTTATCATCCAGGCTTCTAAATTTGCCCCTTAGGACCTATTCTTTATGTTGAAGCCATGGTGCTCTTTTTTTAAGTATGCATGTGACCACAGTGTTGCCCACTTTTAATCCTTTTACTTGAGCATTTCACAAAATGGCCTTCTTACTCTCTCCCCATCCTTCCTCTTCCGGCCAAGCTGCTTGAAGAAATGAAGTCTTCCAGAATGGTCATACACATCCCTTTTCCCCAGACATGCAGCTCATCTCCCCCATTGCTTCCTATGGTTTCACGCTATTTGAAATCCGTTGATCCCTTCTTGTGAGAAAACAGTCTTTCCTTGCCTGTGACAACATTACCCCCAGGAATGAAGGAAATGTGCTTAGAATTGACTAGTGAACACTTGCACATGGCAACGGTTGCTACTCAGCTCTGCCTGTCTCATCTCTGGTACCCTCCACAAGGCAAGCTCCAAGCTCGGGAAAGCACTGGTTATTCAATCGATGAATTAATTTGATTATAACCTTCTCCCCCTAAGCATAGAAGATCACATGGTGTTGAAGGAGAGAAGCAGAGAGAGTCATGAAGAAAACAGCAACTTGTGCTTTTAGAGATGCAGGATTTGAGGCTGATTAGAAAACAGAGCAAACAGTGAACGTGGTTGGGCTGTCCAAGTTAATGGAAGCTTAATTAGATCAGAGCGAAGCCCCAGCGTCTGCTTCAAATGGCCTTCAGACTGCCTGACAAGTCTCACGTAACTGCGCCCTGCTACATGACTGGGCATGGAACGGATCACGGCTCATCAGAACTGCACCAAGAAATAGCAGAAAGAACATGTGTGTGTGTGTGTGTGTGTGTGTGTGTGTGTGTGTGTGTGTAAATATCAATGAAAATTATGGTATTAAGATGACTTTCGTGATCCTGTTTGAATATCTCAGAAACTGTGTTTCACTCTCTTTCTGTCTCTTATTGTCTGCCCAACCCCGATAGGGTCTTTCCAAGTAGCTCTAGGGAACACACAATGTACAGTCTTAGGCTACCAACTCACAGTGAGCCTTCTATGCCAGCCTCTCCAGTGCTGGATTACAGTCTCCACGGCAGATCATTTAAAAGGCAGCACACAGAAGAAACCATAATAGGTTGGCATTCACATACAAAGAGGTTAATTTTATTTAAGAAACATGTGGGAACTTCTATAGAATATAAATCATAATAATCATTTAAATTCATCCAGAAAATAATCATGCATCAAGATGATGAATCGAATCCACAGGACCCAAGCAACAGAAGGTCAGAAACAAATTCACTGGCAGCAATTTAACATGAACTGTGGGGATGCATGTTAATTGCTTTAATATTAAAGAGCATAGCATTCTGCAGCCTTCTGTGTGAACATGGGAAGCTTCTTCACACTGATCCCAGCTAATCAAGTGTTGCCAGTATCCAGATAAATATGTGCATTATACTGAGTAGACTTGTGAGAAAATTGTACAAAATGTTATGGACTAGGCTCATAATTTATGGACCCTCTAGGTTGTTGTCCGATAGATAGATAGATAGATAGATAGATAGATAGATAGATAGATAGATGATTGATAGATAGATAGATAGATGATAGATTAGATAGATTGATGGCTAATTGAGGGTCTATACTAATAGATTTATAACAAGATACATTGTATAAGAATCCTGAGATGTTTTCTATAAAGAGATCATGGCATCAATAACCACATCAGACAGCACAGCAACATGGCGCTTTCTGTAAACCAAAGAAAAATGCCAAGACAACCAGCAGATCTGACGTCCAGTCAGCCATGCTCCTGTGGGAAAGCCTGCAGCACACCGAGAAATGAGCCAACTCTCTTGCTCTACTCATCTTTCCTCTTTTCTGACATGGAGAAGTGTGATTCTAACTGTGTGTGCTTGTTCAGGATGCAGGGAGACAGGTGAAGAAACTGCCGTGGGACCCTAGCTCAGAATGTGGTGACACACAGCAACCATTTTCTGAAAAATATTGACGAGGAGCAGAACCCTCGTGCTGTTAAGGGAATTAGAGAGGATGTAATAACACCTGAGCTATGATCCTGTCTGTTAAACTGCCCACCCTTCCTTCCGTTCTCCCTCTCTTCCTCTTTGTGGTGATTTTAATAGGAGTGGACTCCATGTGCTCATATAGCTGAGAGCTTCGTCATTAGGAATAGAAATACTTGACTAGGATTAGAGGACATGGCCCTGTTGGGGTAGGTGTGGACTTGCTGGAGGAACTGTGTCACTGGGGTGGTCTTTGCGGTTTCAGAAGCTCAAGCCAGGCTGGGTGACACACTGTGCTTTCTGTTATCTGTTGACCCAAATGTAAACCTCTCAGCTATGTTTTCAGCACCTTGTCTGCTTGCAGACACCAGTGCTTCCCTCCGGGATAACAGACTGAAACTGTAAGCCTCCTGAATGAAACGCTTGCCTTCATAAGAGGTGCTGCAGTCATGGCATCTCCTCACAGCAATAGAACAATAACCTAAACATTCTTCCTGTCTTCCTTCCCTTTTCTCCCTCACTGCCCTTTTTCTCCCTTCCTTCTTGTCTACTATCTATTTACCTATTATTTACATATTTATTTATCTGTCATCTACCAATAATCCATTTACTAGTTATCATACACACATATATAAATCTATGTCTCTATTATCTATCATCTCTCCTTTACCTATCACATACCTACCTACTTATCCCTGACTTCATCCTACAGTGACTATTTCTGGGTGTGAATGATTATTATTTTAGACTTCATGAAGTTTCACATTTTAACTATAAACATTACTAGTCACAAAGACTAGGTCTTTTTTAATAGAAACTAATACAAAAAGTAGTGAAGTTTCTGACCCACTTTTTTTGTGGTTCTTTTCCTCAGTAATTCATGAAAAAGATATAGGATGATTTCATCATTTGAAGCAAAGAAACGTGTTGAAAAAACAGAGCCTTCGATAGTCCCTAACTGTGAGGCCCACGAGACACGGGTGCTGAGAACTGGTGTTAGGAGTTTGGATCAGGGGCTGAAATGCATTTTAAGTTGTGTTTCTTATAAGGGTGCAAAGGACACAGCTGCTTAATTCTAAAATGAGCCATTCTCTCCAGAAACCTTTAAACATGGCTTCTGTTTAAGCAAGTCACTCTCAACTCTAGAAAGTTCGGCATGATAGTAGCTGACAGCCCAGTGGGCTTTGAGAGTTCATGGAGACTGTCCTCCCAAGGTTCCTTCAGTTTCAGCTCTGAGGAAACAGGTTTAGGTACCAGGGAGGGCAGAGAAAGGAACAAGAGCTGCGAGCTCTGGGGGCCCTCTGAACCACAGCCATATCTCTCATGCCCTCACCATGCAGAATCAGGTATCCTTGTCAATACGCTGGAGCAAATTTATAATCTGTCACAGTGTGCAACCGAAAGCATTTACAGCATGCCACACAGATTATTTCTAGATCATGTGATGCACATATATCTCACAGATTATAATTATAATTGGTTTCTCTTGAAGTCGGAGTCACTCCTCTAGGAGAAATAATCAAACACAAGGATGTCGGTCAACATCATCAAATATTTCCCCACTTAACCTTGAGCACACATCTATCAGATACAAGTGGGTGTTTGCAAACATTCGTAAATGACAGAATGTCCACACCATGATCCCATCACTGCCTAGATGCAGCCCTCAGCATCTCAGTGGAACCAGAAACTCAACTTCCACTTGTTAGTGTCAAGATCCCAAGACATCTCTGCTTCACATTTGTGGACATCAGTGAGGCTCACACATATGCTCATGAGCAGAGCCCCAGGCATGTTTGATAATACCCACAACCCACTGCGGTGATGGCTGCTCACACAACATATCATGTATAAGGTGCAGCATAAAGGAAACAGGAGCGAGAAAACGTTTGCTCTATGTTCTTTGAACTTGTAATATATTGGTTTATTTCAATGAAATGACCTGTTTATTTTGAATGCTACTCTTGATACTTGGTTCCTTTTGAAGAAATGTCGGCATGGCTCTCTCATGGCTTGATGCACTCTGAAACAATGGCCGAATTAGTCACGGTGTTGGATGTATTATTTATCAACTAAAACAGCACTGCCAAATATCGCACATCTGACTTTGTTTTCATAGTTCCCACAGCCCAGGTTCTGATTCTTACACAAGTGGATGGATGCCAAGATTGTAGCACTGCTGTTTTGATAGCACATCTCCAAAGTTACTCTCTGAGCTTGTCATGAGTTTGAGTCAGGTTACTCTGCTCTGAATCAGCATCTCCTTTGACATCAGGGTTCTGAGTTTCCTCCACCTACAAAGCTTATTATAGAGTCCATTACCCAGACACAAGAAAGCCCACATGGACATTACTTCCCTCAGTATATAAAATGTCACTGCAATATTAATCTTATATAAATCCACCACTCCTTGGAAGTTGTTCAAAGTTGTCAAAAAAAAAGTTGATCACAAATATGAATTTTGTTATGGCATCCTGCCCACTCTTATCTCTAAAGAAGCTGGTGGCCAGACCATCCCTAGAGGAAAGAGCTCCTGCTGTTCTAAATAACCCCAGGTCAGAGCAAAAGAATGAAACATCTCCTTAAATCAGTTATTCCCACAGCCAGTTTTATCCATCCTAAAAAGGCGACACACACCTGTTTCCATGGCCTCGTGTGTAAAGGACCATTGTTCATCTCCTGAGCACCCAGACTGGGCTCTGACATGGTTCAGCTTCCCATTTCCCATGTCGTCACTGCTAATTTTTCTGTGAAATGTTTCCCTTTTCTCCAATGATTGCTCTGTTTTGTTTTCAGCAGCTCTGTTTTGATGGCTCAATCTCTAGCCTGGAGGAGGCACACAGGTCTAATGGTTCTACTGATGATAATGACAAAATTTTTTTTTTTATTTCAGGAAGCTTGTGTGTATGTTTTTGTCTCCCAAATATGTAATGTATTGTCACTTTTTAATAAAACAGGGAAAAATAAGCCCTTCGCTCTCCAGGACAACCCCTACTAATATCTGTCACGGAGTAATGGCGTTCATAAATCCTTAGACCCTACAAGATATGAGGGATCTCCTGTCCCTATTCTCACCTGAGAGATACTCGTGAAACAGCAATGCCGTCACACCATAATCACAAGAGCCACAGATGCTCAAGGCTAATCAGTGCTGAAGAGCGAGCATGGGGCAAATGTTTTTACTTATGTTTCCTGAGTTAGATATTGTGGCTGGTAAAACACATTAATAGTTAATGTTACATTTAAAGTATGCCACATAATTTGTTGAAGTCAGCAGTAGTTAAAAAAAAAAGCTTTGCAAAACAAGAAAGATGTTTTAATTCCCTGATTCCCAGCCATCTTTCTGACCGAGTGTCGTTCTGAGAGAAAGAGGAAAGAAGAGACAAAGTGCATACTGGTCTCATGGTAGTTTCATTTCTATGTGTAAATAATTAAGGGAAAGCATATGCATTAAACAAAATAGGTAAAAGCCTGTTAGCATGGTGTTGGAAAACGTCAGGGTGGCTAACCCAGTCAGGGTGGTGTTGGAAAATATTGGGGCAGTTATAAGGCATGTCTGTGTCTCTTCACATTTACAATGAAATACAACCAAGGAATATTTAGGTCAGTTTAATTCCTAATCCACAGAAACCAACCAAAACAAGAAAAAAATAAAAGAAAATAACATTAGCAAACATCTTTCAAGACACTGAAGGGGACCCTAAATATCCTTCTGCATGTTAAACATGCTGTCTTCCTTCTTTTCTCCTTTCTTTTGAGTTTACTTTTTCTCAATAAAACATTTACAATAATTCTGTGAGGACTTTATACAAGTGTGCCATGTATTTCAAATGTTCTTAAAAGCGTCTTGCATTGTTCCTGGTAAGTGTCACTGCACACTGGGCACTTCTGGCTCTCAGGTTGTCGCTGCTATGCCCGTAGGTGTCTCTCCATTAAGAAGACACCATTTTAAAATCATCGACTATTAATGGATCAATTCTTTGAAATTTAAACTTCTTGGACACTCTTAAATTTTAATGATATGCTGTATTTCCTTTGTTCACCTGTATACCTTGACTCTTATTAACTTTTGAGTCCCATAACAATCTTGTAACAGTTTTCTGCTTTCATCAGAAGGCACATAGCCTGTCCTTTCCTGAGATCGCATGGTTACAATGATTCTGACCTCAGCCTATTCTGCTCTCTGGTGCCCAGCATTGCTTTGAGAGCTCTTACTACTTCTACTATTCCCACATTTTCCCTTCCACTCTGAGATGAACAAGTGGTTTGAACATGCTGAATCTGTTCTTACCCGCCCAGCATGGTGGCAGCACCCTGCTAGTTCAGCCCCCAGAGACTGCCGAAAACTTCTTTCTCCTCAGGAAGACGGGGTCTACATCTAGGTATCTGCACACTGTAATGATGTTAATTTTGAGTTCCTTCTCTTTTCTGTCAGTTTACTTCCCCCACTTTTATTACAACCTCTCCAACCACAAACTCCTCCTGCTGAAATCCTTCTGCCCACACACCATTTTATTAACATGATGCTGTCTGGGTTAATATTTTAAGATGCCATTCTGGCTTTGCACTTAATTGCTTGGCGAGCTCTTATGGGGATCCTCTCAATTGTAGAGCAAAGAAAAGGTTTCTTATCAGGGAATACAAACCCTCGACACTCGCACATATTTGTGGAAATTTCAAATCATAGGCATGGGCAATATTTTCTGTATTGTTTCCTATTTCTGCATACAAAAAGAGTTTCCATTGACTGGATGACTTGTTTGACGTCAGCGGCCAAGGTCACCTTGATAGCTCAGTCTCTAAAGTACTTGTCTTGGAAGTAAGGACTCAAACTCCCCTGGAACCCACATTACTACAAGGTTAAGTATGGCAGAACGATCTTACAACCCCTGTGCTGAGAAACAGGAAACAGGCAGGTCCCTAGGGATTGCTATCCAGACAGACTGGACCATTGATAAGTTCCAGGCCAATGAGAGACCCTGTCTCAAAGCAGAAGATGGTGGTGAGTTATGAACAACAGCTAAGGCTGTCCTTTGGCAACCACATGTAAGTGCATACATGAGCACACGTGGTTACATAAATGAAACAAGTAAACATATGAAGACAGATAAAGACTCTTCGCTCACTAAAACTGTTTGGAAGCAAGTTCCACCAGTTGAAACAGAATACCTGATTTTCCCCGGCTCTGGCTAGAGCTTGTGCAGATCGTCTTGCTACAGCATCCTTGGCCACAGAGAAGTGCTGATGTGTAAGAAAGACTCATAATTTCCCTGTGATTTGCACTTCCTGCTTTCGTCCTTATGACTATGGGGCCCTATGCCATCAGCCCATTTATTTACCAGAGCTGACCATCAACTGTTGCTGCAATCAATTTTGATTATGTGTGTTTTCTTGTCCTTTGCATACAGAACTCTAATTAGTAGATGCCCAGTAAATATATGTTTCCAGTAGAGTGTGCTAACCTCTGGTCTCTAGCGGCTGGGGTATCTCCGTTCCTAGTTGAGGTGCTGTGTTTGAGATGCCTAACACAGCTTTGCCTGTTGACCCACAGAACGCCATGACTTGCCACGGCAGGTCTACACCAGAGTCTCTGTCGTGATGGTGCTGTTTCTCGTCTGCTCTGCCTTCTACTCTCAACGTACTCTATCTTCTCTGCATTTTAGCTTAGTTCATCTCTTCACCCCAACCCCAGCACATACTCAAGATACAGAGGAGCCACGTGCATTCAAATCATTAGATACGGAACATTCGGAAAGGGAGACTTCCATTTGAAGGACCCTTGGCGGTTCTCTTCCTAACCTTTCAAAACAGAATTGACAGGTGTGAGGGGAATCACCTGAAAGCTACAGCATTCAGCTGCTACCATGTTGAATATAACCTGGAGTCTGGGGAGTCTTGGCAATAAAGGTGAAAAGTCTCTCCAAACACTGAAGGGCAAAATTCAACATATTTTTTTTTAATGGTAAGAAAGAATCAGAGTGTAAAGCCTGGACTGCTGGGCATCTTTTTGTGTCAGGAACATCTCTCATTAAATTTCATGACAACTCTTTCCTAGTCTCGCTGTAGCGGAAAGCCAGGCCTTGGGGAGGATAAGGTCGTCAAAGTCCCACAACCTGGAAATGCAGCATTAGGGCTTCTGAAGCCCTGCCTGTTCGTCCCTGGACCTCTGCCCGTTACTTAGTACAACCCTGAGGGTACATTGCAGACTGGCGGTGGCACCACCTCCTGCTCCAGCACCTTCAGTAGGAAATCAAAGTAGGCAAAGTCACGAGCAGATGACGAGGCTGGGCCTCAGCCTCCGCACCGTCTGTTCTGCTGACAGCTTCTTTCCCGGGGCTGGCTCAGCAGAGCAGCCCTGCTGTTACTGATGTGGCCGTGACATGGGTAAATGTGTGCAAACGGCGGAGCTCGGTGCCAAGGACACACTAGACACTCGGCAAATCCCGCTCCCTGGAGCTTCCCGCAACCATCCACTTCTCTTTGTATTTTAAGGATCAAAGGGTGAAGTTGACTGCAGCTTGCCCGGCGCCCGTCTGCTTTTCTTACCCGTCCTACCACCGACATCTCCATCACATTCAGAGCCTAGAGGTTTGGACTCTCTATTAACTTTAGCATTTTAGAAGGCTTGTGCCCCTGATAACTCTCACAAGAGGATCTGTGGACTGATAATAAGATACCTTTGATGTTAGAATTGACGGGCCTCGAATGCCTCATGCCAAACAGCGATCAATCAGAAGAATGTTTTAAAAATGAGATCGGGTGAGTGAATGAAAGGAAAACGGAAAGAGAAGGAGTCTAAACTTGTTCACGTTCCCTTCATAGGAGGCAGAAACAACAGCCACAACACTGGAAAACAGACAGACAGACAGACAGGGCCTCCCAGATTCCATGCGCAAATAATTTTTGATGAATTGGAATTAATTTTTCAATGAAAAATGGATAGAAATAAGGGGAAAACAAGAGTCTGGATCATTTTTAGGAACATTTCTGTCTTCATCACCTCTTGCAATTTAACCTATAAAGATCACTTGGGGGTTGGGATGTACTCAGTAGCAAAGCATTTGCCTGGAACACATGAGGTTCTAGGTTCAATCCGCAGCACCTCATTCAAAAGAGGAAGTTACAACTGGTATTTGTTAGTTGACTGAACTATAGATCTAAGAACAGGAAGACAAAAGGAAGGAAGGAAATGTGTGTGCGTGTGTATGTATATGTGTGTGTGTGTGTGTGTGTGTGTGTGTGTGTAAGAGAGTTTATATAACAGGAGAAATAGACCCTATGATCACAGCTGATATGAACAAGGCATCTTCTGCCAACTCCCGCTCTGCACTCACGTTGCAGGAACGTCGGTTTGTAGGGCTGTCTTGATATTGGTCACATACATACTGTCAGTTAAACTACTTAACATCCCTTTAACTAACTTCTTACTTCCACTTGTGTTAACCGATCCCACAGAATCTCTACACACTGATTCACTGCAAACATGCCTTCCGTGGTATAATATGAGCGTATTTGTCAAAAGAATAGAATAATAAGAGCTGCAGCAGTGTGTCTGCTGTCAAAGAGATCAAGACATTCCAAGTGAATGAGTAGAATTATTTCATTAAAATACTCCACGGTGCCTCCACAGACAATTTTCTTTCCTAGTCACCCATGCATACCTCGATATTTCACCCAGATATTTCAGGACAGTGAATTAAGTGTGGGATAACATGATGTCATTTTATTTTAAAATATTTGCAAGAAAGGCTTTGAATAGATGAGCAATTGCTAAAGGTGGGCGCTGCAATCACAACCCAGGCATAGGTGATGCTCCGGTCTGCTGCTGCGCACACAGAATTTCAAGGAAACCCAGCGAAAGGAAATAATAACAGAGCAGATGGCTGCGGTTGGGTCTTGGCAGCTGTCAATGGAAAACATGGATAGCTCCATCCCTTCCTTACAAGCCTTTCCTAGAAGCCGTCTGCAGGAAATTGAAATCCTGTCTAGGGCCAACTAAATATGTGCCCTGTATCGCTGGCAGATTATCCAGTTGGATGGGAACAGATTTTAATTTCTTATCCTAATTAACGTTGATACAGAGCAATTTCAGGGCTGGACACAAGGAGGAAGCAAGTCTAAGCATGCTGAACTTGAAGGTGGCCCAGAGAGTCCCTGTCAGCCCTCATTCTACCTGCTGCCTTCCTCTCCACACTGTGCTTCAGGTCCCACTGGTCCCACTGGGCAGGTGACTTGCTCTAAAGTCCTACTGTCTTCAGATGGTGCCACTGTCTGGATTCCACAGCTATCTGAGAATTCTTTTGTTTTATCTATTTTATTTTTTTAAAGACTTTTTTTTTAACTTTACATACCAATCCCAGTTCCCTCTCCTTCCTCTCCTTCTGCTCCCCCTACCTTTCCCCCACCCCACTCTCCCAGCCCCACCCACTCAGAAAGGGTAAGGCCTCCCATGAGGAGTCAACTAAGTCTGACACATCACTTGGGTCAAGACCAAGTCCCCCCACCTCCTCCCCCACCCCCGTATCTAGGCTGAGCAAGGTATCCCTACATAGGGAATGGGCTCCAAAAAGCCATTTCAGGTACTAGGGAAACAGTGCCACTGTCTGGATTCCGTAGCTGTCTGGGAGCTCTCTTGAGATTTTTTTGATGTTGTTGTTAATTTTGTTGTTTTGTTTTTGCCTATGAGTTTAAGTAGATTTACGTAAAATTTATTTTAGAAATTTCAAACAAACGGTATTTTCAGAAAATTTTCTCTCACAAAAGCACAGTGCATGAAATCCTTACTAAGGAAAATGCATATTTTCAGAAATCCACTATCCAGATATTGTCTGTTAAAAAAAGAAAGATATTTATATCAATGAGCAGTGGAAACTCCTGTCTCATGGTATGCTGATACCTTTGCTTCATTCCACATGGTTCTCTTGGGGATTTTTGTCCTGATAAATCAATTATTCATTTAGCTTACTGATGTGGGAGTGATTTCTTACTAATAAAGAAACTGCCTCGGCCCTCATAGGACAGAAAATTAGGTAGGCGGAGTAGACAGAAGAGAATGCTGGGAAAAAGAAGCTGAGAGTCGTCGCCATGATTCTCCCGCTCCAGACAGACGCAGGTTAAGATCCTCCCTGGTAAGCCAGTTCGTGGGCTACACAGAATATTAGAAATGGGTTAGAACAATATGTAAGAGCTAGCCAATAAGAAGCTGGAACTAGCCGGGCCAGGCAGTGTTTGAAAGAATACAGTTTCCGTGTAATTATTTCGGGCATAACCTAGCCATGCGGGCGGCGGGGTGCTGGGGACGCAGCCCCGCTGCTCCTATTTCAACAGCTTACCATCATTTAGTAGGCTGTGCACAAAAAATATACTGTGAATAAAATTGACAAAATTAATCTTCTTAAGTCTGCCTTTGAGATTTTTTTATTTTTCCTTTAACAACCCACACCTACTAGATCTGTATATATTTCAGAAATAAAGGAAAATAAAAGTCAAAACCAAAAATTCTTTATTTGCAAAATATGAGATTCTAAACATCCTCCATAAGATCATAAAATTTTCAATCATAAAATTATGATTTAAAGCAATGAACTATTTTACATTATTTTTTGTCTGTGGCTTTCTTCAATATTAGTTTTTTTTTAATTTGTGTGTGAGCACGCAGCTGTGGAAGGCAGAGGACAACTTGTGAGGTCAGTTTTCTTCTTCCACTGTTGCGGGGTGGGGCGTGGCTGGGACTCCAATTACTGTTGTCAGCCTTGGAAGCAAATGCTGATACCCACCACGTCATCTTGCCATCCCCTGTATCTCTCTGAATCCTCATTTTTCTACCAGCTGCTGAAAGTCCACAGAAGCACATAAAACATGATGGACGAATGTTTTACAGCATGGAAATGAGGTACACAAAAATGTATTTTATTTCGGTTTGGCTTTTTAAAGTGCTATTAAGCAGCATAAAAACGTACATATTTTAGGGTACCCTCTAATGTCTCAATACCTGTGCCGAAAGCACAGAGTTCCTAATGCTTCCCGTGTCATTTTGCTACATCTCGTGGAATGCTTAGCAGAGAGCATTATGCAATAAAATTCACAGCGTGGACAGATGGATGAATGCAAAGAAGTTTGGAACAGTGCAAAGCAGAATACAAAGAAAACAAAAGCTAATTTTATAGCATCAGACTTAGAAAATATTTACCCCAGTGCTGTGTGTATGCAGAGCGTGTAAAGTGCGTATCAAGTTTGTTTTATATACACGTGTTATATATGTGTGTGTGTGGTGGGGTCCTCTGTCATTCTCCATTCTTTTTGAGGCAGGGTCTCTCACTGAACCTGTGAGCTACACTGTCTGTAGCTCCAAGGATCCCCCTGCCACTACCCACTAATGTGGACGTTACCAGCATGTGCCTCCATACCTAGCTTCTTACATGAGTTCTAGAGTTCTGACTTGAAGTCCTGAATCACAGAGCTGGGATGACCAGCCCCTTAACAATGGAACTATCTCTCTTTGGGGCTTGATGATTTTTTAAAGATTGGGAATGATCATTTGATTGGTAGGACTAAAGAAACAGTTGGGCCAGAAATGTGGGCTCAAATGAGTCCTTACACAGTGGTCAAACTCTGCTAAGCAGGCAAGAGTTTCTCCTCCCTCCAACACCCTTTGCGTGGAAGTTCAAAGACCCTTTATATGGAATGTCCTGGGTAATTTCTGTTTTGGTGTCACTCTTGCTTGTGATCATCCCACAAACCCACACTCTGAACTTCCAATGTCCTGCACTGGTCTGTAGAGAATAACAATCCCAGTCATGAAAAAAATGGCTCCTGCACTCTTTTACTGGGAAATGGGCTAGGCCTGTTATATGAAATACAGATAAACAGCCCAGGAAACCAGAAGAGACCAGATCCAATTTGCAAGCTATCCTGGTATGAATACAAGGGGAAATTACAATTTAATGATAGTATATTTCTAAATTTAACACAATTCAGTAAAATTTTCTTCTCAAAATTAGTGTCCAGGGAATAACAATTAGCGCTAACTGGTTATTTCTCAAAAGTAGTTTACAACTTGAGGGAAACAATTCTATTTTATAGCCTGCTTTGCATTAAGAACCTTAAAATGGCTTCTTAGTATTCAGGATAAAAGCTTGCAGAAGCACTTGACTTTCCCCCTAAAAAACCTCCACAACATTGTCTCTTTTCTACAAATAATTTCAACTTGATTTTCTGTCAACAATATGGTCGCTCAGAAAAGAAGTGAACTCTTTAAGTTTAAAAATTGTTTTGGAAGAGTCAGTCCTGGGCCATAGGAATCTTGTTTGTGCTTGGGTTTTGACAATACCACACTCACCAGAAAGAGAATGGCTCTCAGAACAAGTACTGAGTTCCATAAGTCAGTCGAATTTCTAAATGAGAACTGTGGAATTGCACAAAAAAAGAAACACAGAGAAACATCCAGAAAGGTTATCTCTTTAGAGCAAAGGCCACAGTAATTTTGAATTGCACAAGGAAATCCCAGGGGCCTGAGAAGAATTGGATCAAAACCCCACTGTGGGAGCCGACTTGGAGAGAGAGAGACAGCCTCCTCCCCAGCTCTGCTGTGCTCAGGGCTTCTGGAGTCTGTTCAGGTGGTCACTGGTGATGTGGCCCAGACAGTGAATCTGTTTCTTCTGTAGGACAAGGAAATGCTGAAGGACTAAATCAATGACACATTCAGGATGAAATTAAGATTATGTCAGAAGAATGTCAGAAAAGTGGAAGAAATCTGGAGGCACATCTCATTGTTGAAGAATAAGTTAGATATTTTGCCCACTTATTTATATTTTGCAAAACTCAGAAATGGTTAGAATATGTAAATTTTCTGTCTTTAAAACACTAAATAAACGCAACTTGAGATTAAGTATGGTATTCGAATGGGACATCTTACCAGAAAAGAAAAACTTGTGGAGTTGATTCATTAGAAAGATGAAAAATTCCAAAGTCACCTGTAGAACACATCTGCCAACACTCACTTCCTGAGCCATAACCCACGATGGTTGTGTTTATACAACGGCTCTAGAATTGTCAGCATCTTTATAATTCCAACCAACAATCAAATATTGAAAATTTAGACTTTGCGACTCTTGCTTTAAATCATGGTTACCATGCTGGAGATCAATACTGTACCCTTAAATCTCTTGACCCACTGACACGTTTATATAGATATAAATTCTTTTTCCATTAATTATTCTTACAAATTAAATTATCTTTGTGAGTCAATATTCTGCAAGTCCTCCTCTAATTCCAAGCGTCTTGTTTCCGTTTCGGCAATTCTACTGTGTGTCCCAGGCTCTAAGTGTCCAGCTAGGGCCCCCTCGCTGAGGTACCCGTACTGGTAGCTACCCACATAGGAAGAGAACAGTGCAGGATGTCGGCTATTGTTCGTCATCTATGGTTTATTCCATACCAGCTCAGGCACAAAACATATGAGTGTGAGCTGATGGGTGTGAGGCTTTGCTATTCAGCTCTGAAACTCATTTAGCACTAAGGCAAAAACACAGCTCTCCGTGTCTACAGTAGAGCAAACGCAGACAGGAAACATGCGTACTGTGATCAGCTATTGTGTGTGGAGCTTCTGTACTCGATGAGTCTACAGAACACAAAAGGACTTGTCCCTCCTAAGCAGCAGTTTCAGGTGTTCTACTATGCTGCCCAAACTCGCTGCCTAAATTCCGGTATAAAATTGGAAAGGTGTTAGTGATGAAGTAACTCCAAAGGCTTTGTTGGAGCCTCCACTAGATGATAATTTGTGCCAGAAGTTACCTGGTGCAGCCTGGGTCTCCCTCGTGAGCAGGCTGTCTGGTTCAGGAAAATTACTTTCTCCTCTCTAGTCCTCATTTAATTTACTTATCAAAGAGGACCATAATGGTCACCTAATTTGCAAAGGTCCAGTGGGATCTAGGTGCTTTAGCAGACAAGATAGATAGCTGCCCTATGGGGAAAACCTCTCCTAAGGACAGACAAATGGTCATGCCAGACAGTCTCTGCAAGGTTCTTCTCTGGTGGAAAAAAAAAAAGGCTCCTTTTTTATTTCCCTATAATGCAAGAGTTTTATTTCTTTACTTATTGATGTGGGAGTGATTTCTTATTAATAAAGAAACTGCCTCGGCCCTCATAGGACAGAAAATTAGGTAGGCGGAGTAGACAGAAGAGAATTCTGGGAGAAAGAAGCTTAGTGAGAGAGTCGCCATGATTCTCCCGCTCCAGACAGACACAGGTTAAGATCCTCCCTGGTAAGCCAGCTCGTGGGCTACACAGAATATTAGAAATGGGTTAGAACAATATGTAAGAGCTAGCCAATAAGAAGCTGGAACTAGCCGGGCCAGGCAGTGTTTGAAAGAATACAGTTTCCGTGTAATTATTTTGGGCATAAGCTAGCCATGCGGGCGGCGGGGTGCTGGGTACGCAGCCCCGCCGCTCCTATTTCAACAACTTATATTTATTTTTGCACAGTTCTTCTAAGATTTCTCTTCCTTTTGGTTAGATGGGATTTCTGTTGCTTTCTCCTGCACAGCATGGCCATCTCCGCTTCGCTGGACTACCTACTGGACACATCAGTCATGAATACAACCTTTAAGAACAGACTGTGAGGGGGAGATGCGTCTCCTCCTACAAGTAGAGCAGGATTGCTGGGCCCAAGTTCCCTTTTCTAGAGGGGACTCCTTGTGTGGATTAAGAGAGAAATATAAAAATCAATGGAACAAGGAAAGATAATCTAGACAGTTTCCAGAAAGCCACTCTCTGGTCCTCTGACCCTGATCTGATCCTGACCCTCAGCTGTGATTGGGAATGCATCAGGTCCATCCAGATCATAGCCCTTGGACAAGACTGTCCCATCCAGGACTCTTTCAGTTCACAGGCCGTCAAATATGAAAACCTGCTTTTGTTACTCAACATCAAGAAAAAAGCTGAGAAGCCGTATTTATGAAGTCACAACTGACACACAATTTGGGACACAAATCATGTCGCTGAGAGGAAAATAAATGACAAACTGGAAGAGTAGAGAGTCACTCATCCATCACTGACATGGAGACACTGACATCTTTAAAGAGACAAAGGCACTGGACCGAGGATTGGCACTCAGCACGCTGCCCACATTTTCCCATCTTGTATCTCTCAGAAAAAGAGAATCTGGTCTCAAATGTAGCTACAAAACAATACTACATTTTAGCTTTGTTAGGAACCCTTGCCCTGGTCGACAATAGCATTATGTGTGGTGTGTGTGTGTGTGTGTGTGTGTGTGTGTGTGTGTATGTATGTGTGTGTTTGTACCCGCGCCCATGCCTGGGCATGCATGTGCCTGCCACAGTGCACACACGGAGATCAGAACACAACTCTGTGGAGTGAGTTATCTCCTGCTACTGTAAGGCTGGGAAATGAACTCGGGCTTGTGATTCCCTGGGCAACCCTCCAGGTCCGAAACAACACTTCAGCTAGCTGATGTAAGGTCATATAAAACATTTATTTTCCCACAGTACATGGTCTCATTTCTTACCATCCCCTCCCCCACCCCACCCTGGATCCTATTGCTTCTTCCCACAACTGACCTAGCAATCTTCTGGGCAGACTCCTTACCACACTGACTGGTTTTAGAAGTGACCCTTGCCTTCCTCGTAGCACACTGAGAGCCAGTCAGCAGAATGGTCATCCTCAGATCACACTCTTACCTTCCCTTCCCTCCTTCGCCTTCTGCCCCTCACAGGCTTCTGTCCGAACCTCTGAGCCCCAGACGATGGCATGGTTTCGTCTTCATCCAGGAAGTGGATCGCCAGGGAATGGCAAGAACACTTAGAAACAGGTCCTGATTGCACCCAGCTCTGCTTCCTGATGTACCCACACATGAACAAGCTGCCTCTGCCAGGCCTCTCCCCACTGTGAGCCAATAAGTCCTTTCCCCCTTAAGTTACCTTGTCAGGCCTCTGGTCTAGGAATAAGAGGAGTAGGTGGCCCTCTTTTCCTGCAGGAGGGCCGCCACTTCTGCAGCAACAGAGAGATCAGAGGTGACTCGACTGCCTTTTGTGCATTTTAGAGAGCTCGGCCTAGGTGTGACTGGCGTGCCCACATTGTATTCATAAAGACAGTCACACAAAAGACTCTCACTTAGTAAAATGGAAACCCCACTTTGCTGAGACTGACTCTCAGCCTGTACCTGCCCCTACCCACCTCTAAGAAGAGAATACCCATCTCGCCATGGAGCTGTTAATATTTGGGACCTTGAAACTTCAGCTTAATATTTAACATGCAAAACTCTCCATGATTGTAAACAAGAAGTTATTTCATTTCTCCCCTGGGAGGAAGCTTTCGCCTGTTCCTAAGAAGGGCAACTTTCTGAAAAATGCTAAATGACATTGTTATTTCTATCCGTGTTATTATGAGAATCGAAAAACCTTCCCCTCCCTTGGCCTTATTAGGATAAGAATAACAGCTTTCTGCATAAATAAACACTGGAGGACAGGCTTTCCGTAATTTGCGAGCTACAATGCTTTGAATAAGTATTCTTATTAGTATGTGTCACTTGCCCATAATAAATTATCACACAAACAGTGAAACCAAAGCTATAATTAACTTGATAGAGAACGACTGTGTCACTGTGCAGCAACAGTGCAGGTCCTGAAGGTGGCCCGTGAATCAACACAAGCTATACAATCCAACAACACACCCTGGAATACACCAGATGCCTGGAGAGCGGCAATGTCCTCAGCACTACCAAAGGCCAGCGCAGCACAACGAAGCAAGGCAGGCGTCAAGTAACGCTTCGATCCTACCATCTCCCCCTTTCCGTAACCGAGGGAACAATTGGGCAGGAAATGGAGCATTGGAGCCAATCAGATGAGCAAATGCAGAGGATTTCTTCCCACTCAACAACAGAGCAAGAAGCCTTCCCACCTAAGCAGAGCATGTTTCCAGCTGGGAGGATAACGTTGCCATAAAACAGGACGCACTGAATTTAAAATACTTGAAGAATTACAAAATATGTTTTCTAATTTCATGTAAAAATTAATTAAAAATAGGTCCTTAACTATTTTTAGCATTTTAGAACCTATATCCCCCACCTCCACCCCCCGCCCAGGAAAACACAGATGTTAGTTCCTGTTACCTCAGATCAGACACTTACTACCATGATGTCGACGGCATGTGAGATTATCTGAAAACCACCATGTTTATCTTTGTACCTACTTACCCCGCCGTCACGTGACTGCTTCTTCTCATGCTCACCCTCTACTCTGGCTTTCTCTTATTCTCCCACACATATCTCAGATACCAAGGACTTTTAACAGTACCCGAGTTTTATACTGAGTTCTCCCGAAGCCTTATTTATGTACACACAAAAGCAAGAGGAAAAGGTGAAACAAGGAAACGAAATTTGAAACCTCTCTCAGAGCATGCATTTGTTGGATTAGTTTAGCTGGCCCATGCTTTGTTTTTCAATATCTCTCCTACTTCTGAAAATTGATTTTATGAACCAGGTGCATATGAAAAATCAGGTGTATTTAAAAAGTACAACCAATCAACCAACCAAGCAATCAAAACACAGCTGAAAAAGCAATGTCCAGCATAGTTGATGTTAATTGGATCTGAGTCACCTACTTGTCAATCTTCTTTTGTGATCAATAAAAAAACCTTTATAACTTACTTATTGTTACATAATTAATGTCGTTCAGTCATCTGTGAAAGGTGTGAACTATCCAACCATGTCTTCTGTATTAGAAGATCTGTGCACATGTCAGTTCGGAGAGAAACCTGGTCATTCTTTCCTCTTAATGTCCCCAAGTGAAGTGACCTGAAGCCATCAGCCAGCAGAGACTTGCCTGTCCTGAAGGTTTTCATAAATGGAATTATGGAGAATTTGTGGTCCTCTGTGATTGTTTCCTTCTACTTTGCTTGCTTGTTGTAGTGTCTCTCAGTAATATGCTTATGCCTTTTAACTAGTAATATTCCAAACATGGATGAGCCTGATAGGATGCTTTGTCCGTTCTTTAGTACTTTCCCATTCCGTCTATCATGAATACTGCTCCTAAGGATAGATCCAAGTGTTTTAGGACTGGGTCTTCCCAGGTATACGGTGACAACAGGACCCCTGTGTCTATGTGTGGTCCCTGGGAGGATGGCCAACCTTCGCTCTGAGGTGGCTCCAACAGGGCTTACTTTATAGAGCAATGCAAGTGGACTCTTACATCTCCACTTCATCCCAAGAGCCTGTCGCTTCCTGTTTGGCTGTAGGCAACTTAGCAGGGCTGAAGAGGCATCTCATAGATTTTGACTTCACTGACATCTCATGATCTAAGCTTTCTCGTGGGTGTGCGTTCATGGGCCATTTGAGCATTCTTCAGAGAGAGTCTAACGAGTTCATTTGTCTAGTTTTTAATCTTTTTATTATGCAGTTATAGGGATTCTTCAAGTATTCCAGGAATAAGGTCCCCATCAGATATGTGATTACTGAAATCTACCCCCATTGGGGGTTGCCTTTTTGCTTTCTTAGGGATGTTCTTTGAAGCAAGAATGTTTCCTACTTTGGCAAAGTCAGCATCGTTGTCTTCTTATCACTTGAGCTTTTGCCCAACAAATACCTTGAAACAAGTGAGCTTTTGCATGAGCAGTTAGTAGTTTGTCGGGCCCTGCCTCAACAGCACCTCTGACTTCCCTCCCTCCTTCTTCTCCTCCTCTTCTCCCCTCTCACTCTCTCTAGCTTACTTCACAACCTCTTCCCTGGGCCTTCTCATGGTCTTATCAGCTTTGGAGGATGTCTAACTTGAAGCCTCTTGTTTGAATATAAATTGTAGCTTATTAACAATTATTTTTTCATTCGTGATAGATCTGTTTGTAGAAAACACCTGGTAGCTATAGTCTTGAAATGCTATACTCCGTTTCTAGATCTTACAACCACTGCTTTGAGCTTGGTGCCTTAGCCCCATCTGGTTTCAGCTTCCTGTAACCTTGAGTGGTAAAACCCTGGCTTCTACTGTGCTGCCCCAAAAGATCAACCACCTACGCAGTCAGTGAACAATGAGTTCAGCTCTACCTGCACATAGCCCCCTTCGGAGCAAGCAGCTGCAGTGACATTCATATCTCCTATAGCATTACAGGTAGCGATTTGCACACAGGAAGAATTCCATAAACATACATTGCATGAATGAGGTACTGTGTAAGCTGTCATGAATGCAATAATTTTCTCTTCTTCTAAGAAATTTTGAAGTCAGCAGAACCCATGGCTACCCCCATATTTTCACGAGTATAACTGTCTCCAACTGCCCAAATCACTTTCATATTTTTGAGAAATTGAATACACATACACAGAGCTGACATTTACTTTGGATGGATTATTCTCAACTGTTCATGGTGTATCGCACCATCAGCCTGGAACAGCTTGCAGCCTGCTCTCTATGGCTCCCGGTGTGCTCTGGCAAGAACTGATATCGCAACCCTTCCTTCACCCTTTGCAGGCAGGGGACATGCAGTGTGGGGCTTCCAAAAGACTAGATGGCAATTTCAAGCTGAATTCTAGGAGAGTACATCTATTTACTCTTATCTGCTCTACACTCTCCCTCCTGCCTAAGGACTTCACATTTTTAAGAGAAAATGCATGTTTTCTGAGACTTAATGCATTGATATTTCTGTCACAATTCCTGCTGCTTACAGTGGATTTCCAGCTCAAATCTGTAGCTTCGTAACCACGGGGGGCACAGCACTGGACAAATATGGCATTTGTTCATGTGGTCTAGAATCTGTCTTAGTTTGCTTTCGATTGCTGTGACAAATGCCTTGATGAAGAACAACTTATGAGGAATGGGTGTGTTTAATTTTATAGCTAACCATCCACCAATAAAGGAAGTCAAGGCAGGAACTCGAAGCAGCTACCTGGCGGCAGGACCTGAAGTAGAGTCCATGGAGGGGTGCTATGTACTGACTTGTTCCTTGTGGTTTACTCAGCCTTCTTTCTTACAACATTCAAGACGGCCATCCCAGGGGGTGGCATGCATGCCTCCCACGAGCTGGGATCTCGTGATCAATCATTGAAGAGGAAAACCCACACAGAGGGCCCACAGGCCAATCCCAGAGAAACATTATCTCAACTGAAGTTCTTTCTCCCCAGGCAACTCTAATTTCTGAGTGGATGATAAGATCTACCCAGGTCATAAGCCATGAACATGGCCTTGGCAGTACACTGTCCCTGCCACATGTGAGCATTTGCCACCAATGCCCTCCCTTCTGTGCATATGATCCATAGCAATCATTTTACACACACGTTCCTTTTATAGCTGCATCAAAAGTAGAATATGAGACAACAGGTCAACCTTGATATGCCCAGGTACATCTCTACCTACCCGCTTTAAGTGCCCTAAAGACTGAAGAAGGGCTTTCCTGAAACTAATACCATGCTTGTGTTTGGGCATGGCCCTTTTCCCCTTGGGTGTGTGTAGCCTCACAAATGAAGCTTATGCAATTTTACTCACTCATATCAGTATTTTTAATACATAAAACCATGTGCCTGATTTGGAAAGGACCTAGAACTCAATGCCCTTCAGTGACTGAATTATTAATTTGCCTGGATTTATTGTTACAAATTGACGGCAACTCAGCATGGTAATGATTCCTGTAGAGGAACAGAAATGTTCACTGCTGTAGAGTCGTGCTGGGTTTTTTCTCTCTGAGGGGTCTTTTCATGCTTTCTGAAACCTTTCAGTAAGCTACAGCTGCCGTACTACACCTAATGTCTACAGCCTGGTTTATTTAAAAATAAAGATATGAATCCACTGACTTTGGAGTGATAGGACACTCCACATCACTAAACCACAGCAGAGGAGAGATAATAATGATGTGTGGCTATAATTTATTGTCTTGTGCCTTCTCTATCCTCAGCATAATATTAATTGTAGACTTGGGTCTATACCATTTTCAGAAGTGAGCATCATTTTAAGGTAAATGTGGTCAGCAGGATACAGACACATCAGGTTCCTAATCAACTATGATTAATGCCAAAGTGTAGATTCCATTTCTGTAGTCTGTTTTACAAACATAAATATATGTATATGCATTAAGTGTACATTAAATAATTTAAGATGTTAAGTATTTTAACGTTAAATATATGCTAATATTTTAAATATTTTATTATTATACATTTAATATTCATCTAGTTTATTTATCATCAAATATATAAATTTAAAAAATATATGAATTATAAGAATTACATGAATATGAAGTATAAATAATTTTATTAAATACAAAACTATAACATTTAATATGATAAATGTTTAGCATATGTTAGTAATTGAATATACAAAATAAATAACTTAATGTATACATATCATATAAATATTATATATATATATGAATGATCATTTGGAAGGTCATCATTTGCAAAGGGATGGATTATTGCATGTATAGTGCAGAAGACCTGGACTTCAGCTTCACATGTAGGTTTGGTCCCCAGTCCACGGCACTGCTGTGCAGAAATGGATGCCTTAGGACACAGGATCAAGTAGAAGTTTTGGTACTGGGTTGTGTGTTTGGAGGAGATTAGAGCCCCCTTCTCTTAAGTCTGCCACAGCAATAGTAAAACTAACATGGAAAAGGAAACAGTGGTCTTCAAACGTGTTCATGTCCCATGACCTTGAGCACCTGGTCAGGTCAGAGGGAGACCACTTTCTCCCTGTGCATTCTGGCCACGGTGCAGTGAGAACCCCTTTGACTACACACTCCTGCTCCTACCGTGCGCTCACAAACCCAAAGAAACAGGCGATCAGCCATGACCTGAAATCAACCTCTTGTTCTATTAAGTTAGTTGTCTCGAGTATCTGTCCACACAGTGGAATGGTGACCTGCGCCGCATCTCACTGTGTATTAACAACCCCACTGAGGACCCCTGGCCCTTCCTTCCTGCTCTACCACTGTCCCATGGCCCCACACCCCGGCTTCACCCCCTCTCATGTTCTCTCATGTTTTCACAGGGTTATGCTTTACAAACCTTCAAAGTCCACTCCTTTCATGGAACTTCTAGGCCCTTCTTTGAAAGCCATTCTGTATTCTGTGCAGTAACTACAGCGTTTGGAGACCAGAAAACCTCAGTTAAAGAAGAAAACAGAGACCTGGATACACTACTGACCAGCTGAGATGTTGGGCGAGCAGCTTTGGTGGATTGTGACTAGTGACTTAGAGCTTGCTTTCTTAGAATGGCTTCAGGTGTAAAAGAAGAACTTTATACCTTGTACAGTCTAACTCTCCTTATAATTCTTACCTTTCGCATGTTACTTTAGCCAAAGTCCTTCCTCTAACCTAACATAAGGGAAGCTATTTAATCAATGAAATGCCAGTTTTCCTTGTTAATGCTGGAAAAAGAAATCAGTTACTCTTCTAGAGCCTTCTTTCCTACAGGGACATGCTTGTCTCTCTACCCCATCTTTGTGTGCCACATTAGAGAGCCTTAGCTCAGTGCTGCTGAGCAGGTGACTACATACTGTGAACCAGTATTAATAAAAAGCAGTCCCATGAGAAACAACTAATTAACCCTCTGTTAAGTCGTTTTTACCCACACCAAGTTATGCAAAGGAGAGAAAAGGTCTTCACTTCATTAATACACGAGCAGTCACCATTCCCACAGAACATGGTGGTCTTTCTTTATGTTCATAGCCAGTAGTATAGAATATCCATGGGGTAGCTCCATTCCATGGGGCCACTTTCCTGAGACTTGTAGAACAGTTTGGGTTTAAATGTAGGCATGCTGTGTGTGAGCATATGCATCTGTGTCAGTGTGTGTGAGTTCTCTGTGTGTGTACATGTGTGTGTGTCTGTTGTTCTTACCATAAGGCAAAAAAAAAAAAAAAAAAACATTCAACCAGTGATATAACCCTAGGGTATGCACCTGAGAGAATGGCACCAGTTGGAAAGCCTCCAGACGCAGCAAGAGGACAGTACCCAGCAGAGCAAGCAGGCACACAGTCACATGATATGAGCAGAAGAGTACACGGTGGACAGAGGCACAGTGTGCTGTGTGAATAGAAAGATAATAATGATTGCCGAGCAGGTCCAGAACTGAATGGCTGAAGCGAGAAGCCACAGCAGAAGACAGCCAGAAGATATTTACCAGAAAGAGCAGAAAAGCCCTCTCTACCACTCTTGACAGCATACAGATCTTGTAGAGAAGAGCCCCCACTAGCCCACAGGGAAAGATGTCCCCTGTGGAGAGAGACAGGAAGCATCCTCCAAGGCAGAGCAACTGAAATCCTCCCCTCCACAGCCTGCACATCTTTACCCAGGTAACCTTCAGAAAGAAAGTGGAACCCCCAGGGGAGAGTGCTCTCACTAGAACAGGGATATGATCCTGTTCCTAAAGACTGCTGAGGAAAACTTAAGATGAGTGAAAATTGCATCTAGCTGGCCAGAGATGGATGACCAACCTTATAAAAACAGGGCCTTAGATGAACAGCTGAAAAGCACAAGGAAGAGAGAGCAAGCAGACCTATAGCATGGCATCCCCACTCCTCAGACCACTAATCCCCAGAAATTCATTTATTTGCAAGTTTAGCACCTTCAGTGCTCCTGGGGCTAAACCTCACCCTGAGTACAGTTTCAGGCTAAGGATTGAGTAATAAATGCTCCCGAAACCAAAACAATCACAATGCATTTGTCTTAACCAACTGAATTAATTGTGGTCTGAGTCATCTCAGAATATTAAATATGGTTCCATGGTGAAGACAAACATACTTCCTAAATGACTGAACCGCGCTCCTACTGATCTGTGTGGCTGTATTTATTTATACTCACTTGTTCATTCTCCATTCATCTTATCCTGGTCTTTCCGTCAATTTCCTGGTAGCTTAAGGCTTACATGAAAAGAAGGGTCCTAAGAATCCTTCTTAATGAATTGTCTTTGCTATGGAATCACTCAGTTGGGAACTCAGGAATCACCTACCATCAGAAGAGTAAGTCTGGAATCACAAGAACAGAAGACCTTTTCCTTGGAATTAACCCAGAAGTTTCGTCGGAGTAAACTGCCCCCAACCCATGCCCGGGCCAGCCCTCTACCTCATGCTAACTCATCTGCTTTGCATCTAATTAACTACTGTCCATTTTAGTCTATTCTGCTTACTGGCCTATATCACCATTGCCCTGGTGTAATTTTAGACCACAAACATATTCTCATTATAAAGACCCTGTGAGGTGGGATCCCCCTCTATATGCTGTGAATACCCCAGGTTAATAAAGAAACTGCTTTGGACCTATAGCAAGGCATAAGTTAACTAGGCAGGGAAAACTAAACTGAATGCTGGGAGAAAGGAGGAGGAGTCAAGAGAAGCCATAGAACCATGGGCAGAGACAGACATGCCAAAACTTTGCCGGTAAGCCACAGCCACATGGCAATACACAGATTAATGAAGATGGGTTAGTTTAGGATATAAAAGTTAGCCAGGAATATGCTTAAGCTATTGACTAAACAGTATTGTAAATAACATAGTTTCTGTGTGGTTATTTCAGGGTTGAGCAGCCAGGAACAAACAAGCAGCTCTTATAAAAATGCTGCTTCATTTTCCCCAGGCACATAAAAAAAACCAAGAAACATCAAACAATCCTTCCACGGTGTAGAACAGACCTTAAAACAAAACACCCACAACAATACAACGAATAATTGTAATGTCAAGAAGATGGAAGTTACGTGAATATTGGTGTGAGAACTTTAAAAACATCTCTTTTAGCTTTGAGAAGAAATGATAAAGTATCAGGGAACTGCCCAGTCTCATGTTTTTATTTGAGCTGAGCAGCAGCAGGAGCCAACAGTGGAAGAAGCTGTGCCTTCTAGTACCCCAGTCCCTCACAGGCCTGAATAAGCGCACGAGATTCTGCGACTCAGTTTTCACATGCTTGGTTCATTAAACTACACAAGCCTGCCTTTCCCTCTGGACTTTGTGGTTAGAATCCAGGCTCTCCTTACTCTGTGTGCTTCCTGACTCTGTATCAGGGTCCTACAGCCGTGTTTTTGGTGCTGCCTGTGGCTCTCATCTGCTGCTTCCACAGAAAACATCAAAACAGAACACAGAAGCTTAGAAAAGGCTCTGGGCCAGCTCTCCATACAGAGCAGCCTGCACAGTGCACAGAGGGCTGATGAGGATAGAAGCACAATCTACACACACGCACACGCACACACACACACACACATACACACAGGCACACGTACACAGGCACACAATCTCCCCTAACCATAAATACCAATTTCATCTCCTCTACTTCCCTTACCCATTATGTTATTTTTAGAGAAGAGTTATTTCTATTTAAAAAGATAAAAGAATGAAGCAAAATAGTCAGCTGCCCCACCCAAAGGCTGACCAGGTTAGATTCCATTATCTTTCTTGCTAAATCACATCTCAACCTACATGAATACAGAGGTGACTTCCACTCAGCTTTGGGGACAGCACAGGCAACAGCAGTTTGGTTATGTGTGTCTCATTGCCTTGAAAAGGACAATTCTCTAAGAAATTCTTCAGTGTTCTCAAATGTTTTTGCTGTTGTTTTTGTGTTTGTTCTTTTCCAGTATCCCAAAACCCCATGCTACTTGTCTCTACCTGGAAGAACTTCTACAGGCAGTTGGATTGTAAGGATTCTCTACGTTATATCTTCTGCACAGAAAACTAGAACCATGAAAATGAAGAAAAACAGAGGCACACGGCCCCTGACATGCCAGAAGGCACACAATAGGATTTAGTCACAGCAAAAAAAAAAAAAGGTATTTTGGAAATGCCACAATTATTTGAACCCAACACCAAATACCCCTTAGCCTACTGCCTATGTTTCTTCAACATGGTACCTAGGAAACACCAGTTCGGAGTTCTTATCTACAACGCATCCTTCCAACATTGGCTGAAACAAAACCACAGTGGTCAACCTGACCTTGAACTAAGCAGGGTCAGGTGTGTGTGTGCCCAGAAGGAAGGGAACAGTGTTTGTAAGCCAGGTCATGGGCTTTTATAGTCATCCAAAGGCAGGGACACATAGGAAGCCATGTGATGAGCATGACCACTTTGTGCCATTCAGGGCCATCATCATTAATCAGACATAGCACAGCTCCACTGAGAACACATCAAGACACACCTGCTCCTTCAGAATCATTTGGAGAGCGTGAGTTAGAGGCATGCCTACCAATAGGTGCATATTTTTGCCATCAATAAAGTTCATTGATAGTTCTCTGCCTAATGAAGTTACTAATTCTTTGTCACCTATGGTGATGCAATGAAAGGGGTCACAGGTTTCAAGTAACCAAATACCCTCTCTCTATGAATCATCTGTGTGAATGATGGCACCGGGCTACAATTGGCTCATGGAGGGACTGCATCAGAAGACACTGATAAGACACTCAGATTTCGTGAGGAGGACCCATAGGGTACTTGGCACAGTATGCTGGTTACACCTGCCAAAGGACTCTGTTGACATGTTCTTACAGATGTCCTCACAACCCTGTGCAGGACAAGCAGACATATCTGTGCCCAGTTCTTTCCAAGTCCTAACTCGTCAGTCACAGCGGCAGCAGTCTGACTGTGTGATGTGAAGACTGACACAGGGCGCCATTTCCACCGCGAAGATGAGGGACCTATTCCTCTAGAGCAAAACCATCACACACTCCATTCCTGGGAGCACTTCATTCATCTGGAGAAGCAAAGACAGCAGCAAGCTTTCTTATTCCAGCTACCACTGTGCATTCTACGTTTATTCTGTACTGACCTGCAACGACACCCGTGCAAACCACACTCCATGACCTTATCAGCATTTATTTATTTACTGTAAATACCTTTGGGCTTTTCTGTCCCTTGTTACTTCATGATAAAAGCCATGTATTTTTCTTTCAACTTTTTTTTTGGTATGGTGTTAACTCTGAAAACCTATGAGAAGAAATAGCTCTTTCTCTCTCAAAAAAAAAAAACTGAAAAATCTCCTGGGTCTATTTAGATAATTTTCCCCTTAAGAAATAATTCTGGAACCATTTTGAACAACTTTTCAAATCAAAGTTCTAGATAAATTCTCATCTTTCACCTTTAAGACTCTGGAGGCCAGAGAACAAGGATGTCTACACCCCTTCCTCCATTTGCACACGTTGCAGATCTGGGCATGGCACACAGCAGCGGGGAATTTGCACACAAACTCTGGTATGCCTGTGGATAGGCCTCTGCAGGAGCAGCCATTGCTCTTAACAGCCGAGCTGTCTCTCCTAATATCTTTCATAGATATTATGATGATTGCTCTTTTCTACTCAATGTCATTGTTTTTGTAAGTTTCTGAGTTCACGTTGACTTGCTAAAGTGGTACCTTCAGCAATGATGTAAAGAAAGATTATTAATAAGCTTAACAAGGTAAGCTCCGGCATCCCTGTCATGTCTAGAAGAGATTATAAAACCTCAACACTATGGCTACCTAAGTAAGACCTGCATAATGGCAACACCAGTCAACATGCCCACATCAATTGGGAGATTTCACTAGGTCCCACCCATAAATGAAGAGCTACAAAAAAACAGATGGTTTCTGCGATAGGGAAAATCAGTTTTATCCAAGGATGAGCTCCCTGCTAGCTTATCCAAGTGGTCAACTTTTAACACTTGCATATATGAGCAACACTAATAGAATTCAGTAGGCTCTGTGTGCTTACACATACGCGTGTGTGTGTGTGTATACAACAATAATGAAGAAGATCATGAATTTGAGAGGAAGTGGGTAAATATGGAAGGAGTTAGAGGAGGGAAAAGTGGAAATGTTATAAATATCATAATCATGAATGAAATACTCAAAATATTAAGCCTAAGAAATGAGCAAATATTGACAACTTCTTGCTTGAAGAAAGGGCATGCTAAATATGCCACCGTTGGACTCCTCTGTCCACCAAGAGTAGTGAAGACTTCCTCCCACAGTGTGGCTGTCTTCTGTGCTCTTCTCCTCGATCAGGCCTCAGTAACAACCCCTTACCACCTCCAGTCTTATCACCACTGCCTATTGCCTCCAGCCCCCTGTCTCAGATTCTACCCTCCCACAAGAGAGCAGGCCACTGTCTCCCAGGAGTTCTGCACACGTACCCCCTCTGTTGGCCAACTTGCATCCATCCCCTAGCTCTCTAGGAGATGAAGTCCTTGAAAAACCTCTTCCCTTTTCCCGGGGCTCCTCTCTGTGTTTAAAGACGACTTTAAGCACAGATATGGCACATGACGTACTGTATAGTTTCTTCTGTGAAGACTCAACTACTATATTAAAATCTTCTGCAGTGGCAAGTAACAAGGTTTACATTTTGCGTGTGTCACGCTTCACTTTCTTTCTCTCCCCACCACATACCCTGTCCATTGTCACTATTGGAAAGAGGCTTAAACAGCAAGAGATTGACAGAGCATTACAATGGAGGAATAGGGAATGTCAGATGACTGGAAGATTCTGAACCATCATCAAAAGGGTTAAAATGAACACCAAGGCTCCTACCCCTGTGGGTTCACTTTTTTTTTTTTTTTTTATAATGTTTGGCCTTCAGGTGGAACATTCTAGGACCTGCTTTAGCTTTCATTCATAATAGTGTTGACAGGTCCAGTAATTTGCAAATTTGAAACCAGCTGCTTTTATTTCTGATAATGCCATTCATTAATATATGCATAACCACAGCAATGCCAACAGAGAAATTGTTAACCTTATACTCAAATTGTATGTATTTTTAATAGTATTAGAGCTCTGACTCTCACCGTCAAGAAAGTGGGGAAAGCAATGAATCATTCCCTGCTTATCAGCCAAGCTGTGAGGTAGAAGTCACCAGGGTACCAGTCCAACAAGGTTGCAATTAATGGTGCACTAACTGGGTAAACAATTAACTATCATAATTGAGCAGATTCTGAATCTTGGGTCTAAATGTTACCCTAGACAGCTGGAGTCTTTGCCTAGAGAAAAGGACGAGGCTTCAATTTTGTATAAGGAAAATGCGATGGATTGCATTCTTATATCCACTATTTGGATGGTAAAGACACCTCTCAGGGATATATACGTTAAGATATTTCAACTCTGCTAAGATATGGTATGCAATTTAATTTGAAAATTCTGTCAAAACATTGTTCATGTGTAGCTCTGCTTTCCTAACTGTGGGCTGGCAATTTACTTTCTAACGAGTCCCTTGGAGAGGTTCCTAAGGAAACCATGCAAAACACCAACTATCTCCAGTTTAATATGGCTGCAAACAGCCCCCAGGAAGACAGGGAAGACAGCCATAGTAAGAGAGCACACTCCCCCCACAACTTGATGGGGAAGAGCACCGTAGGCACAGGCACGCTCATCCTCACTGTCTCTTTGCTGCTTGGCCCTTGCACGTAGATATGTGATTGACAGCTCACTCTGTGGTTCTTATGTAGGGTTAGTGTCTACTCAGCCGCTCGTTTTCCTCTGCTATCCAATGGCACTGATTTACAAGACACTTGTAAAATGCCCTGGAGCAAACACCAGAGTGCTGGTCCACCCACTCCACGATGCCAGGGAACACCTCTCTCTTTATCAACGTGCAGAAAACACCAAGCTTTGACTTTTCCTTTCACATGTCAGCATTTTCTCTGCACTCCCGTGCTGAGACAGAACACTCCTCTTTTTCCCTTAACTTTCTGCTCTGCAAAACATCATGCCAGAAAGCAGGATATACCTTAATTAAAGGAAACACCCATTGGCCCATCGACTTAGTATCTGGAAAACACAACAGACCCCCCTGATACACGCACTCGATAGTTCTAGGTTCCGTCTCACTAGATGAAAAGGAGGCAGAACCCTCTCCTGAATTCTTCTCATCCATTTGACCCTTTCTGCCACACCCCTCTGTGCTAATTTTATTTCTGTTGTTCTGATAAAATAATCTGACAAATAAAAAAACAACATCTTAAGAGTGAAATGGTTTCTCTGACCTACAGTTCCAGGCGATGGTCCGTCCATCCGGGGATGTCAAAGCAGGAAGTAAAAACATGCTGTCTCATTACGTCCACAGCCAAGGGCAGAGAATTGAAGGCTCACACGGCAGGTGCTCAGCCAGCATTCTCTGATATACTACAGGGTCCCCAACCAAGGAACACGGCTACCCACTTAAATTCTGATTGTTCCTACTTGCATGGAGACAATCAGTATTATCCCCACAGACCTGCCCGCAGGCCAACCTGATCTAGATAACACCTCATTGAGACTTCCTTCACAGGTTATTCAATTCCATCAAGTTCCAAGTTCGCACTTAATCAACCAACCGTCACACCCTTGCACCGAGAAGAAAATCTCTGCAAAAAAAAACTCAGACTGTGCCCCAGGAGTGCAAAAGAGGCTGGGTACTGAGTTCTGAGAGAAGAGGAGAACTGGTAAGAAATGCCAGAGGACAAATATTACCATGATCTAGAGGGTGAGGGTCTCATGTCCCTGAATACTCCCCGCTGCACAGACTGGACCGGGAGTCAGTGGAACATCGGCCTCTGTGTTAGACACAGCACCCCACAGAGCCATTGAGACCTTGAGAAGACATTTGGTGAGGATGGTGAGCAGAAATGGCAAAATCCAGCTCCAGCCACAGAAGTTTCCCTTAACAACATCAGCACGTGAACAGTCTAGGAAGTCTGCATTATCCCCTGCACTGAGATTTTAAAACCAGTCATGACAGATAATGCTCTAGAAGTGTGTTGGGGTTTAGTGTTTATATTGAACACATGACTTCTGAGCCCTAGAGGCCCAGTAAACTGATGAGAAGCAATTGAGAGCCAATGGAGTCCGGAGGAGACAACCACCACACTGCTTATGTGGATGTGTTTGTATGTTTATGCCACAGATATACAGGAGCACACCGGGGCCAAAACAATGTGTCGGATCCCTTTGATCTGGAGTTACAGGGAGTTGTGAGCTCCCAGGCATGGATGCTGGAAACCAAACTACAGTCCTCTGAAGATCAGAATGCACAATTCACTGCTGAGTCATCTCCTCAGTCTCCATCCCCCTGTCTCACACTCAGAAGTTACTTGGTTAACTGCGCAGGTGAGTGTAACAAGGTCAGCATCGGTTTGCTGACAGTTCTCAGGAAGAATGCTCTTACAGCTGGTTCAAGCATTTCAGAATACCTACGTGGGTGTAGATGCCAATAGTTCCCCATTAATATGGACAACTTGTATACTCTGTAGATCACTTAAAACACAGTTAAAGGAATCAAACTTTAAAAAAAAATGAGTTCAATTGAAGGCACCACCAACCAGGTAGATCAGAACCTGCGTTCACGGGATCCCAGATTATCCACGCCTGAAACATCAACCTCGAGTTCCCAGTCTCCCTGCCAATGACAGGATTTTTTTTCTCTATGGTTTCTTATTCTGGGCTAAGCATGCTGCAAGCGGAAATCAGTTTGCTTTTTCCCACTCAAAGGCTGCTTGGGGACATATTCCTTCAGGCATTGAAAGCTGTGTTGCTCTTTCCTGCTAATGGGTAGAAGAACGCTTGCATGAAACTCAGCCAGGATGGATCACCGAGGAAAGACTTCTTAGCAACCGTCTTTAAAATTGCTTTGGAAATCTACTTTATTCAAGCAGTCATCTAATTCATGCCAAACACACCTCCACGCTAGTCTCTCCCCCTGTGATCTCACTTGTCTTTAAATTAATCCCTGCTTCTGGGGGCTCCAGCTCTGCCTGAACAGGTGGGAGGAGGGTGAGGTACTCCTCAATCACTCATGTGTGAGGAGCTAGGGATGTTTTGAGTACAAAAGTCATTATACGGAAACAAATCCTCTTCTATCACATTTCATTGGTGAGTAATTATTGTGTTCCAGCAAGAGAAGGATTAGCAGTTCTGCCTTATAGGGAGAGAGCACAGCAGGCTCACCCCTCGTGAGTGCGCAGGTGCCTTATCTTCAGTCGCAAAGGCCTCTGCGTTGCGTCTGATTCTGAGCCTTGCCCTCCCTGTCAGCGAGGATGCTGGACAATCTCTACCCCATGAAGTAAGCTAGTAATTTTCATCCTCCTGCGAGAAATATCTACAATCATATAATCATACACACACACACACACACATACACACACACATTGATGTGTCATAAGACCAAGGGTAAGGAGCTGGTGCTTACTTGGCCTATTTCATTGTTGAATCTGTACCCCATACACGTGAAAATGATGTCACTGCTCGTCATCCAGGGACCTCATGCAATGACACAGCTAGTAAACCGTGTTTGGACACCTCTTTCCAGCCTTTCTTCAACCCATGTCCAAGACTTTAACCCACCTGAAATCTGTTCCCACATCTGCATCATCTGCGTTTAGTTTCTCATGGGGATCAGGTCTAAACTCTCCTTTCTGTTGGGAGCTGTGAACCTGTAGATCCTGAATTTCTTGTAAACAACTTGTTTCCCCTGATCTGAGTGCCTACAGCTGCTCTGAGCACGAGATCCTCAGGAGTTCCTGATGGCGGGGTAATGGTTTCTGGTGTGTTTGGCTGGGGCGTGGCTATCCCTATATAAGCTGCCCCTGGACACAATAAAGGGGGCATTCTTGGGGCATTCCTGTATCAAGGATGACCTGTGCCTCTGTCTCTGTGTCTTCGTGTGTTTCAATCTCCAGCCCCTTGCCCGGTTCACGAACTATATGGTGGCGCATAGAGTGCAGACTGGCATGGTGCACTGCACCATCCCACATGAAGATTTAAGTTACAATAACTCCTGAGCACTCAGTGCTGTTGAGGCAGGCATGTGTCAGCACTTACCACAGGGAAATGCAGTCCACTCTGAGTCAGATCTGCTCTTCTGCACGCTTCCAGTGAGAACATTAAGGAAAGGTTGATAAACTTGCCCAAGGTGGCAGAATTGGAATGCAAAAAAAATATGTCTGAATGCTTTAAAATTTTCCTAAATATTAGCTACATGCTAGATAAGCAATTTTTAGATGTGGAACATTTAGAAGGTAAGGAATACATTTTGGAGATAAAAAATAAAATGCAAACAGCAAATAAATTTTGTGAACCTCAACTGTTTTCAATGTCATTTAAAAATTTAAGACTTTTCGTGGATAACTTAGAGTCTGAAGATAGCTGGATATTATCTTTAATCTCCAACTTTTATTTCCCTTTCTTTGATATACTAGGATGAACTCACAAGATGTTTTCTTCAAAAGAGTGCTTAGACTTCCAGTATTCTCCCACAGAAGGAAAAGATTTACCTTGCCCTTGTCCAAATCCTTAGCTCTGTCAAAACTGGGGATGATTTTTGGGAACAACACTTCCACACATGTTGAGTTTAACCCATTCATTTTTTAGTTGCCTAACTCTAGCCTGCCCTGTATCTAACTGTATAAACCAGTCCTATAAACATGGTAGAACTCGGGGGGAATGGCAATACACATGGGGAGTATGTAACTCAAGTCTATTGTCTTCAATGTAGCAACACATTCCCAAAGAATATTTGCTTCAAGCAATTCATTTACTACTCATGACTACAACATAAGGGTGATCCACAATGTCTCACGTGCTCACAGGCCCCCTAGCTAAACAGCCTGAGTGTGGGGATCCAATGGTCCTGGTGTGAACCCTCCAGGTCTGCCAGAACTCCTGATCCCCACACTTGCATTCCAGACGGCAAATAGAGGCACATAGAAAAGGGGACGCTCCTTCCCTTAAGTCCTCTCTGAAGGACCCAGATTTCAGCATGTGTTTTGTTGGAACTGTGTGTTTCTATTGAATGAATAGATGTAATGACTTTGGAATTCTGAGAATCTATTAGTGAACACTAAAGAAAGAATGGCTACTAGGCAACAATTGTCTGACTCTAACATATGGAGCTAGCAACACAAACATAAAAACAGACTACTTGAGGATTTCAGTGCATCAAATTCTCAAACTCGGGAGACAAGGGGCTGTGTACATGTCCAGCACCACCCCTGCCCTGCCCACAATCATTCCTGGGAACGCACTCAGCATTCTGTTTACTATGCCATCTTCCCCTTCCTCTGTGCTTTGAGCTTCTCCTCCTCGCTGCCTGGTTTAAGAGCCACCACCTAAGTAGAATCGCTCCAGTCCTTCCCTGCTGAAGCTGACCTTTCCTCCTGATGGACTGCTTCCTGGCTTGGGAAATAAAGGCTTTAGACAAGTCTGGTTTTTCCTGCTAAGGAACACAGTCCTGAGGAACAGGGTCGCAAGCATATTCATGCATTCATTCAGCAAATGTGAAAGGAGTGGCCCTATTTTACCTACCTTACTCATGGTTTGCTAAAGAGAATGTTCAGTGCGCTGGGCGTGGTGGCATATTTCTATAATTCTACCACTGGAGGCTTTGCTATGGAAAGATCGGGTGTTCCAGAACAGACTGAACTGTATCTCAAAGAGAGGAAATATTCAATAAGTAATTGTATGAATATACTCCAACAGATTTCAAATAAGGTTTTAGGTCTTGCCATCTGAGGAGGGTCAAGGCATTTGGAAAGATCTGGGCTTCAATCTGCCACTCCTCCGTCCTTGCCCCAGGTCCTGTCTAAGGCCTTCAAATGGAGGAAGAACTCTTGCTATAGCCATCTTCAAGGTACAGTCCCAAAGCAGGCATAGCTGGCCAATGGCAAAGATATGCTTCAAACAAGGCCCATGCCAGGAGGAAGCTGGTCAAGAATGTTTTAATTTCTAATTTTTTACATTGATTTATTTGTTTTGGGGGAGCCTGGGCACAGGCCCACCAATGCATGCATATGGAGGTCGGAGGGCAGCTTGGAGAAGCTGCTTCTCTCCCTGTACCAGGTCATCGGGGTTGGCAGCAAGCCTCTTACTTGCTAATTTTAGCAGCTCAGTGATGACACAAGGAGAGCATACCTGTGTACCCTTCCCCAGTTCTTACTACTCAAGGAAAGTAGATCTGAAATGTTATTCCCTGGGTCAGAATGATGTATCCAGTCTTTTGCTCCTTCTAAGAGGGTATTGTGTCGTGGCATGAGCTCCTCAGATCTCACCTTCAAGGCCCAGCCTTCAGAAACATGGATAGTTGCATGATCAAAAAATAAAAATGCAGATTTGATGCAAAGGATGCCCCAGGAACTTCCTCCTCAAAATGGTCTGTTCTGATTTGTGGGAAAGCAATGGTTAGTGCTGTGGATTTCAACTTCACCTCTTACTGTTAGTCACTAGCACAGAACGGGTAGCAGACAAGTTTCCTGACTCTGCCGCAGAGACATAAGCCAGGACTACAGCATCATGTACAGTTGAATTGCTATCACTGTCTAGATGTGTGCTAGTTAGAGAACAGCCATCAGCTGCCTGTAGATGCTCAAAAATCAATTTTAAACAACTGAATTTAAATAACATAAAAGATTGAGTTCAGTGTCACAGGTCACATTTCAAGTGTGGCTAGGCATTTATGGGATGGCAGCCAGGATAGCAAATATTCCAGTTTTGTGAAAAGGTCTGTTGGGCAGCACTAACTTTAAATGACCTTGGGTAGAACGTGGTTAAGGATCCCGTCACTTTCTTGACACAATAGAGAGTCACAGAACTATTACTCTAGAAGGTTCTGTCTCTCCCATCATTTGAAAGACTGGTTTATATTTCACCAAAAATGTCACCAATATTTTAGGGTTATAAAAACAAGTCAATTTTTGTGAAATAATTCCAGTTTTCACATGTAGTCTCCAAATGAGAGCAAGAATATTTTTCAGCTTCTATTTTGTTTCATTTACATTGTCTAAATGATTTCCCTATGCCTGTGGTCTTCTATTTTGCTACCATTACTCTGAGAGTCACTTAGCTGAACTCCCATTTCCTAACATTAGGCTGTGGCTGGAGTGTCCATAAAAACTCAAAAGTAAAGAGAAAACAGGACAGTTCACAAGAAGTTTGGGTAGCTTTGTCCATGTCCGACTTCCAGACAAGGAAAGGCCTATGTACAGTATGGTTAACAGAAGTTTTGAGTGGAAGGACATGCTAATCTGTGGGTCAGAGTTAGAAGAGCTGACCAGGCCACAGTCTTTTACATTACATTACACTGCTTTTATCATTGAGGAGAAACCAAATCCACTGTCTCAAAAACAATTCTGGGCCTTTACCCTTTTCTGTTCCTGCAAGGCCACTTTGAGGCAGGCCCAAGGCCAAACTTCTCACCAAACATCACAGCCTAATCCATTGCAGACTAGACCAAAGATCCATCACCTCTCAGATGTCCAAGAAAGCAGGCCGTCTGTGTGCTCAACAGCCCCCAGACACTGCAAACCATCATATGAATCCATAAGTCACAATGGGAAAGTAGCTGACTGACTACATCCTGCACAGGACAGCTGTGAGAAGGGATTGAGGAATTGGGAGGACATTGCCACCAGAAATACAGACATTTATCCAAACACATGAGCAGAACCTAAGAAATAGTATGCATTGTTTATAGATAAATAAACAAAGGCTATCTCTGACACTGATAACATCCCAGTGTAAAGTAAGTAATGCCTCAGATCAATGAATGAAAAAGTCCTATCTCTACGTGGAATATAACCTATTGCTTTAAATAGCATTGGGTAGATATAAAAAACTTTGTTACCATTGCATGGGCTACATATATAGGTGCTTTTGTTTCAGTGAAATGAAAGTGAAATGTTCAAAGGACTGAAGGCAGCGAGCTGAAAGTTCAGTAACATTTAAAACAAATTCCTAATGGTGATTTAAGGTCTTATTAAATAAACTTTCATCATTTTTATGTGTGTGTGCCCTTTGGTTTATTTACTTTTAATGGATAATTTGCTAAATGAAAGCTATGAAATTATGGAATGGAAAGCAACACCATTGAACATATCAACTGTTACTCAAAGGCACAAAAGCTACCTAGACAAATCATTAAAGGCTCAGTAGATAAATAAGCCTTTAATCAAAGTTATGGCTTTGCAAAGCCAGTCGGTGATGTTGACCCAGAATGGGGAAGGCTATGCACAGTTTGTGCTTTGATATACTGACTCTGAAGTCCCCAAGATCCACTCTGTTTTGTCTGAGAGCTGAAATTAAATTAGAAAGCACATAGTAGACAGAAGGAGTAGCTCACTTGGCACCATTAAAGATGCCCCCCACCTTATTTGATCACTAACAAAAACGTATCTCAATGAGTAGATTGACCTACACAATATTCTGATGGGAACAGAACAGTCAGGAGAGATTTTGAACGGATGTCTCTCCCAGGTGACCTTGTTCAGACAAAACATGACGTGAAAGACAAAACATGAATGTGTGTTTGCGTGAGCTATTTTCTTTCCAACTCTTAAGCCTCTCCAGGACGTTTGGTCACTGTGTTCTACACAACTGAGGAGAACGTGCAGAGACATGGGGGGCTGTAGTGTGCACTCTTCCTTCTGCACTTTTTGGACAAGCCGGTTCTGCACGGAAGTGATAGCGAGAATCATCTACACAGTCCCTTTCAAATACAGTTTGTATAGAATCTGCAAGTGGCTACAAATAAAATATAGATTTTAAAGAAAAATCTGTAATTACACATAAGAGCCCTTTGCGAACAGCCAGAAAGAGAAAAGCTGATAATAGAAAGTCATGAGTGCTCACTGAAGAGCCATGCCATTGTGCTGGGCTCCCTTCTGTGTGGAGAGTGCTAAGAAGAATCTGAGGGTCCGTTATTATTAGGTTGTTCTTAAAATATGCTTCAGTGAAGTTCTAAGGATGTGGTCTTACTCGACTATTCAACAATGGCTGAATTCAGCTGCCAGCACTTCTCTCTTCTTCTTCTCGTTCATCACAAGCCGTTAAACCATCCTTGGTCCTTCAATAAAGATCATCATGTTACAGGAATTATATGAATCACCCTTTGAGATGAAGAGAAACACAACAAGTCCTAATGGCCTGACAGCGGAGAGAATGCACTTTGGGATGAAGAGATGGAGCTGTCGAAATTCCATTTCCTCTAACTCAAATATGACCTGGACGCTCTGATCCAGTAGGACTTGATCTAAATCGACTGCTGGAGAAGAACATGGTGGCTTCCCCGCCATCTGTTCATGAGGACAGAGTTTCTGGTGGCCTTGTGTATGTCACTCCCACTCAAGATTTTTTTTTTATTTATGGACATAAAACTAGCTTTTTTAAAAAAAATAAAAATTATTCAACAAATTGTTCTTGAATACTTACATGCTAAATACAATGGAAGAAGAACATTTCACACGGTATGATAAATCTAAATTGGAAATTATAAGTTTCATGTGCTTGAAAGCCAGGTCAAAGACCCAGGAAGCAACCAACTCCACCCATGCCATTGGAACTGCTGCCTCTCAGGACAAGATCTTCTGAGTAAATTGGGAGCATGGGGACCATGGGAGAGGGTTGAAGGGAAGGGGAGAGGATGAGGGAGGGGAGCAGAGAAAAATGTATAGCTCAGTAAAATTAATTGAAAAAAAGAAAAAGAAAAAAGTGCTGACTCATCCTTTTAGCCCTTAATTTTGGTTGACCTGACTCTTTCAATTGTGCCTGGGCAGGACCCAGCCCTGTTGAGAACGTTGTTTTGTCCACTCACTCCTTTCCACACCAAGATGATGCCAAGAAATGACACATTCTCAGAGCCCTTGTGTTAAAGTAGTGGTGGATTTTGAAAGCATGTTTCTGTACCCACTAAAGTGGCCCATTTGTGTCCTTGGAAGGAGCAACCGGATGATAAGGAGTAGCTGGGGTGTGAGGGCAGGAATGAACATCATACATCAAGTCTGTGGCTGCCAAACACTGCTCCAGGAGGAGCCACACACCAGCTCACTGGGTGACTTCTTGCTGTGTTTCCATCTTCCGTGCACAATGTTCTTTCATCACACTCTTGTTTAGATACTTTTGACTCATAAAAGTCATAGCACAAAGAGCAACAACATCATTATGGAAGACACTTCAAGCCTTGGAATTCTTTAACTTTTATGATTTGGAGAGAGGATTCTGAAATATTGGACTGCTCCTGAGGACGTTACAATTTTCCTTTGAAGACATAACAACTTAAAGTTAAAGACAGAGCATTCACATCTATCAGCTACAGTAATGTTATCCCCATTAGAATAGTATGGATTCAAAGAATCCCGCTGATATCCTCTGGAATGCTGCCAAGAGATTCCAGGTGTAAAGTTGGAAGGTAATGGTGAATTTGGATTAATTTACATAAAAACACTTCTTGGTACTAAAAGCTTTCACTTGTGCATACACTTTTGGTGAACCCAGATCCTCTGCATTTTTATTTATCTTTCTAGTGTGTGTTATCTCTGAGTAGTAAGCAGTCAGGATCTTCCCTGCACTGTCAAATACAGGGTTAATTAATAGAGGCTGTCCCCCTCCTTCTCCCCTTCCCTTTCCCCCTGTGTGTGTGTGTGTGCGCGCGCGCGTGTGTGCAAGTGCTGGAGATAAAGTCCAAGGCCTTCTGCATATGCAGTTGGGAATTCCTCACTGAACTGCATCCTGCCCACAAGTCCCACTTCAGAAATAAATTTCTCAGAGCCAGGACATCGTACTGTGTCTCTTTTCCTTCTTCCTCAAGATGAAAATACTCCAGAAGGGGATCATTCTCTCAGACATGTAAAAAGACAGCAGTGCCATTACAATCCATAAAAAGTACAAGACATCAGGTCTGGAGATATGATACAGCAGTTAGTAGCCTGATTGCTCTTCCAGGGGACCTGAGTTTAATCCCAATACCTGCATGGCAGCTTACAATGATCTATAACTCCAGTTCCAGGGGATCTGACACCCTCTTCTGGCCTCCACAGGCACCAAGCATGCATGGGGTTTTCAGACACACATGCTTGTAAAATACCAATCCACATAAAAATAAATAAAACCAAGGAATGCGGAGGGGAAAATATAGGCTACTGACAAGGAAAACAACCTTCAGTACAAGTTCTCCTGGCTACACCGAGTTTGGAAACATGTTTAGGAACTCAGTAGCAGCTGATCTATCCTGACTGACAAGCCTTTCTGCTGCTCTAGGATGCTGCAGTACTGCACTACCAACCCCTGATGTCATCTCTGACGTCATCTCTCTCTCTCCTTGACAAAACTACACAGTGAGTACGCATTTTGGAAGCCAGTTCTCTTCAACGCAAGCACACAGAGACAAGCACAAGGACAAGAAGCAAGGACTCAGAACAAAAGGCAGCTGCAGCCATCACTCGTACCCCAGGCACAGTGGGAAGAGCATCAGAGGAAAGTGCCCAGGTGGGCTAGGACCAACTGCTGTAAGCCTTTCATGTTCACCCCAAATCCCACCACTTCAGTCTTCAGCAGTGTGGGAAGTGATCCAGACAAACCAAGGTTTGAGATGGCTGGAGGACCTGTGTGATACTGTGCTGATCTAAACATGCCCGTCTCATCAGGAGAGCAAACATGGTCCAAAAGACTCCCAGTTTATTCAAAAAGACTTTTTTTTTTTTTGAGACAGAAACTCTTGTAGACCAGGCTGGACTCAGACTCAGAGATCCACCAGCCTCTGCCTCCTGAGTGCTGGGATTAAAGGCATGAGCCACCACTGTCCAGCTACAAAAGACATTTTAATAAGACAGATTGTATTTTTCAAAAGCATCTATGTAACATTTATTATTTCATAATTTTAGGAAATTTCCAAAAAAAATGACTTCAGGGAAAACTTTAGCATGTTTCACACAAAAACAAATTTGGATGAAAATCTTGAAAATGGCTGTTTTCCATTTTCCTCATTAAAAATTCCATTTCCTCGTGTAGAACAGTGCCTATTAAAATCCTATTTGTGGCTATGAAGTAAAACTCATGTTGTATTAAATGATATTACTGAACTATTTTGCAGTAAAATTTGTCAACTGAATATTGAAAATAGAAAAATAAGCATGTATTTTGCCTGAGATAGTTAGAAGAGATATACAATTTCCCCAAGTCAGAACCACCAAAGAAAGCCTTACTACAATAGTCAAGAAGGGACTTATGTCTCCTTTCAAGAATCCAGTCCTGGCATTTATGAACTTGTCTGTGTTTCCCCTATCCTGCTCCATCCCTGCCAGATTGTTCGGGTCCTGTGAGTTGCTTCTAACAAACAGAACAGAGCAAATACAAGGGCTTTAACATTCACAGTTAACCTTTCCGAAGAAGGCAACATCGATTTCCCTGGCTGTCTTTAAAAGAACAAACTGCCAAACTATGAGCCTCTTGAAGAAGTCCAGTGGCCAGGAAGTCACAGCAACATCAACCAACAGACAAGGAGTTCTGGCCCTTAGTTCAACAGAAAGCAGAAGTCAGCTCACAACCACATGAGCTTGGGGCTGATATTTCTTTCTTCCTACACCTTAAGGTGAGACTTGGCCCAGCCTGGGACCTTGATCATAGCCCCAGGATAGAATTCAGCTTTGCCAAAACTTCTGAACTTCGGATGTTGGGATTTTCTTGCATAAGCATAAATAAAGAATACAAAGGCATTCTCTACATTTTGTAAAACAAAAAGAATAAATAGAAATACTTTGCTTTAGTCTAAATATTGAGAAATAATTGAGTACAATAGTATTCTGTTTGTGGAATTACTCATAAAAATAGTGACCACATTATTGAATTTTAAAAAATTCTATAAAAAAATCCCTTTCCATCATGACAATAATCTACTATCTCTTTGTCATCTACCCAACTATTAGATGGCATTTCTTGTCACTGATTTTACCATAAAGAAGGGTGGGTTTTTGGTTTTGTTTTGATGTTTTGTTTTTGTTTTTCTGGTGATTTCCCAGTGTGTTAACCACTAATATTCCTCAAAATATTTTAGATGGACTGAGTGTGAGAATTTTCACAAATGTTCCACAGCATTCTAAAGTATTGTTCATAGGCATGTGATCAAAGACCATCATTTTAACAAATATGTGAAAACGCAAGTCCTGACCCCAAAGTATGATAATCAAACATATGATATCGAAAACCCCCTCTTGAAAATGCTTGAACTCAGAAATGCATATCAGTGACTTGACTTCAGGTAGAGTTCATTATTAGCTCACTTATGTGTGCATGCACATGTGTGTGAGTATGCACGTGCGTGACCGTGTATATGAATTCATGTCAGTGTGAGTATGTACACCTGTGTGAGTGTGCACATGTGCAACGTGCGTGTGTGTGTGTGTGTGTGTGTGTGTGTGTCTGGTGTGGGAATTCCATCAGCATTCCACAGTTAGCATAGCCTGAAGATTACTTTTCCCTCAAAATGTAAGTACCCATGATTTGATGCTTTAAGGGCCCAGGACAGCACCCTCCATTGGATCACTAAGTATGGACAGACTATGGGCTGCTGTAGAGCAAAGCAGTGGAAACCGCTAGGATGCTCCTCACCTCAGACTCCCAGAGGGGCCCTCTCCATGATACTGCTCGTACTCAGCCCTAACTGCACCTTTAGAATTGTCATTTTATTATCATTCGCACTTGGTGTCTAACTTGGCCAAATCCGGAAACTGCCTCACCTGAAGCTCCTACAAGACAGTCTACCCATGATGCACTGGGTAGCTGGGATGGCCTTGTTTATCAGGTAACCTGCACATGTGTTACCAGAAATGTACTTTAAGCTGACATTGTACTGGTGTTGTGTTGTGGGACAATGGTTTTACCCTCTAAACATTTGTTTCTTGTATTTGTTTAATACAACGCTGATCAGCCAGTAGCCAGGCAGGAAGTATAGGTGGGGCAACCAGGCAGGAAGTATAGGTGGGGCAACCAGGCAGGAAGTATAGGTGGGGCAACCAGGCAGGAAGTATAGGTGGGGCAACCAGGCAGGAAGGAGAGATAGGGCAATGAGAACAGGAGAATTCTGGGAAGAGAAGAAGTCATTCTGCATTGTCACCCAGACATAGAGGAAGCCAGACACAGAGCAAGCCAGATGTGACCGCCTCGCCGAAAAAGGTACCAAGCCGCATGGCTAACACAGACAAAAATTATAGGCTAATATAAGTTATAAGAGTTAATAATAAGTCTGAGATAATAGGCCAATCAGTTTATACTTAATGTAGACCTCTGTGTGTTTTATTGGGATTGAATGGCTGAGGGACTGGGCAGGACAGAACCCCAGTCAACAGTGTTGTTCCATGCTTTTCCATTATTTGCAATCCTTGGAAACATATGTGTGTATATATTAACTAACATACATGTGCTGGAAAACAAATATGGCTGCTAAACGTCTTGTTGAAGAACCCTTTATCCAGGCTAGATAGATAGCTCAGACTCTTGAACCTGGGTTCAAATCACAGCAGCTAAACACTGTACACATGTGATGCACACATGTACAGCCCTCTTCTGGCTTCCTTGGGCACAACACACAGCTAACCACTCAGGGTTAACTGCAATCCAGGACACCCACACCCTCTTCTGGCCTTCTTGGGCACTACACACATGTCATGCACAAGTAACTATGCAGGCAAAGCATTCATCCATCTAAATAAAATAAAATAATAAAATAAATATTTCCTCAGAGAACACTGCATGCTAGATCCTAGTTAGGTCCTAGTACCCTTATCTGAAAATTGGGAATAATTATACAGGTAACTTCACAGGGTTTCATTCTTCTTCTTAGTGACATGCCTTAGTGCTGCGCAGTTATCACCTCAGATGGACTACCAGCAGTAGTAAAGCGCACACTCTGAAAAGAGGTTTTCAAACAATTGAGGTTTCAAAACTACACAGGTGATTTCTCACCTGCAACATTTGGAAGCTCTGACAAACAAGGCAAGATGTCTGGATAAGATCTCATAACAACAACAAAGCCCATATCCACATCTATCTTCCATCAGCGGGATTCATGAAAAGGTTCCAGCAACTCGCCCATGAATCCTTTTGCATTTTCAAGTTAGCTAAAATCTTTTTTTATTCCTAGTCAACCACTTCTTCACTTTGGGATCCATCAGGGCAATAGTACCCCTTTCCAGGTTCCACTGAGTCATAAACTAGCCAGCGGGAACCAACAGAGACATCGGTGGAGCCAGCTTTGAGGCTGGTTCCTTGGCAAGGTTCACAGATGAACAGTTATCTCCTTTTCTAAGTGGCCAGATTAAGGAATCCACAACCCCAGCACAAGCTCCGGAGCAATTATGCTGCTGTTCGTTATTTTCAAACCCATAATTAGCCATGCAAAAGATTTACAAATAAAATACTGTGTTTATATTTCTCATATGAAAGGCCCCGTTGTTCAACAACAAAGATATCAAGTAGCATATTTTATAAAACTGGTATTTTGTAATTATGAGACTTAGAGCTGAGCATAATTCAAAGGGGAGACCCTTGGTGGGCTCTGTGAAGAGTGTCTTCAGGCTTGGAGTAAAACCTAATTTTCTCTTATAGTGGTTCAAAACAAGAGCATTGGCAAAGGGAAATCTGATGATAAAATCTTTTTGCTCACTGACTCTAAGCACAGCAGCTCCTGGATTAAGAAGTTTATGAGTCTTTTCATCTTGTTCTCATGTGCATACACCTAAGAAACCAATCCTCACCTAAGATCTTCCTCTCTCCGAAGTGTCTCCTCTCTTCGAAGCTTCTCCTCTCTCCTAAGCTTCTCCTCTCTTCTAAGTGTCTCCTCTCTTCTAAGCTTCTCCTCTCTCCTAAGCTTCTTCTCTCTTCTAAGCATCTCCTCTCTCCTAAGCATGTCCTCTCTCCTAAGCATGTCCTCTCTCCTAAACATGTCCTCTCTCCTAAGCTTCTCCTCTCTCCTAAGTTTCTTTTCTCTCCTAAGCGTCTCCTCTTTCCTAAGCTTCTCTCTTCTAAGCATCTGCTCTCTCCTAAGCGTCTCCTCTCTCCTAAGCTTCTCCTCTCTCCTAAGCATCTCCTCTTTCCTAAGCTTTTCCTCTCTCCTAAGCTTCTCCTGTCCTCAGCCTCTCCTCACTGCCCCCCTTCACATGTGTACTGTTTGTGGATAAATTATGTGCCCTGTTCCACATCCATATATGAGTCACACATGATGAACTGGCTGATTATTTATTCCCCTTTTAACAAGGTGCACTGTGGGATATCTTTTATCTTGGTGACTAAATTGCTATTGCTATATAATAACAGGGCTCAAAATCTCCAAGAATGGCCTTTATCAGAGATCTATTTTTTAAAAGCCATATATATATTTACCCCTTTATTTTGTGTCTTTTGTCACATAGGGTACAAGAGTTAAGCAACAAAATGCATTCCAAGCGGAATGGTTCACACATCAATATATTAAATATTCTGTAGTGCTACTGGCCAGAAATGGAGGAAGCCTATTAGAAACAGTCCGAGGGATAATTCTGAAAGGATTATTGTGCTCTTTGGAGTACCTTGTGATCTTGGTTCCTGGAATCTTTGCATGGGCAGCCGAGGGTAGCCGTGCTTCACTGTCCGTGGGAGAAGTTGAAGAGAACTTGATGGAACAGTTGCTTGAGTACTTTAATAATTGACTTCATTCAATGCATCATGAAGAGACGTGATACTTCTTTAACCAGAACAAAAATGGGTTCTAGGACATATAAAATATCCCAGAGAGGAAAAGACACGACACTGACTAAAGCCTGTCCTTAACAGTCAAGGCTGGAACACAGAAGCACTCGTGTAAGTTCTGTGATTTCTCTGCTCTATCTGTGGGAAAGATCAGGAAGTCAATATTGTCCTAGTAATGCTGACTTCCAGGCCATTTAGATGATGCATACATTTGGATAAAGACAGAAAGTTTTTACATCTATTAACAAACTAATATTTCTATGGATCTTCTAATGATCTATGTGACAGGACAGACAGTTAAATATCACTAAGGATTGCCAGATACCCCCCTGTAAGATTATGACCATTGGGAGGTGGTGGTGCACGCCTTTAGTGCCAGCACTCAGGAGGCAAAGGCAAGCATTGCTACCCTGGTCTATAAAGCAAGTTCCAGGACAGCCAGAGATACGAGGAGAAACCCTATCTTGAAAAGCAAACAAGCAAACAAACAAACAAATAAAAGATTACAGTGTTCAATGATCACAATGATTGTGGACATTGCAAATTTTCATTGGTTGGCTTTTGCTCTTCTCTATTTAAAGGGAATATTGTGAGATAATTAAGCATTCATCTAATATGAATAAATATTGTACAACATTTCCTAGAGTGGTTCATAGATTTATAGCAGGTACTAGACAAAAAAAAACAAGTCTATTAATAAAGTATCAGTTTCAATCTTTGCACGTTTGCTAGGTCTCAGCCATAGTCACTCACTGCTCTCTTTTTTCCTCTGTACACACAGTAAAAATAAGTGTTAGGAAAATGACGTATCACTAAAACTGTTTCTTTAAATTTTCACTTCTTAAAATTATTTAAGATTCTAATTAATCTTTTTAAAAACAAGAATTGAGGAAACAGTCTCTAAAATTTTAGGACAGCAGTTTTAAAAAGTGCTTCATTCTTAATTCGTACAATCTTAAATCAACCAATATAATAAAATTAATTTTCATGAAGTTTGAGATGACATAATGATCAATTAATGATCAATGAGATTTCTTAGTTTACCAAATTTGAAGGTTATTTAGAAATTGAAAGCATATTTATCAAAGAATAAATCAGACACACAGAAGTGATCAGATACTTGGGATGCTTCCTAACTTCACAAAGGGAGAGCTGAGCCTGGGTGCACACATTTCTCATGAGTTCACTTGAGGACCAAGGAAGAGGAACCTGGGTTTGCAGCTACCCTCTCTCAGAAATCCAAGGGCTATCAATATAGCTCAAGAATTCACAAGGCCCAGGGTTCAATCCTTAACACAAAAATAAAAGAGGAAAAAATGAAAATGGGAAAGGAAGACTTGAAGGACAGAAGATAAAAATTGGTGGTGGAAACCCAGGCCTAGTCATAAGGACAAAACCATAAGCTAGTAAAATGTTCCAATGATTTCAAGGATTGGAGAAAAATCATATCTTTGGCCGCATAACTGAATAACTGGCAACTTCAAAAATGAAGAGATTCACAATTGATAAAAACACAGAGAATAAAAGATTGTAGGAGGGGGCCACCCCACATGATACATTTACTAGTCAATCCCTACAGCTGAGGCTCAGAGAAAAATCAAAGAAGAGGATAAGAACCAGCACAGCAGGATGTTTAATGAAAGACAGTATCTTCTAGACATCAAGAGGAATTGGTACATATCAAATATCAACCAATATGGTTGCCTAAACAAGGCAGGCATAATGGCAATACCAGTTGACATGCCAGTGTGAACAGAGGGAATTTTACAAGGTGTCCCTGCCCTGGATGAAGAAATACAGCAATCAACAGCTGTTGGGAGGTGTGTTGGATGGTTTTCTGTCAACTTGATGTAAACTAAAGTCATCGGAGAGGAGGGAATCTCAGTAAGAAAATGACTCTGGTGGCAAGAAGAGTAGGAGGGATCAGGTGAGGGGGAGTGAGGGAGATTGTGGGGAAAGACAGCTGGAACTGGAAGGGGACATTTGGGAGGTAGGGTGGAAACCATGAGGGTGACCCTAATGAAGACTCCTATACGGAATCTCAACTAGCCATCTTATGTAGCCAGGCAAGACTTCCAGTGCTGAGACTGGGTTACATTCAGTTGAGCTGTTAGTTGAGGAGGTGCAGTAGAGGTCACTAAGCAACCTAGGTCAATGCTGGGACAGAAGGTTGCTCTCTGAAAACTGACAGTGAGTCCCCATTGCCAAGCACAATATCCACACAGCTTGTTGAACCTAGAGAGGTCAAACTGATGCCTGCATGGAGCCTTCTCCTACTCTGTAGTCTCTTTGGTGAGAGAAAAAGAGGCTGCAGACTACAGAAAGAAAAACCTACACACCAGCTGAGCCACAAAACCCTTCACCTACAATCTGGCCTGTCTGCAAAAGTTGCTGGGCAATGGTTGTGCAGAACTTGTGAGAGTGGCCAACAAATGTTTGGTTTAACCTGAGGTCCACACAATCAGAGAGAGGGAGAGAAAGGGAGAGAGAGGGCCCATGCTTACACAGCCTAGCTATCCAAGAACTGAGGACTGGTTAGCTCAGAGATGTAGCATAGAACCAAGCATGACAGGCAAAAAAAAAAAAAAATCAGCAGCATGATTTCTAATGGCATTCTGCTACTCTCATAGCTTGGTGGCTTGTCCAGGCATCATCAGAAGTTTCCCATAGCAACAGATGGGAACAGACTCACAGTCAGACATTATACATGGAAAGAGTCTAAATTGGAGGTTTCCATCAGGTCCCTCCCTTCAGAGCTTAGGGAACACCATGAAAGAGGTGGAGGAAAGACTGTCGGAGTCAGAGGGGATGGGGTCACCAGGAGAGTATGGCCTACTGAACCGAATCAACTAAACATGGCTCACATGGGCTCCTACATTAGCCTGCACCAGGTCCTCTGCTTATATGTTAACTTGACATTTTTGTGAGACTCCTAACAGTGGGAGCAGGTACATCTTTGACTCTTTTGTCTGCTCTTGGGACTCTTTTCCTCCTATTGAATTGCACTATGTCTTATTGTTTCTTGTTTTGTCCTGCTTGGCTGTTATCTCTTGGAGATCTGCTCTTTTCTGGAGAAGAAATGAAGGAGGAGGGTACCTGGGCAGAGGAGAGATTGGGGAATCTAGCAGGAATAGAGGGAGGATAAATTGTGATTGGGGTGCATTTTATAAGAGAAGACCCTATTCTCAATAAAAATAAAGAGTAGCAGGGAGTGGGGAGAGAAAATGCCTCCATAAGATTAGTCTATAAAAAAAACCTGTAAGGCCGGGCGGTGGTGGCGCACGCCTTTAATCCCAGTACTTGGGAGGCAGAGGCAGGCGGATCTCTGTGAGTTCTAGACCAGCCTGGTCTACAAGAGCTAGTTCCAGGACAGGCTCCAAAACCACAGAGAAACCCTGTCCNAAAAAAAAAAAAAAAAAAAAACCTGTAGGACATTGTCTTATTAATCAGTTAATGGTGGGAAAGGGTCCACCTTGTGGGTGTTGTCATGCCAGGGCTGGTGGTTCTATAAGAAAATAGACTGAGCAAGCTATGAGTAGCAAGCCACTAAGAAGCACCCCTCTATGGTCTCTGCATCATCTCCTGCCTCCAGATTCTGTCCCTTTTTGAGTTCTTTCCTTGACTTCCTTTGATAGTGAACAACAATATGGAGGTATAAGCCTAATAAACCCTTTCTTCCCAACTTGCCTTTAGGTCATGGTGTTTTGTCACAGTAATGGAAACCCTATCCAATCTCAAGTGGTCAATACTAAACACACATAAATACAAGCCACACTAGGTGGATGCAGTATATTCATACACAGGCACACATATACAATATGCGCATTCATTTATATATGTAACAATAATAATTTAAAAGGAAGAGCCATGGATTTGGAGGAGAGCAAGAGGAGAATATGAAGAGTTGGGCAAGGGTAAAAGGTGGATTCAAATATGTAAATAGAGTGCTTACTATGAAATTCACAAACATAAATGGCAGACAAGACACAAACACTCTCACATACAGACATCCCACAGAGCCAAGCAGACAAAACACTCCCGGAGCACTGTGTGAGTTGCCTGACTTTCCCCACTGTATTGCCTACATTTCAGCACCATGCCAATGTCTCGGGAGGTTTGCGTGTGGACCCGTTCTTATCTCAAGCTCTAGAGCAGCCAGTGCTCATTCTAGGCAGAATCCTGTCCCAGCGCGTTTTCACATTCAGACTGACCTTTTAAAAAATATTTGTTTTTCCCAGATGACTTTTAACAGCTTCTCTGATTCTTAAGGGTGAACTTATCCTCACTGCCTTTAAAAGCAAAATCCCCTCTGGAAACCAAGTTCAAGATCTCTGCCAGGCATGTCAACTAGACTAGCAAAAGCATGGCTCGGACGAGAGCTGCTTCCTGAGGTTGGGATAAAGTCTCCAGTGTTTGCTTCCTGCTTAGTGTTCAAGCAGTGCTGAGGGCTCGAAGTATGGGATGTCATGACTATTCTCAGAGTAATCTGAGCGGGAGGTAACTGCCTAGGAAAAGACTCAGTAGACACTCGTAGTTAGACACTCTTCGCTTCTTCCCAGCAATCCCCTCATTGGGACAGCACTCTCAGACAAAGAGCCTGAACCCTTCTAATGTTGTGGAACACTTTAATTTCTGACCTCAAGTTGATGCAACAGGAACACTGATAAAGCATCAGTAAATATCTGATAAAATCAACTTCTTTACCAGTGTGTGCAAACTGATTTCTGTCCCATCCACTCCTGCTACGATCCGCCCGTCCATCTGTTTCATTTCCTCCTAAACAAACAAACAAACCGAAACCCAAATGATCATAAACACAAGGCTGGTGCCAAAACAGACAATAAATATAATTTAAAACAAGTCCCACATGACTGAGAGCCAAATGGTAGTCGGCTGAAATCCTTGGCCTGCTGTGCTGACTATGAGGTCCCTGCACATTCCCTAACCTCTCTCCGTGCTAGGTCCCCCATTTGCTGAGGAAAGCTAACTTAGCCCCTGATGTCGACTGTTTCGGGAGGGATGACTCATGACAGAGCCAGACTTTCAACCCACTACCATCTGGCATTTAGTCATATGGGGCTGGTTTAAATCACCTCGTGGAAGGTAGGGTCTTCTGTGCAGGACAAGGAGGGTGTCACCATGACATCTGGACAACAGAGTCACCCAAATAAAACTTGCATACTAGCACACCAATCGATATGTTAGTGTGAATGGAGGAAGTCTGACATGACCCCACCCCTGGATGAAGGGCTAATGGCTGCTGAGGGAGGAAGAATCTCCACAGATAGGCCTCTCCAAAGGTTATCCAGTCCCAAGGGGTCAGCCCTGAAAACGCATGTGCAAGAGAACAACACTAAATGGATTCAGGAGGGTATGTGTCTGTGTGCTTGTGTGTGTCTGTGTGTGTGTGTGTGTGTGAGACAGTAATATGTAAAGAAGTCGATAATCTGAGAGAAAATTGGCAGACACAGAAGAAGCTAGAAGTGGGAGAGAAAAGGGCCGGACACACAATATTCATGTATGACATTCTCCAAATAATTAAAATTAAATAAAATGTATATATTTTCTTGGGTTTCCTTTATGTGATTTACTGATTGCAAGAAACCAATAGAGAGTGTAATTCCCTATAAAGTGATTTCAGTCTTGCTGACTCCACAGAGAAATAGCTATAGGATTGAATTAGTATGTCAAGTTAAATGTAGGAAAGCATAGGGCAAAGATCAAACTTTTCTATCCTGGTGCCATCACGGCACAGGGTCATACATGCTCAAGAGGAGTGTTTGAGAATATAACAGTGATCAATATGAGCACAAGGGAAGAAGGACTGTGTCACTCAGATGTTCACTTATGAGTTATCCTCAGTTCCTCCCTCTCCCAGGACAGGAATATATGCTTGGTTTGCTAGCTTTTAAAATATTCAGACCAAATAAATACATGAACAGGCAACAGAGGATAATGTTATATTGACATTGCTGTGACCTGCCCTTTTCAGAACTAAGTGCTATTGCCAGGAAAGAGAATGGGGAAAGATGAAGAAAAATGGTCTTTAGACTAAGAAAACTGCTCACTTATCCCTGTGAAGGACTCTCATCTTTACCCGAGGCTGCCAATGGCATTCTCATTGCGAAGTCCATACTGTGGGGTCCTTATTGTGTGGTGAAAGTGTCAGAAGGAATAACTGAGGGTATCAAGCAACCATATAGCCCAAGCAAAGATGCTATCAAGATGCTAGACAGGACCCAGGTCTCCTCTCATTTGCTCCTGAGTTCCTCCCAGCATCCCTCTGCACCAAGATCCTTCCACAGAACCATTTGCCTTCTGTGGACTGCGCTGCAGAAATGCCTAGAGAGGCCCTTCCATGTCCTTGGGACCACGTGGAAGCACAGATAGCAAAATTCTCCTGGGTGATGCCTGTCTCCTGTCACCTTGTCTTGTTGCATCTTTGTTTCCTCATGGAAAGCATCACCACATCCATGGAGCAGAGGATACAGTCTTTTTTGACCCCACTTTGTCCCCTGTTCTCTGGCACATGCTGTAGCTACCATGTCCAGTGAGTCTGATTCAAAGCCAAGGCCATCTGCCACAGGACTTCTTTCCTACTCTCTAGTCAAAAGAATACTAATTATTACGAATGGAGTGCCTGTGTGTGTGCTACAGTGCAGAACACAGAATTTATCAAATACTCTATAAATACAGGAGGTCAAAGTTCAGCACACCATCTTTAAAAATGAATCCAGATGCTCTGACCTTTCAATTTCTAGTAAGATGCCCCACCCAAAGCTGCCCTCAAAACTATTCTTTTTTGTTTGTTTGTTTTTGTCTTTTTGAGACAGGGTTTCTCTGTAATTTGGGAGTCTGCCCTGGAACTAGCTCATGTAGACCAGGCTGGCCTTGATCTCCCAGAGATCTGCCTGCCTCTGCCTCTCAAATGCTGGGACTAAAGGTGTGTGTCACCACCACCTGGTTCCCTCAAGACTATTCTTACCCTCAAGTAGAGGAGGTTGTGGATACACCCAGATCTTCCTCACCAATCCTCCCTAGATGGTCTTGCTTAGGTTGCCTACAGGATCTATTCAGGCTGAAATAGAGCTTGTGTTTATTTCCAATCTGAAATATATAGACTGCAACTCTTTCATTCCATCCGAGCTTTTGTTTAACATTTTATTTGAAAATACTAAATAATTCAGTCATTTTCTCAGAAAGAAGAATGTAGTCCTGTACAATAGCTCAGAATTCCATTATGTGTAATGAAATGTCTACTTATGAAACCTGCAAATGGGTGACCAAAAAGCTCCTAAGACCTCAGATAAGGATGACATTACTTTTAATGACTTGTTACAACTTACGGGGCATCACTCTATCCTAGTTAAATAAGCTCATACAAACAGGAAACACACTGTGGCTGTTTGAATGTAATTGGCCCAATAAGCTCATAGGAAGTGGCACTATTAGGAGTTGTGGCCTTGTTGGAGGAAGTGTGTCTCTGTGGGGGTGGGCTTTGAGGTTTCCTGTTCACAGGATACTGTGCAGTACCTCAGTCAATTTCCTGTTGTCCACAAGATGTACTTGGCCAGCACCATGTCTGCCTGCATGCCAGCAAAACTCCCCACCATGATGGCAAAGAACTGAGTGATGATAATGGACTGAACCTCTTAAACTGTTAACAGGCCACCCCAGTTAAATGTTTTCCTTTGTAAGAGTTGCTGTGGTCATGATGTCTCTTCACAGCGATGAAATCCCTAACAAAGACACAGCTTTATGAAAGAGGCTGGCTAGACTAGCCTCTGTTGTTGGTCACTTTGGCAGAGTCATGGAAGCAGCAAATGATGAAAGTGAAAACTAAGCCAGCTATACAATGGTTGATCCAATGCTTAAAACCATTCAATATTTTATATTATTTTGAAATGAGATTTATATTTGTTTGAAGCATATTCTAATTGAGGTTATATTTATATTATATTTATTTTCTGGACTACTACAAGTAAATTACTGTTCCTCTTAAAGGCCTGGTGGTAAGAAGGAGTCTAGAAGTTAAAGAGTGTGATCCTCCCTCCACAAAAGCTTTAGCAATGGTGGAGACATAAAACCATCCACTTTGATGAATATAGTTCTTCCAACTCCCTACCCTCGTCTAGGTCAATAGCTATAAGAATCAGGTTCATTTCATTGTAAGTTGTTTCTTTGAAGAAGCTGATGTCCACTTATTCTCTCTTTTCCATGACAAACTTAAAGAAAGGAGCTGGATTTGTCTTCATTCACTGGCAACTTACATCTTCACCCACCACCCTTGGCCTCTGTTCTCATTCACTAAATCTACGAGTGTAATGTCATCAAGACCCAATTGCTAAATTCATTGGCATAATTTTAATTTTTAAGTTAAATAAACTAAATAAATATTTGTGTGTGTGTGTGTGTGCACGTGCATGTGCAATACCCACAGCACAGAAGTGGAGCTCAGAAAACAGCTTGTGAAGTTTATGCTTCTCCTCCATAACATAGGATCCAGGCATTGAACTGAGGTGGTCAGTCTGGGCAGCGAACACCGTTAACACTAAACTGTCTCACCAGCTCCTTCCTGACCTAAATGTCCTTTCTGCACTGTATATATATCTTGAATAATTTTTATGTCTTTCAAAAAACTATTTTTCTTTATCTCAAGTTTGGATTTCCCAAGATCCATGCTCTAACAGCTTGATTTCAGGCCAATGCTGGTTGGAAAATGGTGGAAACTTCAAGAGATGAACTCTAGAGAAGATTTTTCTGGACCTCCGGAGCATGCCCTTAAATAGAAAGGGGAACCCCCTTCTTTCTCTCCCTCTTCTTTCTCTTGGTTTTCTTTTATGTGAGAAGAGGCAATGGTGCCTAGGCAGAGGTAATTGATTTTGACATATGCTGCTTTGCCTCACCAGAAGCCAATACTAATAAAGCCTACCCATTGCAGGTTTGTCTCACAAGGAAGACTTGGAGATTGAATGCAGTAAAATCGTTTCTGATTTCTAAGAAGTTCTAAGCCCTGTTGGCTGTTCCTAACTCCTAAGTGTCTGGGTCATTAGTAGTGTGGTCCGTGAGAGTGAGCACCGTGTCTCCACCACCCTTTACAGATTAGTTCAATGTAGTAGCAACGTCAGTGGCAGTTCTGTAGGAAAGAGACCCATCATTTCTGAAGGGAGCTGCAGAGAAGAAAAAAATTCTAAACTTTGGATTTCCCATGAGACTGTGGGGCATGCAGCTGAGTTTCCAAGTTGCAGGCAAGGACGTACCAAGTGACACCAAGAAACCAGAACAACAAGGGAGACAGGAAACAGAGAGGATGGAAGCTAAAAGTCATCAGTGTTGATGGGAACTATTTCTTCTCTGTAGCAGGATGGAGCCGCCAACATGCAGAGGCTCCCTGAACACATCTAGAAACGATGACCGTGGTCATTCACCCCACACGAGGATGGGCACATTATTAACAAGAGTGGAGCTGTCCTTAAAGTGAAAGGAATATCAGTGCACCGTAAGATTCCTACCACGTGGCATCATTTTGTTTATAAATAACTGAATCTAGAAGAAGACAACAGGAAGCCCAGGGATCTGCCATCATCACTCAAAAATTAAATATTTCCATGCATCTAGTATAATGTATTTCTTACATCGTTCACTGCCTACCAAGAAAGAACATATGATAAACTTACCTTATTTTGAAATCAGACCTGAGAGAAAATTAAAATCATTCATTAAGGAAACTATATTAAATATATGATCAAACTGATGGTTATTTTTAATCCCTTGCAGAAGGAACAGGTTCTGTTAAGAAAGAAAATATTTCCTAAACTAAGCTTGGAATCAATCTGTGTCCATTAGCAGCGTGTGTCTTCTAAAAGACTGTATATGGATGACAAATACTTACAGAACTGCTATAGAAAAAAACAAAAAAGAAAGAAAATACAGATTATTAATGTTTTAAAAAAGAGTCAAAATGAGTAATTTCTCTGACTTGATGAGATGAGTAGATGAAGTACCGCAGAAGGCCAACACGTTGCCTTGAAAAGCAGCCGTATACTTTCAGTAAAGCCTGGATGTTGTATGTTGGAAGCAGAAATAGAAGTTAGAAGCAGAAATAATGAAGTTGGGGCATCTCAAATATTGTCAGTCAGTCTCCACATCCCTGTGCCCAGCCCGTTCTGTGAACATGGATATGACAACTTGGCCCAGCAAGAAGCCAGTCATCAGGGCCACCTTTCCACACCCAGGCATCTCCTTAGCTCCAAGGTTGCTTCTGCCTCATTGCCTCCCCTGCATCAGGTAGCTGACATTTACTCGCTCAACCTTCTCGCCTTCTTTCATTCCCTATCCTCTGTCTGCATGTGCTACATTTCCACGGTGTATCTGGCTAGTTCCACTTTCACTGTGACTGTTATGCACGATGGATATACAAGCACCAAAAGAATTTGGTGGATCCTTGTAACCACTGGTTAAAGTTTGGACAAGCCCAAGCACGTGGCGCCAGATAAATGCCAGCAGAATCTCTAGACACCAGAGGTTCTAAGGATGCCCAGGATCCTCCAACATGGCCCCACAGATACCGATCTGCAGTCTATGTCCAGTGATGGTAAAGAAATAACTTTAAGGCCTAAGCTTACAGGAACAGCAAAGTGCTTGGGGTTTAGTCATTCTAAGATTGGCTTGATTTTATGATAAATTAAATTCAAGCAACAGCTCATATAACACTAAACATTCTGTCCCTTGAAACAGATATTTGTACTTTGTTCTTGTAGACCAGGTTCAGCAGGAAAGGCTATCACAGTGGACTGTGGTTGTTTTACATGAAGGGGGGTGAGGTTTGGGTCTCTGCCTGGTTTCCTATTTCCTTGCCTTAATTCTCCTTGCATAAGGAGAAATCGACCTCATTCAACAAAAGTGATTAAAACCAACATACATCAACATCTAGGTTATGTCCTATATAGCTGCTAATCTGACCCATTTACATGTCTGGAGTAAAAACACACCTCTTGGCCTGGAACTCTGCAGACATTTCGCATTAATGCGCATTGTGAAGTGTTTTTTACAAGTAGGGAAATGCCAGTGATAGATCAGTAACTGCATGCTGCAAACATATTTCTAGAAAAAAAAACCATAAATCTGAGTCATAAAATGATTATGATGGTATCTTTGACTTTAAAGTGGCCCTATTCATCTGCATGGCCAGACTACCTGATCCTGCAGAAAGCCCATTCAATTACAGACATAACTGAGAATAATAAAGTAGCAGAATGCAAATGAAGATCTATTCTTAGATGTGTTCTCCATCCTCTAGAGAGTGACATGTGCACAGTCACTATGGACAGCAAGGCAATGCTGAAGATTCAGACTTGGAATAAAGGCAGTGTTCAGGGCTGGAGAAAGTGGCCAGGTTCTTACGAACACTTTCTGCATTTGCAGAGGACCTTGATTCCAGTTCCAGGACATCGAGTGCCTCCTCTGGCCCGTGTGGAATCCCGAATGCACATGGTGTACATACATACACTCAGGCACGTGCACAGATACGTAAACCAAAATAACTATGTTTTACAAAACTTTTCCTAGGAACTTACAGACATAACACCAAAATAAGAAGGATGAAGAGCCGATCTGGTTTGCATTTCTGCTGTTGTGATAAAACACTGACCTAATCCAATGTGAGGGGATAAAGGGTTTATTACATCACTGTGTCTCAGAGCATCGTCAAGAAAATCAGAGCAGGAACTCAAGGAAGGAACCTGGAAGCAGGAACTGAAGCAGAGACCAAGGGAAAGCGCAGCTTACCGGCTAGCAATCAGACCCACAATCCATCTCTCTTCCTTGTGCAGCCCAAGCCCAACTGCCTTGGGATGCTACTTCCAACTGTGCCCCCTACATCAATTAATAATCAAGAAAATGCCACACAGACATGCCCACAGGCCAATCTGATGGGGGAAATTCAAGGTCTTAAGTTGAGGGTCCCACTCCCCAGGTCTTTAGTCCCTCAAGAACTGTTTTGTTTCTTCATTTCTCTGCAAAGTCCACATCTCAGAATGGATGATGCTGTGAGCAGTTCAGATCCCCAAAGAAACTCTGAAGTATTAGGGAAGCTTCAAGTCCTTAATATTCATGAGGTGTTTTGCAGTCTGTATCTGCTCAGTACAAGCAGTTCACTAGCTTAAGTATTAGACTGTAAAAATAAAGTAAGGAGCACCCATGCATGCTTGGCGGCATGAAGACTAGAATTTATACAGACATAACTGGGTTTTAGACTTTGCTGTGACCTACATTAGAATATAGTCTCAAACCTGTGTTCTTTCATCAAGTATCTGAAAGTGTTAAGTGAATAATGTCAGTAGCAATGAAAGCTCACTTGCAACACAAACATGCATGTACCCTCAAACCTCATTTTCATAAAATGCATTCTCTAGAACGCTCAGAACTTAGTAAAAAAAAAAGTGTGATATGAAGAGAAAAATCCTGTAAAAGTCAAGCATGAAAAATGACATATATTTGTAAATTGGAGCTTAGAAAATGTCATTTTTATATTGTCTGTAACGTGAAGATTTCAGCACATTTGTCAGATTCTTTAATATGCTAAAGATGCTGTTTTGAATGCTGCCATAAACTACAGGGAAAATTACCCACAACCCTGCTGCCTGATTTATACAATCAAAGGACCTTAAACGGCAAAGTTTACGTTATATATTTATATATGTGTGCATGTAAATATTTGCTTTTTATAAAAAAAACATAAGACTAACTATTTATCATGATGTTTAAAAGCACACCAGAGTACAGATTAGTTTTCTAATATGTTACAAAGCAAGGATTTTTAAAAGTAAATTGGCTGTATTTGGTCTGTACTTGTTATGAATTCAAGACAATTAGAAAAACAAAATAAAACAAAACAAACCATAAGCTAATTAACAGTCCACGTTAGCCTGGAATTTGTAATCCTACTGCTCCATCTCCCTGCATGGTGTAGTCACCGGTATATCCTGTAATGTTCATTTTCAAGACATATAATTATACTAGATGTGATTTAAGGCTTCTTAAAAGGCATAAGTGATCAGAAAAGCTCATTAAGAAATGTTACATAAAATTTTAATTGAATGACTCCTTATGTTATAGAATGGATTTCCAATGGGGGAGAAAATGAAATAATACATCTTAACTGAAAAAAAAGTTAAATATCAGCTAAAAAAAGTCAATGTGTTGCTCCTAAAATATGAATACCCCTAATTTCTAATCCTAACAAAATGCTATAGATCTTCTCCATATTAAGTATATTTATAAACAACTAAAATTGTATTATATGAGTATGCTAGCAATTAGGGATACACAATGTGTTTACTTTTAGCTTACATTTTTAGATAGCCCATCCTTTTAGCCTATCCTTGGCTTTGTAACTGCCAAAAAAACAAGATGGGGGATTTTTTGCATGAATCTGAATCAAGCTCCTGACAATAGGCCTTTGGTGATTGCAATTACAGTAAAATAAGACAATGCTTTCAAAAGGTCAGTTACAAGAACAAAAATCAACAAATAATTTAATCTGTCTTTTATATTTTGTATGAAGATATGTATGACTGTTTCGTAATCAGAGAGATTATTCACTGAAGTAAGGAAATATGCACATATCATTTTCTACCTATAACGAGTTGGTTCATTTACCTTAAACCAAGAGCACTCATTCCTTAAGCTAAAAGCATCTATTGTGAAATCAGTATATCCTACTGACTGGCAAAGTAATTTGCCACTTCTCTACCACTGAGAAATGAATGCAAGGCATCAAGGCATCGCCAACAATAAATTCTGTTGCACTGAGAAATACGGGCATCCATGTTTACCTTTCACTGTGAAGAGGAATTATTTAAAAGAGCTAAGAGTTTTATAGTGTTAACAAATCCTACTGTATCCGCAAATATAAACACAATATAAATATAATCTTCGAGTGCCTCATAACGTCACGGAATATTTACAGTAGACCTTTCTATTGTTGATATAAACTCCATGCTGGGAATTAATGCAGATGAAGGGGAAAAGAAACCCTCCATGTGTTTGGACACTTCCACTAAGGTAGAGAATGGCTGTGGTTCTTTGACAACACAGACTCCCTCTTAAATCCTGAGCTAAGGAAATTAAAATCTCAAGACATGCCGATGAGGGCTTACAGAAATGCAAGTTTTTGCCATTGTCCTTAACTCAAAATTATTGGAATCTATGCCACACTTTTACTAGCAGTAGAATTGTCTATCTTTATCCTTATGTTTCATGCGACGGTGCAATCAGGATAAATAGCAATGCAGTAAGTACGTGCATCAGCCATCCACTGTGAGTTTCTGTCCCTAAGGCTGATTTTACTTCCTAGGAGTGGTTAAAACATACATAGAGAACTTAAATATTGGCTTATCTGCTGAAGTGAAATCTCGGTTAATGCGATAAACTGACGATTTTGAATTCCAGTTCAAGTTTCTGATCTTAAAAAAAAAGAAAGAAAGAAAGAAAGAAAGAAGAAAAAACATGAGCAAGGTCAGTGTAAGTTTGACTTAGCTGTCAGGTGTGGCTCTTAATCTGTCTTAAAATAAGATCCCTGGGTCAAAGCATTGCAGACCCTTTGATCAATATGACACTTGATCCCCCTCCCCCATAGAAAGCAAGAGAAGGAGGCTCTCTGAGCGCATGGGGTTGAGGAAGTAGGCAAAGGATGAAGTTATGGTGTCCTATTTAATTTGAAAAACAACACAACTTTTTGTGCTCTTCCGGAAATTACTTTATAAAACTAACATTCACACCTCTGGAGATCCTGTCCTCAGGTCTTTGCAGCTAAAGGTCGTTGCAGCGCCTTCAATACCTAGGCCTCCGTGGGCAAGCCCATTTCAGGACCTCGGACAGCAGCATCGCCAGTAGCCCTGGGTAGCATATTCCAATTTCCAAGAAACTCTCCTAGACTTCCCCTTTGCTAATTAGCAAGGTCAGAGTCCTTGCTGACTATAATACAAGTTACTAATTATTTCCCCAAATTTTAACTCATAGAAGCAAAGATTTGTCATTTTTACCATTTCGTCAGAGTATGCAAAGAAAAAAAAAAAAAAGCAATTACGTAAGGTAGTATGATTACCAGCCTAACATTGAGAATCGATTGGTAGATAGCTAATAACAGCTTCCCACCTAGGTCAATAACTACACAGATGTCTAAGAGAAAACAGGAGTGTTAAGGAGAACAGGCCTCTAGACTTTCTGAGAAACAAGAGCTACCCCCATAAAACCCATAAGATGCGGATGGACGTTCAGCTGTTTTCCCCCTATAGCAACAGTTACACTTTATCTTGTTCCTGTGGTCAGCCAACTTCAGTTATGTTAGAAGTGGAGGAGTGTTGTAGGCAGGTCCACCCATCGTCTCCATGCCTGTCTCCAGCCCTTCTGACTACTTGTGTGCGGTGCTCCCCTCGCTATCCTCCTAGCAAGCGGTAAGGGAGTTTGAGCCAACCACAGAGCCCGAAGAAGCAGCTAAAAGCTTGGCTTTGGTATCTTAAAAGATGGACTTAAGTCCCTGATAGTCCAAGGACTGAAAGGAACCCACCAGCTATCCCCAACTCTAGCAGGAAGTCAAGTTCTTATAGCCAGACAAACGTGATTAAACTTATAAAACCCTAGTCAGGTAAACACATGAACCAGACAGATGCAAAGCCGCAGAAAAGGGGAAAGGAACTTATTGGCCCTACCTTGCAGTCCTCGGGACATGACTTCACTGAGTACTCATCCGACTGTAAGTACTTATGCAGCACACTTTCAAACTCTTCGTACTTCTCCTGCGCGTGGTGGTCGTAGTCCTGGTAAGCTTCGATGCACTGTCTACACGTGGTCATCTCACCGCCCTCCGTGAGCACCACGTCCAAACTGCAGTTCAAAGTGCTGGGGCTGGACAGCCCCGAGAACAACTCCCAAAGTGTGTAGGAATTACAAAACGAAAGGTAAAAATCCGACAAGTTCCACAACGGAGTTGGCCGAGAGCCCCTGGACGACTGCTCCTCCCCCGCGGCCGCCCCCCGACTCCAGTTCCTGGCGCACACCGAGTCCGCGCTCTCCACGGTGAAGCACTGGCCGGAGGAGGCGCCCTGAGGGTAACAAGTCTCCAGGCGCCACACCGGCTTGGCAGAGTTTCCTAGAAAAAGAGCCTTGCTCCGGTTGTTCTTGCCTCGGTTGCCCTTGCTGCCGCCGCCGCCTCCCGGGGAGGGGGGCAGGGTGGGGGACGAGGAGGCGGAGAGGAGTCTGTGTGCCTGGGTGGCGGGCGAGGACTCCCCCATGCTGGCCAGGAGCACGGGCCAGGAGGGTTCCTGCTGCCGCTGCCTCTGCTGCTGCCGCTGCCGCTGCTGCTGCCGCTGCTGCTGCTGCTGTTGCTGCTGCTGCTGCTGCTGCTGTTGCTGCTGCTGTTGCTGCTGCTGCTGTTGCTGCTGCTGCTGTTGGTGATGCTCTTTGTCCCGGGTCCGGGTCAGCTTGGCCTCGGCGCAGAACCACAAGTGATCAGAGAGCAGGACTGTGAAAAACAAGAGAGAGGCCAGAGACAGTCGCCATTTCTGAGCCCGCTCTGAATCGATGAACGGTTTCTCGTTCTCCCGGGGTGCTGCCAACCAGATTTTTAAGCCGTCGTCATACTGCCGACACATCCAAGCACCCCTGGTCATATTTTGGGAACGCACAGCCCTGGCCGACTCCACCGTGAGGGCTCCTGTGCCAGTGTCACCACAATATGCATTGACTTAAAGGGTTTAATTTCCGTATCCCCTCCTCCCGTTTCTTCTCTCTCTCTCTCTCTCTCTCTCTCTCTCTCTCTCTCTCTCTCTCTTTCTACATAAATATTACCATACTTTAGAGAAAGATATTGCTTCCGATCTAATCATCAGCCGACCCCATCCCCTGGAGAGTGGGAGACAATAAGAGAGAGAGAGAGAGAGAGAGAGAGAGAGAGAGAGAGAGAGAGAGAGAGAGATATTGAGAGAGAGACACGCGGAGGCTGGTGCTGTGCTGGCCGGTGGGGAGGCTGAGTACGAGAGGTGATGGTGGTGGAGGTGGCGGGGTGGCTGGCGCTGCTCCTGTCACCCCGGCATTGTCAGCGCGCGGGTCCCCATGGCCCAGCTGAGGACAGCCCTCTCTCCCCTGCCAGGGGCATGCCGCGTCTCCGCTGCCCACTGACGGCGACCGGAGCGCCTCCCCTCCTCCTCTCCTCCTCCTCCTCTTCTCCTCCTCTTCCTCCTCCTTCCTCTCCGTCGCTGGCTTCTCCTCCGCCTCCCGCGCCTACTTCGCGCTGGCTCTCCCCGCGCCCCGAGGCTGGGCGGCCGCCGGCGAAGATGTCCCTCCCCCCCACCCCCCACCCCGCGCTCCGACTGTCGCCGCTGCCGCTGCAGGTCTGCCCGCGGGCGCCGCCGGGGGCCGAGTCACCTGCGCTGGGCCTCCGGAGGCCACAGTCATCTTCAGTCCCCAGGCTAAGTTGCCGCCATCTTCGTCCTGGAGGCACACTTTTTTGGGGGGAGCGTTGGATTTTGCGTCATCTCCTCCCGCCTTGAGGTCTCTTCATCCTGGTGCAGTGGCGGCGGCTTGGCCCGGGGAGGAGGACGAGGACGCGCCGGGCGGCGGCTTGGGGAGCAGCTATCCACCGCCCCCTCCGGGCCCAGTGCACCGAGGCTCTTGCCCTCGGCTTGCCGACCCTCCCCACTTTTTTATTTCGGTGTCAGGACGCGGGCTGAGTGGCCAACACTGCTGTCCCGGGTGTCCAGCTTCTCAATACCCCGCAGTTCAGGGGACAAGTCCGAGCCACCCACGGGAGGGTGGCTAAGAGGTTCCTGTTGGGGACCAGGGGCGGACACAATTTCCCTCACTAGACAGTCTACAGAAAAGAGTAGGTTGACAAGAGGAGGGACGAGGTGACTTTGCAGGCTCAGTCTGAACGTTCTTTGGGTCCCTAGACAGCTCCACCGCGTTCTTTTGTGTCCCAGATTGGTTTTATGGGTCGGAAAGGACGCGGGGTGCTTGTGTCTGTATGTCTGCCTGCATGGTGCTGTTCCCCAGCACCGCGTGTGCGCTGCAGCTATGACCACACTACACTCCATGTCTGACCATATTTCCTCCTCCAAAGTAAGCGGCGACAAAGGTCTCCCCAGCCCTGGGGAAGCACCACCAGTGCCGTGCGCCCCTCCAGCATAATGCTCAAGGAGTCTCATCTCTGAGGAATTCTCCAGAGGACCCCGAGGACCCTAGGGCACCCGCATACTGTGTCTGCCTCCGGGGCCCGCCGGGTGGGCTCCTCTGTGCCAGGACTTCCGCAGCGCCCTCCAGACTGGCGCTGCAGTCCAAGGCTCTGGTGCCCCTTAGTGTTGACTCTAGGAGTTCCAAGAAAGGAAAAGCAGCAGACACATGCTGAGGAAACCTGGGGTCCTCTTTGGTTTCCGGTCCGACTGAGTGGGGATGTCAGGATCAAACATCAGCCCCCTGAAGTCAGGACAGCTCTTGTACCCCGCTTGGGTCCCCAGCAACGCCAAGACTACCAGGCCAGAGGATGTCAGGCGCCCTGACAGCCAGGGTTTGCACACGTGGCAGCCACCATGTGGGTCTCTCTCTCCTCCTGCATCCCTAGGCCAATGCACATTGGAAAGAGCCATACGAGGTGTCCTGAATTCTAAACAAGTGCCCTAAGAAACCAAGAGGAGGGTTCTACAGAATTTATTTTCCTATCAGAGGAGGTGTGGGTGCTGGGAACACTGAAGGAATGGAGATTTGTCAAACGGGAAGTTGCAAAACGCAAAGGGCAGGGTTCATTCCTTTCACAGTAGAGGAAGGTATAACCATCCCAGTTTTCCATATTCACATTAGGTTCTGTAAGACTATATATTATGGCCACGAAGAAATTAGGTCTAGTTTAATAACTGGTTTATGTGAAATGCCAGGTGAGGGTTTAACAGGTCATTTGAGTACATTCTAGTACTTTGGGTTTCTTTTTGTTGAATTTTTGATTAATGACAAAAATTCTCCCCAAACACATTTCCAATAAAATATTGTGATTTAGCCAGTCCATCAGGAAGCCCCTCAGCCACAGTACCTTATACAATATAAGTAAACCCATGTAGGCATTGTACGCAACCTCAATCATTTTATCAGTATGGGGGGCCTTATAGGAAATCACTAGAAGTTAATGGAAATTAGACCATCATAACCAAGCCAGGCACAGTGTCACAAGCCTGTACTTTACCCTATTGCATAGCCTGAAGCAGGGATAATTCTTGGGCCCGGGAGTCCCTACCAACAAGAAACAAGAGAAAGCTGTCAAAACTGGCCCAAGTGATTCCAAAGGCATCTATAATTGCTGTCTGCTGTCTCCACTATTTCCTTTTCATGTTTATACTATACCATAAAGGCTCTGTTTCAAGGTACTTACTAACTTGGTATATTAGAATGTCAACATATAGAATCCACAACCATATTTATTAGTTAATAAGCATCCCTTTCCTCAAAGCCTGCACCTCTCTCCCCTCCCATGCCACATTGCTAATTTGAGTCCAGAAGCACAGATTTTAGTGGTGTTTTAAATGAGTAGCTTGTCTCTCACTGTAAGCTGTAGATTCAATCTGAAGACGAAGTACAGGTGGGAGAGAGAGAAAAACACAATAAGTGGAATTAAAAGCCTACACTTAGCCAACAAGGAAAAGAAGCGGTTTCAGTGATTTTAACGCCATTATTATGCAGATGTAGCTGAATTACATCTCGGGAAAATAATCCTGTGATGTTTACACTAAGTTAAAACAATAATGATTCAACCAGATCCTGAGATAGATGGGATCTCATTCTTTGTTTCCAAAATAAGCTGCCTTTCTCTTCTCTAACACATCTCATGGATTAAAATATTTAAAGTAAGACAATTTCAGGATGGAAGCTCACAGGAGTAAGTCACCTCCTCATGGAAGCATCAGGAGTAAGTCACCTCCTCATGGAAGTGCACAAGAGTAAGTCACCTCCTCATGGAAACACACAAGAGTAAGACACCTCCTGATGGAAGAGAGCAGGAAGAAGTCACCTCCTCTTTTGCTTGCCGAAGATGTTTCTGGAGTGAGTGATAGGAAGTCTGGGAGACTGGCTTCCTCCTGAACAAGCCACCGAGTGCAGAAAAGCCAGCAGCACAGGGACAGGCAATGAAGAACATAATGGCTGAGTGCTATTTGAAGCATTGGAGCACTCCAGGGTCAGTAAGCGGATCTCGAGAGTGACCAGGGTAGACTGTCCTGGTCACATGAGCTGGAATCCAGAGGGGTTCCTTCAGAAGGTGGAAAACTCATTTTAAAGAATGGCAATGTTAAAAAAAAAAAAAAACACCAATAACTTGAACTTAGGGAGGAAAGACTGATGCATAAGCCATAGTATGTTCATGAGTAGGAGGAAGAGCAGGAAACCAGAGAGGGCTAGGGTATGAGTCACACTGTGTAGGAAGAAGGGCCCTGTGGCTTCTCCATCAGTTAGGATTTCAGCTTGCTGAGGAGACAGAGATGGGGATTTGAATATTCTTCCTCATTAACTGCACTGTGTGCTAAAATCAAAACAAGAGATGGGCTCAAAGAATATGCTAGCCAGATGAGTATATGTGGATCCTTGTTGGGCAAACAGCTAAACTACGGCACCCTGGGACAGAAAAGCCAGTGGCTTGTCTAGGCGTGAGGTTCATTTCTCAGAAGTGGGCTGTGGAGTCTAGAAACTCCTGCGTAGGTTTTACCTCCGAGAGTGACTAACGGTTCAGAGGAGTTTCATCACACCGGTGTGTTTGAGAAGCTGTCTAGGAGCCGAGGGTGGCAGGCGCGTCACAGGGAGGAGCTCAGGCCCCAGGTGAACTTTGTACACCTCTTCTGTTTTTCTGTTACGAAGATAAAGGATACATTCTAAAACGTTTATCTTTCCTCCCACAGTGGAAGCACATTAATACGTTCACTGCAAGAGAGTGGCAAAAAATAAAAACTCAACAAAACAACAACAAAAATCCTCTAGTGAAATCCATATCAGGCAGATGCTTTCTTTGGCCATGCTGAATTATTCTAGATGTCACAAACAGGTGTATACCGTCTGTCTCTTCTATGCAGTTTGTGTCGTGTGTAAGTGACAACTGATTCCTGTTACATGCATGGTGTTCCCAAAAAGATATGTGTTTTCAGCATTCAGATGCGTGTAAAGACAATCTTCACCAGCCTGACTACTTAAAAACACATTGAATTAACTTATATGTGTCTGTGTTGGGGTGGGGGTACATGTGACAGTTTGGACAGTCAGAGAGACAGCTTGTGGGAGTCAGCTCTCTCCTTCCATCACTTGGGTCTGGAGATCAAACTCACATTATCCGGCTTGGTGGCAAGCACCCTGACCTGATGAGCCACCTGGGCAACTGTCCTACTTAGGGTTTCGGTTGCTGCGATGAAACCATGACCCAAAGCATGTCAGGAGGAACTGGGTATGTTTGGTTTAAACTTCCACATTGTGGTCCACCATTGAAAGATGTCGGGACAAAAACTCAAGGCAGAAAACCTGGAGGCAGGAACTGATACAGAGACCCTGGAGGTTTGCTTACTGGTTTGCTCCTCATAGCTTGCTCAGTCTGGTTTTTATGGAACCCAGGACCATCAGCCCAGGGACAGCACCACCTAAAATAGACTGGCCCCTCTCCCATCAATCACTAATTAAGAAAATTCCCTCTAGCTGAATCTTATGGAGGTATTTTCTCAATTTCAGTTCCTTTTTTCAGATAAATCTAGCTTATGTCAAGTTGACATAAAACCAGTCAGCACAACTCCCCAGAATGTTTACATTTTTAAAAGATGTTAGGTATAGAGTGTTAGCAAAGGCTAGTCTAGTTTTAGATATTAGGACTGGGAACATGGCTCTGCTGTTGACGTGCCTACTCTGAAAGCGCCGTGGCCTGGGTTTTGATCTCCAGCACTCATGTAAAGGATTGTGAAGAGTGTTGCACTTTTGTGACCCCAGTTTGACCAGGAGGCACAGCCATGGACAGCCATGGAGCCCCTTGACCAGCCAGCCTAGTCCAGCTAGTGAGTTCCACATTCAGTGAGACACTGTCTCCAAAGTGAGTTGGAAAGTAATCAAGGAAGACATCCAACATAGTCGACCCCCATGTGCACACTCACACATGCTCACACTCACACACAGAAGGCAGCAGAGATGCAGGACTGCAAAGTCACCTGACGTCACTCTGCCGGTTGCTCTCTTCCTAGACCTGAGCAGAGGAAGTTGGCAGAACCGGGATCTCCCACTGCACTCAGCTGGGTGGCTTTGAGCTGAGCAGAGTTGTAGTAGGGCTGAGAAAACTTAGTTCTCTCCGAGAACTGCTCGATGGAATTCAGGAAAGATCTGAGGAAGCTGTATTGACAAATAAGAGTTCCTTGCCAACTCTGGATATAAACACTGCACCCCTCTGTACACAGTGGAGAGAGAGCCCCCGATGAAAAGCCTGGTCAGTGCAAGCCAAGCAAGGGAACTCGCTATTGAGTCACAGGAAGGAGAGAGTCATGGTACCATATGTGTAAGAAGAATGGGGTCATGTGCCATTCCTTCATAGACCTTTCCATAATATGCACATATCATGCGCCACCTTTAACATTAGCAATTTACACTGCTTTCTGGATCACTATAGACGTGACTTATGACTTGCCAAGCACAGTTCTAAGAACATGTGCACTCACGCAAAAATATATGCACGTGCAATGTCTGCACACACTTATGTTGGCAGGCAGGAAGGAAAAGCTCACACACAGAAACAAACACACAAGACAACAGGAAAACTCTGCTTTGTGTCTTAGATGGAAACTCTCCCCTGTGAGCTGGTGCACACCTCTGATTAGGTGCAATCCCTTTCCCAAAATGAAATCAAACCTGTGGAAAGGTCTCGTCTCTTTCCTTCAGAGTCCTTTTAACATTTCTCGTATTCTAGAGACCTCCCTCTCTCTTTCATTTCAAATGATTGTGTTCCTAAAACAATATCCATGAATACTGCGATCACCCTACAGGACTGTTAACCAACTAGGGAATCCTTCAAAGAAGGCAACTTTACTCAGCTGGAAGGAAGTAATGAATTGCAACAGCTAAAGTTGCTCTATAATTTTAAATGCAAGAATTTTTGAAGGCCAGAGCAGAAGCCACAAAGTGTTCACATGGCAGATTACAAGATTGTCTCGTGTACACTGATAAACAGATGAAGGCAGCAAGGTCAGGAACCCTGCCAGGTGCTTAAGCAAGCTGTTGGGGAAAACAGGCGCAACTACTTCTTTAAGGAGACTTAAAACCAAGAAATGATAACATAATAAATAATGACCTATTTGTGAAACTGCAGCCCCTTGGGTTAACAAAATTTATAGCTATACTAATGAAAAGTCAACCTTTGCCTACTAAAGAGATTTCCTAAGCATATTACATGTCCATTTTCATGTAAGGACAATCCACAAGGTTACAGTTACAAAGGGTTAGCGTCTCCAAACATACTATAAATGCAGTTGTAATTTTACTATGGACAGGAGCCTTTTTTGATTGTTTGCACAATAATGTACTAATGTGGATATTAGGGTATGTTCTACCCCTGCCGACTATGTGTTCAGGTGTGCATTTGTATATATGTGAGGTATTGTAAACATGTACATTTGTGTGTATGAGAACACATGTTCCTGTACGTGTGTGTGGTTGGGGGTTATATATGTCTGTACATGTACTTGTGTATGAATATTTGTGTATGTGTGAATGTGCAGGTTTGTTTGTGTGTATTTGTATGCCAAAGTAGGTGCATGTATTTGCATATTTGCACATTTGTGCAGGGGAAAGCATGTTTATGCAAACTTGTGTTTGTGTCTGAGTGAGGTGAGTGTGTGTGCATGCGCATGTGTGTGCATGCATGTGTGTGTGCGTGCATGTATGTGTGAGTGTGTAGTGTGAGTGTGTAAGTGTGCGCGCGTGTGTGTGTATGTGCTCTGCTGTGATCTAACCTAAACGTCCTATGCACGGTTGTAATTCTGAGTCGTTTTATAGTGAAGACCCACGTCTGTGTCCCTGATGACAGCACTTCACAGTTTTGAAACAGGTTCCCAGTCCAACCTTCAGCATGCGGCTATACCTGGGACAGTTCTTAGACTTCCTGCATCTCCATCCTGGGTGATTACATCAGCTTAACAAGACCTGGCATCCAGAACTTTTCACCTTGGTGATGTCCTCAACAGGCCGTGTTTGTTTGATCCACCTGTCTTTTAGTTTCTTCTTTGTTGCAGGCTCCTCTTGGGCAGCCCGTCTTATTGTGTTTTCAGTAGCTAGCAGAGTGATGAAACATATTGATTCATACTAAGTGGAAGCCGGTGTGTGCAGTCGTCAATGTGTGAACGCTCTCATCCGTGATACAGCCAGAATTCCTCTTCTCATGCAGAAACCTTCAACACACACGTGTACATCTGTGATTCTACCACGGGGATGGCATCCGTCAGTCAGGATGACTTTACTCACAAGTTAGGTAAGACCATCTTCTCAGAGTAAATTTGAATAAAGATAAAGAAACATATTTATTATCAGGAGTCGGGGCACAGAGCTGACTTCCTCTGAATCTATACTCACCTCAACCAATGGTGTAAAATTCAACAACAAAGATCTCCATGACTCTAGAAACTAAAGGCACTGAGCACAGCATATGAAGTAATTAATTCACATATTAAAAAAAATAGGTAACAATGCATATTTGCATTGGAGAAATCACCAAAATGAATCAAGTAGATATTAAAGAAATAAAATGATGGAAGCAGAGGAAGGGGCCTAAATAAAGAGAGGAAGGGTTAAATGACACTTGGTGGTTTTTATCAGCAGGCTGTGTCTTTCATGAGCATTCGTAGGGGATGCTGGCTGTGCTGGTTTGTCACAGCTATGACGGAACACCTGCCACAAACCACCCAAGAAGGGAGGATTCCTTTTGACTCAGAAATTTCTGCCCGCCATTTCTTATATCCGTTACTCCGGGCTTGCGGTGAGGCATGCACATGGCAGAGTAGGTGTGAGGGAGCAGAGCCCCTCAGCCCAGGGCAGGCGGGAAGGAGAACCAGAGACAGGAGGCGCTGAGGCCTGGGTACCTTTCTAGAGCACGCCCCTCTGCAAGCTCCTTCTTCCTCTTCCTTTCCACCATTTCCAATATCATAAACATACTATGAATCCATCAAAGAATTAATTAGTCCAAAGGTCAGATCAGGGGCTCTCTGGATCCAAATCGCTTTTCGAAGGTTGATGAGGTGGCAGCAGTACACCTGGCTCCTGAGCCTGTGGGATTCATCAATTCAAACTTTACCTCTGAGCAGTCAGTCAGTCATTACTCACTGTGGTATCTGCTCCTATCTGCCCCGTGGGCACCCGCCTCTTCCACTGTGCCTCCCTAAACTCACACCCGTGGATTAGAAGACCCCATGAGCCTTGAGGCAGCGTGATCAGTGCTATGAAGTGAGATGATACAAGTCCTACCCCAATCCCAAGCTTCCTCTGGCAGCCTTCCAGGGAATGATGAGGTGCTAGGTTTCTTGCCTGGCAGAGATGAGCGTTAAGTAGGCAGGGCTGAGAATTAGCCTTGAAGAGCTGGGCATTCTCTGGTCCCCAGAACATCTGAAAGCTATTTCTTCTTCTCTACATTTTCTCTTAGTTCAACATGGAGGCTTTGGATTTTCTGCCCATGTGAGTTTCCTAGCTATTACATATATAATTGTTTCAAATCACAGGCCAAAAGTGGAGTGGTCTCTGCTGCCCCAGTCGGTCTCAGGGGGAGGCGTGGTACAGTTGAGTTTTATATGATGTAGTTTCTGAGTTTCCCCTACTGGATTTCTAATGGCAGGCCCCCAACTGTGCCGCCTCCACCTCTATGTGCATAAGGTATGCTTATATATGATTCCACCTTTAAATTACTTTGTGATTTTGGCTATGCCTACCTGGAGACTAAGCCCAACGAGCTTCGTGAATGAGTGCACAAGTCCCACTCTTGAAAGTTAAAACCCCGTTCTCCATTTAAGACTCTGTACAGTCAGGATGCTTTGATTCAAGGAACTCAATGAATGGAGGAACGATAACTGCGACAGGCTAAGTTAGGTTCGAGTGGTAGTGCCTTTTTGCTGTCTGTCGCTGGGCTCAGGATCTGCTCCGTTGGTTCTGTTCTCAGATGGACTCACAGGAATCCCAGAAAACCAAACTTCCCTTCACTTCACTCCCAGCATCCCCAGAGAGAGCTTTGCTGTGTTCAATTGTCTCTGACATGATTAAATGCCCAGCTCTGATGTTCACTCTGGGAAAAGGAGTGGAACGCTTGCACTTACTGGACCCGTCTCAAAGACCTAATCAGACTTTAAGTGTCTGGTTTGCCCAGACCAAAATGGTAGGGAAGAAAAGCAGATGCAGGGTTTGGAAAGCAAGCCTCTACCTGCTCCACTGCCTCTGGACTTCATACACAGAAGAACGTGGGGGAAGCAATCAGCAGGGGCACGGGAGTAACAACCAGCCGCATTGAAGCAGCCGACATGGATGGCAATGTGAAAGACATGATCATGTCACAGTTGGGGGCATGGCACAGTAAGACAGAGTTCGAGGAACACACTACAGACACTCAAACTTCTACTCACTGGAAGACAGTTCTGAATAGACCTTAGCTTTGGACGCTTGGTCCTTTCTTGGCAAACCCGTTGGTTCCCCCCGGGGTCCTGGGAATGAGTTTGTGTTAGTATGCAGCACTGTTCCTAACCCAGAATTGTTCTCAGCCAAAGGGGAAATCTTCATTCAGGGGACAACCCAGTAAATGCGTACTCTATGAGGGAATAGGGCTCAGTCCCACTGTCTCAGTGAGAGCAACGCTGGAGACAGGTGCTGGCCAAGAGCTCTCCACGGAAGTTTCTGAGGAGTCTTCTGGCTCTGGCAAAACCCAGTTTCTCCTTCTGCCCATTTGCTTCATTCCTTTCTTCAAATTTGCTTAACGGTGGAATGTTTCTCAATAAACTTCACACACACACACATGAATTAATTCTAAGTCAGTAACAAAAGAGGTCCGAGGAGAGGGCATGGCCATCACTGGGGTTGGGTGTTGTACAGCACTTACATAATCAAGCACTTTATTGATCATAAACCTGAAGGAGCCAGATGTATAAAAATTTCTTCTGAGGAGATTTCTAAGTATTTAAAGGCAGTGTGTGGAGGCCCAAAACTGTGAGCCCATTTTCATGTTGAGGAAAGGTCAGAGGGTCGGAACTTTCCTCTGGTCCTTCAAGGGTACTGTGCTTCTGCCTCAACAACGGCTTCACCTAGATTTAGAGCAGAGAGTTCTGCTCTCTCAAGGTATTGCCAACAGTGTAGCTAATATCCAGACCTTGTGTTTCAGGAATAGAGAAGTAGATATATTTCTCCTTCAAATAAAATCTATGGATCCAGCTAAGTTCCTACCCCCTTCAGGAGATAACAATGGATTCCACCCAGGGAGTGGTTTGCCTGCAGAATGTTATGCTCTAGGGTGTGAGCATTACTTGTCTCACTCTAGTAACAAAATGATGGACTAAAAATGTAGTCATCGACCTTCTACTGGTCTATTCATTTCCTTGTATCACTTTAATGCAGTTTTTTTTTAAAAAAAAATTCTTATTCAGGATATTTAAGCAAATGGAAATTAAACGCAGACGATTTCAGTATTCCCTCCCGGTACTATCCTATTTTCTCTGGTTTATTATTTTCACCGCATCTTTGCTCTCTTTACCTATTTTCTAACCCCCATGTCCTGACCCTGGTAAGTGGTATCTTTGTCGAAGCTGGTCACTGGCAGCAGTGATGGCTACAGAGACTGTGGACATGGACAGCCGAAACTCAGCAGCCTGCAGAAAGTCAAAGATTCAAATCCCAAGCCCCAAGGAAGTCAGAATCCTCCTGTGCAGTACATGAATAATTCTGTCTCCTGTGTCTACAAGCAGACAAGGCTCTGACGATGCAGAAGCCTCAACTGCAGAAACAGGACTCTCTGTAGACGGGTGTGTGCTTCCACCAGATTCCCCTTTCATGCCAGCAGTCAGCAGGGAGGAATGAGATCCTCAGACTCTCACACTTCGAAAGAGGATTTTGGAATAAAGGGTGTGGGAAAAAAACTGGCAGAACCCAGAAACATGATCGAGGGAGTCAGAAATGAAAAGGGAGGGTGTGTGGAAGTGGGAATACTGTCCACAGTCGCATGGGAACAATGCTAGCAGGCTGCGGAGACCGCTCTCTGACGCATAAAAGGAATAAGCTCTGTTCTCAACTAGGAAGAAAGAACAAACATGGTCGACGGTGGGGGAAAAGCCACAGATCCTAATGGTGGGGGCACACTAAGAGATACGAGAACCAGGGCAGAGTCCAGTCACATGTGAGCGTGCGTGTAACAGGGCACAGATTTCTGCAAAGATTTTTTTTAAGAAGTTTCTATCAAAATTTCAAATATGTACAACTTCAACCCAGAATGCTAATTGTAGGATTAAATCTTTTTTAAAATATCATTATATATGATCAAAAGAATTTAGAAAAAAGATTCAGATGACAGTGCTGTCTAGTTCTCAGTGTTAACTTGACACAAGCTAGAGTCACCTGGAAAAGACAAATCCTGTAGGAAATGGTACAAAGGAATGGCTTTGCCCTACACTGTATCTGACTTTTGGCCTTAAATTCTCTGCAATGGCCTGGATGCTATTTAACTAAGCCCCTGATTGAGGCTCTGAGGTAACTATGACTCTCAGCAGCAGGTTTATACTAGCAACAATCTGATAGAGAAAAAAAAAATCACACCAAACATCAGGTCCATTTTCCTCTTTTCATGTACTTGGGATATACGGAACATGAGACTTTTCTTAAGTAAGCTACTATTGAGCTGTGCGGAGCCAACTCCCCATGCCTTGTTCTGGGCGAGAGCATGAACCTTCTGCTACTTGTGAGCGCTAAAGTCTCGGCTAGTGTTCTTCCCACTCACCTCTCTCACACATGTTTAAAGCACACGTGTGTTGGTCAGTGCACAGTTGAGAGTGGGAGGGGTTTTCTGTTTCATCCTGTTCCAGTCAGAACACAAGCCATCTTGCTGGAATGGGAAGTTCATCAAAACCCGCTCTCGTAATCCAAGACATTCCAAATCATACTCACACAAGTCCAGAATTCTGTCTGCCGCCTGAGCACTCCCCCTGCCTTGGTCAGACCTTCCTGCCTTTGGTCAGGGTAACATTTGATGTTTGTGATTCCTCTGAAAAACTGCACTGCGGGTCACTGGTGACAGCAAACCCTCAGGAGGAGAGAAGACTGGAGAAACGAGCAAAGCAACCTCTTTCCCAGTAAAGCCAGCCTGACAAGGCACGGCCTATCGTTTGGTGTAAATCCTTGATATTTATTTGCTGTCAATTAAACTCTTTGGGGAGGAAATGTGAGGGAAAAGCCTAATCTATGGATTGCATGTGGGATTCTCTAACCTTCTCAATAAACCAGGAGAAATGGTTGTGCAAAAGGAAGACAGGGAAACGCTCGTTACTATGTGATAGAAACATTGGCAAATACAAGACACAGGGGTGATTACAACACAGGGGTTAGTAAACATCGTCTGGATAAAAATACTGAAGAAGGAAAACATTCAGGGAAAGAGGTGTGAATGTGGGCACTCGAGCTAGAATGAGACTGGACATCAGACAACTGTGGGTGAACACTGAAATAAACAGCTCACTGAACACCAAGGGGAAAGGAGAGGAAAACAAACAAACAAACAAAGCGTGAAAGTGTACAGATGGTCAAAAATAAAGATGTAAGAACCTGGAGTCTCAGGTCACAAAATGTGGGACGGAGAGACAACTTTGGGTAAATGATTATGGGGGGATCTCCCAAATCTCACGAGGAAATCCATAAAAGCTAGAAATGTAGTTACACGCATTCACAGAAGCTATAGCTTAAAACAACCAGAAGAGGAAGCATTTCCAGGGATGTATTCCCTGGTAGACCTTTGCTGCGCTGCTGAGTGACCCCTAACCTGTGCGTATGCAGGCCCACTCATTGGACTCAGAAGGTTTTAAGCAGTCATGAAGTTGGGAAGGGGACATGTGAGGATGTGGTGAGGAGGTCGTGAAGGGTGATTATGATTGTGTACATTATGTGTGTCTATAAAAGCCTCAAAGACTGAAAACACATAATAATTTTTAAAAAGCCTCTTTATCTGAATGATTTTGAAATATATTCAAGTCAACAGAGAATCAAAATCAAGTAAGTTTGTGGCTTTAAAGTATATATTAGGAAAAAATAAAATTGTCAAGCAATGACTTGGGTTTCTAATGGTTCTATGCACATTAGCATAAACTAATGTAAAATAAGAAAAAAGAAAGTAATTCACGAAAAAAGCACAAACCAAGGTAACACAATGATCTTAATTTAGAAATCATGAGGTTAATATTCAATTACCTAAAAATAATAATGCTACTGGCAATAAGTTAACCATCAATAATTAAGGAAACAGTATCTTCACAGATGCTGAAGATATAAAGAATGAGAAGATGATACACAGAATGACATGTTAGTAAATTTGAGGAAATGGAAAGATTCCTTAAAACAAAGTTTTCAGACTACAGAAAGAAAAAAATCAAATATTAAATACTGCGGGGACTTATGAAAATATAGTCTATAAATTTAATGTTTGCATTTGTTTATGTGTCCATGTATCCGTGAGTGTCAGCAGACCACTTCCAGGGTGAGTTTCTGTTTGTCATGTGGGACTCACTCGAGAGCTCAGGTTTGATGGCAAGTACCTTTGCTCGCTGTAGAGTCTTGCCAGGCATGAATCTATACCTCTCAATTGCTCAATCAAGACAATTCTAGATGCAGGACTGGGTACTGCTGAAGGAGATGGGCCTATGGCAGTGCAGAATAGAGCAAGGTGGGAATTCCAAGCAGAGATAAAGGAGAAAAGAAGGCAGAGTCAAAGAGATGCCAAGTTAACCGCCCAAGGAGAAAGACACCTGGGAATCTTAAGAGGTAAAATACAAAGAACCAGAATTGGGTTAATTTAAGATGTAAGATTTAGTTATAAAAATCCTAAGCTAATAGGCCAAACAGTGTTGTAATTAGGATAGTTTTGTGTGATTATTTGGATCTCGATGGCTGGGAAACAGAAGAGTAACCTCCACCTACAGGGCTGGAGCCCCAGCCCAGGGAGCCCCAAACCTAAGCTGACGCTGAAGGGCACCTCTCTATCATACTCACTCCTCCTGAGGCTTGTGGAAGGGGGGTAGGATTGCGACAGAGAGAGAGAGAGAGAGAGAGAGAGAGAGAGAGAGAGAGAGAGAGAGAGAGAGAGAGAGCGCCTGTAGATAACAACAGCAAAGCAGCGTTTTCTGGTTACCCTAGACAGGTCACACCTGGGACTCATAGCACCTGGGATAGCATGAAAGATAAATCTGTGCAAGATTAAACCAGACAAAACATCAGCCTGGAGGAGGGACGTGGCCATGAAGTACCACCCTTAGCTGAGGAGCTATCGGCCATCCACAGCTTCTTGGGGACGGAGAGTCAGAAGCAGCTTTCTTCAAGGCTAAGGCCTCTGACAGGCTACCCATGACCCAGCAGTTGGCCCTACAGCCGTCTACATAGAAGCAGAACAAGTGGACTCAATGGTTTATTTTGAATAATAGAACTCATAAAACTGGAAAGAACTCATGGTTGGTGGCAAGACGGAAGGATTGGGGGGAATTTAAGAAAAAAAGAAAAGGAAATACTGAGCACGTCTTTCAGTTACATTATGCACATCTTTCTGCTTGGTGCACGTGTGATTTCTTTGTCCGTCATTCAGGTAATGACTTGTGTCAGCTGTCATGTGATAACAGGATTGCCCCTGATTACCTACTTTTCTTTCATTTAGAAACAATGATTCACAACATCCCTGAGTAGGTTTCCTGTCCTGGGCCTGACACGGCTTCATTTGTATTTTGCTTTCTGCTTTCCTGGGATCCTTTGCATCCATTCATGCAATGAGCAGTTCCTCACTCAGTCACCCAGCGAAAGGAAATTTTCAAACACGTCCGGGGGTCAATGGGTAAGACACAAAAGAAATAAGCTCTTTTTCCCAGCTCTGAAAGGCTTGCAGGGTGAAAAACCCTTGACCGTGTCTCAACATCGTAGGTAGAGATTCCAAAGAATACCGCGTCTCAGCGGAACAAAACATTTAATTAACTAGTAAGTTGAATAAGAGAAAAGCTATGCTGCCTGACAGCTGAAAATTATACACTGGAAGTTTTCATCGTCAGTGGCATCCAGTAACTTGGAGTCACACGAGTGGGCTGTGACTCATGGCTAAGACAGAAATGTTCTGAGAAAAACTGGCAGCCGTCAGCACCTGGGCCTCCAGAGACGCTTTTAGTAGCACATCTGCTCTGGTGCAGGGCTCTGCATCACAGAGACGCCAGCAACCAAGGTGTGCCATGCTTCGCTTTTAATAACGCATCTATAAATGCATCGGGGTCCTGTCTGTACACACACACACATATTCATAGAAGGGGGTTTTTCTTTTGAAATTAGATTTGGTGAAGTGGAAACATGGTGTGTAGGTTAGTCGTGTATCAAGTTGATACAAGCGGGAGTCATCTGAAAGGAGAGAATCTCAATTGAGAAAATGCCTTCCTAAGAGCCAGCTGGGGAGCGTTTTCCTAGTTAGTGATGTATTGGAAAGCCCAGCCCATTTTTGGAGGCATCATCCCTGGCCTGGTGGTCCTGAGTTTCATAAGAAAGCAGGTTGAGCAAGCCATGTGGAGCAAGCAGTGAGCAGCACCCCTCCATGGCCTCTGCACCAGCTTCTGCCTCCAGGTTCCTCCCTCACTATAAGTGAACACATGGTTTTGTCACTATTCTACATAGGCGGCTTGTTCAAGGTCAGATGTGAAGAATTACCCAGGTCAACAAGATGCTAGGAGAAGAATAATGGGGAGGAGCCTCAAAGCAGGGAAAGCACGGGAGCAAGGGGACTCACTACTGAATGCCTGATCACATTCCAGCCACTGTGGAAGGTGGTGCAGCTCGCCTGGTAGGTGGGGTTGAGGAAATCAGTGATGGTGAGGAAGGTGTGAATGTGGGCTGAGGACCACAGTTCCTGAAGGGGAGGCCAAGTGAGTTAAATCCTGTTTGAACAACTTGGTCGGTCTACCTTCTTGAAGCAAGAGACAAGAGGAGGAGGGCCTTGAGAGGAGCTCACAGGCTTGACACTCCTTCCCCAGGACTGAGGCAGAGCACACTGCTGGTGTGCATTTAAGAGTAAACCGAGTAACCAGAGCTGCAAACCAGCTGGTGATTTGAGGAAGGGAAGCAGGTCAAGTCCCTCCACCAGTGCATCAAGTCAAGTACTGGAGGAAGGTCAAAGATACCTCCTGCAGTCTTATTTGAAACTAGGCGGGGCGGGGGGGGGGCGGGGTTAACACTCAACATTATCAACCCTAGTTCAACTGACCTGATGGTGCCAGACAGTTCCCTGGATTTTTTGCCTATGGAAACTACATTTCCTACGAAGAAAAGCAACTCATAGCCTGTTTTCTCAACTTCAGTGTTTTCTCTGCTAATCTTTATGCAAATTGTCAAACATCTTCTAATTGTGGGACATGCAAATAGTCTGAAATATGACACCAAAATAAAAGTCCCCAGTCAATAATGTCAGAACACAGATGACTCAGAGGTTAGAATTAATAAAGATGAAAAATATAATGCACAAGAATTATAATTAAATAATTGATATGTGTGCGGAGTGAGATATTAAACTTTAAAAAGGAAATTCCTGTCATTTCTGAGATTTTGAAGAAGGCATTATTATGTTAAATGAAATATTCCAGGCACAAACAGACAAGAACTTCATAATTTCACTTATATAAGGAATTTTTAAATGGACCTTACCTGAAATGAAGACAGTTAACAGAGTTTTGGGAATGGAGAGATGCTGGCCGAGGATGAACTATTTTAGTCTAAAAGGATGTTTGAAATTATTCTTACATCATAGTGACTATGTCTAATAGCACATATTATCTACTTGTAAAGCATATTCAGTAGACGTCATGAAAAACTGTAAATATAAGCTATGATGTAGGGCTCCTTAGTGTTTTTTAATTCTAACATTTTCACTCAAGAAAGTTTTATATGATCATGGGTAAATGAACAGATGTGCAAACCACACAGTTACAGACAGTCACAAGGAAGTGCAGTTTTTTGTTTACGTTTCTTGAGAATTTTATATATAAGTACGGCTTTAACATCACCTCCACCCATCCTTCCCCTACAACTGCTCCCATGTAACCTTTGACCCCACCCATCCCCTCTGTCTCTGTGTGTGTGTGTGTGGTGTGTATGAGTGTGTGTGTGAGGATATATGAATATATCCACATGTATTATGCAAATGTGTATGTATGTACATGTGTATATATCAATCCTACTGAGACTGGTTTGTGTTTCTTATGTGAGCATTTCTTTAGGGCTGAGCACCTGGGATCAGATAACCTGTCATGGGGCTCCTCCCTAGAGAAGACAAGCTCTAATTCTCTGAGTAACTGTTAATTACCTGTAGCTCTTTGTCTAGGGGCGGAGCCTTGTGAAATTCTCCCAGGTGTGTTGGCATGTCAACTGGTGTCGCCGTTGTACAGATCTTCTCTGGGCAGCCATATTGTTGAGATGTTATGGGTACAGCTTTCCTATCATGTCTAGAAGAGACTACTCCATAGCAGACATCCCGGTCCCTGGTTCTTACATTCTTTCTGCTCCCTTTCCCATGATGTTTTCTGAACCTCAGGTGTGGTTGTGTTGTGTATGTATCAATGTGGGTCAGCTCTCCTCTGCGATTTGACCAGTCTGGGCATTCTGTAATGGTCTCCGCCTGCTGCAAGAGTAGCTTCTCTGATGAGGGGTGTGGGCTACACTCATCTTTGGGTATAAGGTAAGTGTGCCCTTATAGGTTATACTGGTTTAGGAAAGTGATTGATTTCTCTTCTATGTCCTATGGCTTCACAAGCCTTGGGTTCTTGGCCAGGCTTCCATGCCAGCACAAAGTCTCTCCCTGAATGGACTTTAAGTACAATTAGAGAGCTCTTAGTTACTGCCAAGATACAAGTCTCACTACTGCGTCTTTGGGGACATTGAGTCATGCTAGCAATTGTGGCTTGCAAGCTCTACAGATGAGTAAAACTATTGATTTCTTTTCTCCTTGAGTAGCTTATGCAACACCTTCAAGGCACTAGCCCTCTAGACAAAGGTTTCCAAGTCAGCTCCATGTTGATCTGTCTAAGTCCTTTGTCTAGAGTATATATTGTCATCAGCGATAGGGTCTCACCATCAACTACGGGGAAAGAATCAAGGGCAATAGTAATGATCTACATCATTTTGGGCTTCTTGGTACTTCTATGACCATTGACTCAAAAAGAGGTTCCACATGCCTGATATTGAAGTTTTTGTTACGTCGTCTATGGGTCTTTGGGGTGGGTATTATTATCTATCCTAAGTGGTGTAACTTCATATTTGTATATACATACCGATATATTAGATGTGTATTTTTAAGTGAACATAAAATAATGGGTTACCCTATTACTTTCACATTTTAAAACATTTCTTTGGTATATGTATCATTTTACCCTTCATTAAGGATGAATAAAAATCTCCAGAAATATTAGAAACTTAATTTCTATTATCTACGTCACCGGTCATTTACATGGGTCCTTTGTTTTCATGTGGCAGTCCCAATAACTTAATATGATAAAGATCCTGCTGAAAAAAAAAAAGACAAACGCAGCTGACTTCATTTTCTTAGGTGCCATAGTGACTTCAACCTAGAGAGCAGGTTGGACTTTTCCTGGTCAAGGAGATGTAGATTAGAAGCAGAGAACTGGTATTCAAGAAAGACTATCAACACTTAAGGAAGGGAAGCCCAAACAGATGGCGCTGGAACCACAGTCTACTTCTTTGAGAAATATGTAAACCTTGGCTATTAATTTACACCTTTTAAAAATGTGATGGGGTTACACACTTAAGCACTGAGCCTACATGAAGCAACAGGAAGACATGCTAGGAACTGAGACATCTCTGCGATCAAGGAGGGACAAAGACATGTAAGACGGCACCAAAGACTATGGTCATAAGAGGGGAGGCTGCTAGGTTGGCTTTATTACTGTTGAGAGCTTTAGTCATGAAAGACACCACTCAGAAAATGGAAACACAAACCACAGACCAAAGAGCATACTTCAAATGAAAGCCACTTGCAAATGCCCACCACCCCCGATGCCATCCTTCAGTTTCTGCTGCTTTCCCTGTTTATTACTCAAGTGTCTGTCTCCGTACGGAATTTCAAATGTCTCCCACGTTTCCTGTTCCTCATACCCCTCGCCCCTCCTGTGTGTCATCAGCCCTGTCTGCTTTCACTTTTCTGTAGTTTTTACTGTGTGTCTTTAGTATTTTTCATGGTAGCACTGTAGTCAGAATTGCTTTTTCTAGAATTCACTAATCTGAAAACCTTTTCATTCCATTTCCATTTTAAAGTTAACATCATGAAGTTAACTTCACAGAAAATGGTATCCTACTTGTACATTGATTTTACTTCAAAATTACACTGTAAGTTCATTCTTCATAAATTCTAATGCATTGTGTTTCTCAAAACAGGCTCACAGTCTCAGAAACAGGGAACTCTGAGCCCCAGGCTCATCACCTGTTTCTCTCTGTGCGCAGAGAGGGTGGAGCCTTCCATCAGACCCTCGAGCACCGAGCCCAATGCTGGGAGTTTATTTCATATTAACATTCATTTTATAGATTTCCATTTCTGACTAGAAATATCGCTTTGACTCTACTCACCATGGCAACACAACAGCTGAAGATTCTTACAGCTTGCTTAGTGAAGAAAAATACTTGAAAATATCCTTTGATGCTAAAATTGGTTTTGTTTTCGCAGCACCCCATGAAGTCACTGAAGGAGGAAGGATAACACTGTACATTTCAGATGGATTTACCCATCGGGAGCCTTGCAAACATCAGAGAGAGGAAAGGGAGGAAAAAGAGAAGACTCAAGAGAAGGAAGAGAAGGTGCAAGGTTGCAGCACCTCCAGATGCAAGAGGGTGTCTGTGCCCACACGTGCTCCACAGGCCAGTCTCCATCCATCACGCTTGCTGCTTTACTTGATGTCTGCGTGAACTGGAGTTTGGGTTTTCTGAGGGCAGGGACCACACCTCGTTCATCTACGTTCACAATGTTCTATGTGTACACTGGAAAAATATATAGATTAAGGTTTTTATTTAATAACTAAACAAATAAGGCTGGAAAGATATCTCACAGGTTAGGAACAGGTAGTGCTCTTGCAGAGGACCTGAGCTTGGTCCCCATTGCTCACAATCAGCAGGCTCATAATGGCCCGCGACACCAGTTCCAGGGGGATCTGATGCCTCTCACCTCTATGGATGATGGCACTCACATGCACATACCCAGACATATACACACACCAACACTTATTTAAAAATAATAAAACTAATATTTAAAAAAAACAAAGTGTAGAGAAAAGAAATAGTGGCCTCTATGGCTAACTATGGCTAGATGATCTTCAGGCAAGTTTTATTTGTTAGTGCACAAACAAAATATCACCACAGAGAGCGAAGGGGGAAGCCACACCATTTGTGTGGAGATGATACAAAATTCAGTAAGTGTGGTAGTTAAGCAGCCTAACCTACATGGTGAGGTGAGGAACATTAGGGGAGAGGGTAGAAAACCAACCATGCCAGGTAACCAAAAACAAACAATCAAAATCACTCAGGCTCTGTGCAGAAAGAAACAGAAAGGAAGGAAAACAATACTCAAGAAGGTGGGCAGGCCTGTGACCACAGGCTGTTTAAGGAAGAGAGAATTTATTTTGCCTTTTCCAGAGGGATGTGTCCGTCATAGTGGGGAAGGCGTGGCACTTACTGAACAGCAGGGGTTGGAATAAAGGGGAAGCCTAGAGATCACCATAAGCACAAGACAGAGGCAACTGACAAAGTATAAAGCTTTAAACTCCAAGGTCTGCACAGTGACAAGCTTCCTCCCACAAAGCCACACCTCCTACACCACCCAGAGTACTACTGAAGAAACAACAGGCCAGCCGCTGCACCCCGTAAATGTATGAGGAATAGAAATCCAGATCTCCCGGAACATAGAAAACAGAAGGGCATAAGTGGGCAGTCACTGGGCAGAGGGTGCTCATATTCATGGCATTTCCCGGATGCATACGTGTAACTGGTAGATCAGACTGAAGACCACACAGTTAGCATTTGCTGCCCTTCGGACATGAATGACCGATCTTAGCACACACATGGGTTAGGTCTCCTTTTGGACTTGGTGAGCTTCAACCACTGGATCTCTCTGAGTCTCTTTGCTTCGTGACTTACTTCAGCAGCTGTGCTTTGGCCTGCGACTGCATCTGGGCATGGTTTCCTCTCCATAGAAGTCTTAAAATAATTAGTGTCTGGATATGATAAAAGCAGTTGTTCTTGGATTTGCATTCGTGTTTTATGTTATTATACTTTCTGTTTGGGTTGTTCTTAAAAGTATTTTTAACACATTGTCTGTGTTGTTTCCATGTGTTGGTACATTTTTCTGCTGATTGTTTAAGAGACCTGGAAATCAGTTGCAGCACAACAGCTCTGTGCTATGTGAATATTCCACCATTTGCTCCGTCTGGGTCATACCCTTTCACTTCGTAAGTCTAGATGAATGCCAGAAGTATCTCAGCAATAAACGTAGGATTAAGAAACAATGATAGTGAGGGGTGATTGTCCAGGGCGGAAACTATTTATTTATAAAGACTTCTCCACATTACTGCGTTCCCTATTTACTGAACCAGTCACCACTGTATGTATGATTACAAACTGAGTTAAAAGTTACGAGATTGGAGTTTTGATCAAGCGATTATGTAACTTCTTTTTTCTCCATTTCACTGTCATTTTCAGTGAAAAGTTCTTGAAGGACGGTGTCATCATTACTTTTCTATTACTGTGAGGAAACACCATGGTTGGGTCAACTTATAAAAGGAAGCATTTAATGGGGGGGCTGAGTATGGTTTCAAAGGGTTATCCCATGGTCATCATGGTGGAAAACACGGCATCAGACATAGAGAAGAATGGTTCTGGAAAAGTAATTGAGGGTTTACCTTTGACTCAAAAGCATGAGAGAGAGAGCGCGGGCGCGCACTAACTAGGAATGGTATGACCCCTTCCCCATTCACACTGAAATGTTCATGGGCTCAATCTTGTACATCTCTTATGTGATTCCTGCTCAGAGTTCCCGCGTGCCATGGCCATTTCATGAACAGAAGACTGCATGTTACAGTGCCCCTCCCTGTTGTGGCTCTCACATTCTTTCTGACCCCTCTTCTGGGATGTGGTCGCCAATCCTTGAAGGGGTAACATAGACACCCTGCTTAGTGCTGAGCACACAGCAGTGGCTTCACTCTAGCAGTTTTACCAGTTGTAGGTTTCTGTGACAATCTTTGTGTGTTGCTGGTCAGACTTAAGCTGAGAGCAGCATTCATCTACAGATACAAACATAAATATCTAAAAGGGAGTTGGATAGAGCCCCAATGCATTCATTTATCAATACATAGCAGCTTCCCTGTCAGGTCTAGGGCCTTCTGTGTCTCAGACTTAGCATCACAACACCGTGTCTCAAATCCAGTCAGAAAGCAGTTTGGTTATTCCTACAACAGCCATGCCACTATCCCATCAATGGGCACATTTCACCTGGCAGGTCTTTTGTGCCAAAAACAAGATCCACAGGTAAGTCTACGGGGGCCTTTTCCCCTCCTGTAGTTCACGCAGAACCTTCCATCATCATGGAAGCTAGACTGCGGGGAAGAAGTTCCCAGCTAAGGTCTTGTTTGATTTCTGTGTGTCCCGAAATCAAGCAAGGCACGATGAAGTGCCTTTCGCAAATAGGCCTTACTGTGTAGTTCAGGTGGGCAACCTAATCAATAGACCAAATTTGAGCCATGCTGACCGTGTTCCAGAAAATTCCTAGTCCCTTGTTCTCCTTGATGTGAGGTTCTTTCATCCAGGAGCACCTCTTCTATACATTTTATCACAAATTGACATCCACACTATCAATATTATCCATTTGAACATTAGCCTTAGTAAAAGAAGGATATTCACTTTAGAAGCAGTTAGCAAGCAATCTCTGACAGCTCATGGGTAATCAGAGAGGATGATTATAGGTTAGCTGGTAATTCTTTCTGTTAAGAGCACTATTTTTTCAATAACAAATGTGATAACTATTCATTGTATAAAATTGTTAGAAATGTATGAAAAAATTATCATTTTTGTTATTCCCACCAATAAAAGTAATTTTTGCCATTTTGTATTTTTTTCTAGTCTCTCTCTCTCTCTCTCTCTCTCTCTCTCTCTCTCTCTCTCTCTCTCTCTCTCCTCTCTCCCTCTCGATATATACCTAGGGTGTGAACTTGTGCACTGTATGCATCTCTGCATAGCACTCAAGAGGAAGTCATGCCATATGGCCATGCCCGTCTCAGTGCTGCCCCTGGATGGCATAGCTAAGCCTGCTTTGCAGAGTTGCTCTGAGCAGTGCTCACATCAGTGCGAGTAGAACCCAGGTCCCTGCCAGTGTGCTTGGTTTTCTTCTTTCTCACAGGACATGAAGAATTAATTTGCTGTTAGACATTTTCGATGAGAATGTGTATCCTGTGTGTTGACTTTGAAACACAGCTCAGGCAGCTGGGAACTTTGCTTCTGTTCAGAGATCATCTGCATTTTGGTTCTAGTGTTCACTCTTAATTACACAGCACATTGTTTACAGAGAATGGTGACCAGGGTATCTAAAATTTGCTTTTCTGGTGGCTTAGGATGCTGAGCACTGTTTGCCCCACCCCTTACTGAGAAGCCACTGGCCCCACCCCTTACTGAGAAGCCATTGACTCCACCCCTTACTGAGAAGCCACTGGCCCCACCCCTTACTGAGAAGCCATTGACTCCACCCCTTACTGAGAAGCCATTGACTCCACCCCTTACTGAGAAGCTATTGGCAGTGAATAGTTACCACAGAGATAAATTTTTTGTAAATGTTTCCCGTGCTCCAGTAGATAACCCTACACCCTTGTGTAGGTTTCATATGTTCACAGTGGATAACCTTACACCCGTGCACCAACTGGATTTAATTAGTTACTTTTAAAAGGAAATAAATTTGGAAAGGAGAATATTCTGGGGACATGGATGGAGATTGAAGGGGAAATGTGAGGTAAACATAATCATATTTCATTGGATATATTCATATGAATTCATAAAGAAGTGGGGAGTAGATTCTGTTTTCTAATCCATTTTGTTCTAAACACTAGAATTTTAAGCATTCATTTAAACTTTTAGAAGATCAACTTTTCATTTATTAAAAAGTACATTTCTTATTTGTTTTTTATTTTGTTGTTTTTATTTATTTTGTTGTTGTTTTATTGGCTTATACATTTTTCTCTGCTCTCCCCCTTCCACCTGACTCCCTTTCTACCCTCTTCCATGAACCTCACACTCCCAATTTACTCAGGAGACCTTGCCATTTTCTACTTCCCATGTAGATTAGATTCATGTATGTCTCTCGTAGGTTTCTCTTTGTTGTCTAGGTTCTCTGGGATTGTGATTATAGGCTGGTTTTTCTTTGTTTATGTCTCAAAGTCACTTTTAAGTGAGTACATACTGTATTTGTCTTTCTGGGTCTGGGTTACCTTACTCAGTATGATGTTTTATAGATCTATCCATTTGCCTGTAAATTTCAAGATGTTATTGTTTTTTCTGCTGTATAGTACTCCATTGTGTAAATGTATATTTTCTCTATCTATTCTTCAGTTTAGGGGCATCTAGGTTGTTTTCAGGTTCTGGCTATGACAAACAATGATGCTATAAACATAGTTGCACACATGTCCATGTGGTGTGATTGAAAACAGTCTGGTATTGGCATAAAAACAGACAGGAGAACCAATGGAACTGAATCAAAAACCCAAATATCAATCCATACACATACGAACACCTGACTTTTGACAAAGAAGCAAAAAATATAAAATAGAAAAAGGAAAACATATTCAATAAATGATGCTGGCATAACTGGATATCAATATGTAAAAGAATGAAAATAGATCCATATCTATTGCCATGCAAAAAACTCAAGTCCAAACAGATCAAAGACCTCAACATAAAAACCAACCACACTGAACTTCTTAGAAGAGAGAGTGGGCAGTACACTTGAGACTACTTCCTAAATATAACCCCAGCAGCAAAGACACTGAGAGCAACAATTAATAAATGGGACCTCTTAAAACTTCGAAGCTTCTGTAAAGCAAAGGACAACTTATGCTGGAGAAGATGTGGGGTAAAGGGAACAGTCCTGTATTGCTGGTAGGAGTGCAAACTGGTACAACTGCTTTGGAAATCAGTATGGTGATTTCTTAGAAAACTGGGAAGCAATCTACTTCAAGACCCAGCAATACTAGTTTTGGGTATATACCCAAAGGATGTTTTATTTTATTTTTATGTATGGTGTGGTACATACACATGTCATTTACAGTATATCCATGTGGTGTGTGTGTGTGTGTACACCCTATCCTTCACACTAAGATTATAGTGGTAAGTTTTGCATGAATGATGGTATCTGAACTCAGGTCTTCAGGATTGAGCAACAAGTGCTCTTATCCACTAAGCCATCCCTGCCAGCCCCAAGAAGTAGTTTTATAAATCTACCTTTAGAGTTATCTATTATTTATTTAATTTTTTTCTGGTTTATTAAACACATTCTTGACTTCTGGCCAAGTCATTTTAGATTCACAGTAGGATGCCATAAAGTTCCTCAGTGTTTCCAAAGAATTTGTTTGTGTCTGGGTTTTCTCTGGTGTCTTTGCTACCTGTGAAGGGATCAGCTCTCGTCAGACAGCTGTCAAGCACACTGGATAAATGACACACAGGCACCTTATTATTGCTGTATGAAGGTAAAAATAGTACTGCAGAAGCAGCCACCCTTTCCAACCTAACTTCCCCTCACCATCCATCAGTCATCCCAAGGGCAGCTATAAAAAGAAACAAAATCTACTTTCAAACTCCTCAGCCAATGGGCTCACTTCCTCAAAAATGGTGGCTCTCTGGGAATGCCCAACCCATGCCAAAGAGCTTGCCATCCCCAAGGACTAAAGGCCTGTGCGAGGGTGTCTGAGGCCACAGATGCCATGGGGCTGATGTTGTATTGGGGTAAAGGGAGGAGCACAGTGAAGGGGAGCCAGGTCCAGGGCTGGAGCTGAAAGGCAAAGGTTCCTGGTGGGTTCTTTCCAAAGCTATGCTGTGGGAAGTCTACTACTGTATAATCTGGGCAGTGTTCAGTATACTCAAAACTGATAAGCTGGTCCACAGGCAAATTAACTGACAGTCCCTGGAATGTGTCCCAAATCTCCATCAATACCTCAAATGCAAGACCACCAAAGTGAGGAACAGCAGTCGTAGAAGATAGTAAGGCAAAGGCATGGCACAGTGTTGCTACACTGGATGTTCTGAAGCATCCCCAGTCCCCATCCTGAAGCCTAAAAACAATTCAACTTTGAATGAAATCCTTCATGCTAGGAGATACCAAAGGCATTTGAAGAGCTCTCACAGGAGGTCTGAGGCAGGAGGATGGTGAGGTCCAAGTCAGCCTGACCCAACCTAATGAAATCATGTCTCAAAAGTAAAATAAATAAAACAGAAGTTAAAAAATAAAACAAAGAAAAGTTTCATACATGAAAACAAATAGGACCATTGGACACCAAGCAAAATAGATTCATGAAAGAGATAACTGAAGAATTTAAATTCATTCCCTTAAGGATTCTCGTGGAAGTAATTGAATTTGTTATATATATGAGCTGGAGATTTGCATTATTTTTAATAAGTTACTGTGTACTAAATATAAAATTAAGCAGAATTAAGTAAAACAGAGTAAGTTTAAAGACAAAGCAATGAACTCAAAGACCACAATTGATTAAATCCTAGAATGTCAGGAACAGAGGAAAACAGGAAAGACAGAAGAAAATGGGGGGAAAAGAAACTGGAAGAATTGAGGATGGAGAAAAGTCATTGATCTTGGCATAATGCATGCTTTCAGAAGCAGAGGAAGTGAAAAATAGAAGCATTATCCGAGAAATTCTAAAGAAATTCGTAAAACTGTAGTTGAGAGGCTCCAGGTTGAGAACACTTGCTGCTCTTCTAGGTTTGACCCCAGCATCCACAGCACAACTCACAACTCTCTGTAACTCGGGTTCCAGGGGCTCCAGCTCCCCCTTCTGGCCTCCATGGGCACTGCACACAATTGATGTAGACTTATGTGGACAAAACACTTCTACACACATAAGATTTCTAAAATGTGGCTGGCTGGTTCTAATTCTTCAAAGTATTTGAGAAAATAAATCACAAGACAGGGTTGTTGAGACATTTAGGAAAAATGTAGGGAAGAGTTTCTCATCTACATTCTGGAAGCTTTTCCCACAGTGGATCAATCCCTCACTAACCCACTCTAAATTCCCAAGTGATGTCACCCCTGCCAGCTCTATAGAAACAGACAGTTGAGTCACAGCAGATTTTGCATCCACAAGTACACAGAAAGTGTGTGTGTGGGGGTGTCGCTTGGTGGGGTCTCTGAGAGAGGGTTGTGTAACTCACCCTCCTGCAAGAATCTGTAAAAATCCCATTGAGATGCAGATTTGACCTGAAGTCTCCCATCATAAGTGCTCTACAGAGCTGTCCCAGTGAGATTCTGACTTACCTGCCTGCTGGAGTAAGTGAGTCACCAGGGAGAGATTTCCATAGCAAGCGACGTTGGAGGTGGTGTGAGGGCAGGCAGCCTGCTTCCATTCACCCTGGAGATACTGAGATGCTGGATGCGATAACTGTAAACAGATGTGTGTGCCCCTTCCTCTGCACACACAGCTTCATGTCACAGAAGAGTAAACAGGCAGGCACAGTCTGTAGAGTTCTGTGGTCGAGGGACAGCAGGAGTCACAGAGCTCTGTCTGGTCTTCGTCTTCACTGTTGAAATGAAGAAATGAGTTAGGAAAAAGGCTTTTTCCTTCTGTCATCTGCGTCTTAATGTGAAACTGACACGAGATGCCTGTAAGGACCTGTAGGAATGTGGCTAACCATCGTTACATACAATGTACTAGCCAGTGCTGAACCCTGATGTCCAAAACCTCCTAAGACATGCAGAAGCAATCTAAGCAACCAAGAGTTTAAGTTTAATTCACGTTCTCTGCAATATGACAAAGAATATTCCATTGTTATTGGTGATTTATTTTATTCTTTTCTCAACCAAATTATTTTTGAGAGGCCACCACTGTGAGCCTTGAAAACATCTTCAGAATTTACAATGAGTTTGTAAACAGTGAGCACCAAATTAATGTGGCTGTCACTTCATGTTCATAATCCTACGGGCACACACAGAGAGTAAAAGTCATCTGGGGAGAGGCGCATACAACCGAGAAGGAGGACATTAACGTTTTCGTATGTGCAGGCAGCATCTCAGCATACAAAGCATTATTGTGTAATATACACATAATTTGTATCTCCTGTTCAAACAAAAAACACAAATCGAGGATGCAATGAAGGCAGAGAGGAGAAAAGAGACACAAGTGATATAGGAAAGTGCTATCAAAACCAAAGATATTACATGTAAATTAATCTTTTCACATGAGAAGAGATGTGCTGAACTGGTAAGGAAATGACCCACATATAAGATCCTACATGAGACCAACTATACACCCAAATACACAGCCACGTACGTGTTTGTGAGATGTGGGGAGTGGGGAAGAGATTCATTGGGTATGGGAAGCCAGAGAGGCCTTTGTGGAGCAGCAGTAACATGAGACAAAAGACAAGAAGTTAGAAAGAGACAAAGGGAGGCATTACATAGTGGTGGGACTGTTTACCTGGGACATGTCACCACTGTAAGCATGTGTGCACTCAACAACACAGCCTCAAACACGCAAACAGACACTGGTAGATTCACAGATGGAAACAGTTCAACAGTAAGAGCTAATCACATTAAGACCTTGCCTCCAACAATAGACAAAGCCTAGACATCAGTTAACAGAAAGCAAGAGGCTTGAGCACACTATCAGTCAACTGCATGTCAAAGAATTATTCAGAATTATTTGCCCAAACAAGCATGCACAGTTTATGGCATATATGGAACATTTTTCTAAGACCAACCATATTTTAGGCCAGAAAACAAAATGAAAAAATTCTGAAGTCACAAAAAAATGTCATCTTGAAGCACAGTGGAATAGAATTTGAAATCAGTAACATAAAGAAATCTGAAGGCAGGAACCCCATAAATATGTGGAAATTAACAGCCATTTTGAAATTTTTATCTTTAGAGAGTACAGAGTAATTACATAATCTCCCTTTCCCTTTCCTCTCTCCAAAACCTCCCATGTATCCCTCCTTGCTCTCTTTCATATTCATGGCCTCTTTTTTCACTAATTTTGTTATACATGCAACAATATGTAACATGCAACAATATGACATGTCATATGTGAGTTGCAAATGCATAAATTCAGAATGTCTTTCATTGTCTTTGACCAAAGTGCAGAACACATTAATAATGGCCCCTAATTCCACCTGATACATGTGAAAACTCTCATTTTCTAGTTAGTTTGAAATCTGGTGATATCAGACCTAACCTAAAAGATCATAGAAGTAATACAGCTTGCCTTGTGCACACATGTGTGCGGCGAGGTAGCCTCTGAAAAGTGGGCCTCATCACCTGACAGATTTCTGTGTCTCTATAGTTGGCTGCTTACTGGCAAGTGAGATCAGAGGGCCAGATGGCCAAGGCCAAGGAGATCATTAGACAGTCCCTGTTAAAATTTTGGACAACAGTTGACAGGAGCCAGCAGGATTTCCCCACTGCTGACCCCCTAAAGGGCGGGGAAGCAGAAGCATATGTGTTTATTCACACCAGCGGGCCCTTTTAATTAACACGTCTGCGGTGTGCACACCTTCGGAATTTATACAGTATATTACAAACAGCTCTTCAAAGACCCAGGTAGTTATATAACTCAGCTGTTACTGAAATGAGAGGAAGACAACAAGACAGGAAGATGTCTGTCTAGTGACGGCTCAGAAAGATCCGGTCTCCAGAATCCCAAGTATGCCTTTCACGTACCCTGTGGTCTGCCAGCTGTGGCTTCTCTTCATTCTTACCCTAGCCCGGGGCCAGTGTGACGTCACTAGCCACCAGCACTCGAGCCTGATGCACACAGGCTCACCTTCTCAGTCCTCACAACTGGATGCTGTCCACACCAATGCAGAAATCAGCCGGACGCAGCTGGACGCAAGCTCGGGGTTGCTGGCAGTGTCATACTGAGAACCCAGCAACAAGGTTACTCCTTCATGTGAAAGGCAGACGGTGTATAGCATGCTTGGTTTATATTTAAGATAACATAATAATAATAATAATAATAATAATAATAATAATAATAATAATAATAATAATAACATCCCCTAGTTGCTGTTGTTGTTTAAACCTAGTATTTAGTCTTTAAGTGCCTGAGACTTCTGGTGCATGAAGAAGAAGAAGGCAGGTACACAATGCAGCCCAGTGTCCCGAACTCCATGAACTGGACTCGCAGGAGCGTCCCGAAGCACCACTGACCTGTGTCCGAAGCCTTTCATGTGCAGAACTGCAGATGCTGAAGCACCTTTGCTGCTGCAAAGCAGCTGGCAATAGTAGAAGAACAAACGTTCGCATACTAATGCTCTTAGTTATTTTTAGTTTATTTCAGAACGTGTACCTCGCTGAATCATTTTATTGATATGAAAAGGTATCTGGTCTTCATTCTGTGTATGGATCTTTCTTCTTTAAAAATACATTTATTAAATATTTGAAAATTATATTTTGATCATATTCACTATTTCTTCCCTGACTCCCCCAGATCAGTGCCCCTACCGTATCCACCCAACTCTGTCCTTTTATTCTGTCCCCCGGAATGTGGTTGGCCTATGAAGGGCTATGCCCTTAGAGAAAGCAAACTCTTCTGTCTCCACAGCTATTGTCAGTAGACCCTGGCTGGGTGGGACTTTTGCTCATACCCCTTCCTCCCACACTGGTATGTTGTGTGCCTTGACCTTGCCCAAGTTTTACAGACATTGCCATGGTCTCTTTGAGTTCAGAGGTGTGACTGCCCAGCTGTGTCCAGGAACTGCACTAAATACAAAGAGTCATCTTTGTACTCATCCACCACCTCTGACTCTGACCATCTTTCTGCTCCTCTTCAGCAACGTCCCTGAGCCTTGGCAAGAGGGGGTGTGGTACAGATGTCCCACCTAAAGCAGAGCACTGCCTCGTCTCTTATCATCTGTGCTATGACCAGATGTGTGCGCTGTGTTGATTACTGTCGGCTGCAGAGCCGAGCTTCTCTAATGAGGCCTGAGAGATGCGCTGATCGGTGGGTCTAATGGTGAGTCATTAAAAGCTGGTCCACTACAGCGCTCATTTCACACGGTAACAATAGCAGGTTCTCTCCTAGGACTATGTCCTGTCTATGCCTGGTAACGGTGCCAGCTTATGTGGCTAATCTCTCTCTCTCTCTCTTTCTTTGAATATAAAGTTAATTTTCAAATATATGAATTAATTTCATACATAATCATTCAGAAAGTGTGAAGAATGGCCAAAGCTAATGTCATTATTTTTATTTTAGCTACATTCATTTAGTGTGTGTGAGTGTGTGAGTGTGTGTGTGTGTGTGTGTGTGCAACAATGCACAGGTAAATGTCGGAGGACAACTTGCAGGATCGGGTTTTCTCCTCCTACCAAGGGGCCCAGGATTGAACTCAGTATCCGAGTCAGTAGGTAAGTTCCTCCACCCACTTAGCTGTCTCATTGGCCCTTCAGCCTTATCTTATAAAAGAGGAGAATGTGTCTGAGAAGCCGCGCAGCATGTCAGGAGACTCTCCCTGCCCTGGGCCCTAATTCCGTTAGGAATACTCTCTGCACATGCATGGGTGCCTCCTGGGTCCTTCATTGACCTTACTTCTGAAGAGCCTGTAGCATCTGCGTCTTCTAGGACAAGTGCACTCTTTATTGATGTACTTTGTGTTTCTACATCCTCACGTCATAAAGAAGATGCTGGTTTTCAAACGACCCGCCAGTGCCCCTAGAGCACAAAGTTAGCCTACAAATGTACTGTTTGGTGGACTGCATGGTGGATTGCGTGATAAGCAGTTGTTCTTGATCCCAGGGTGATGGAGAAGGCTCAGGAGCTGGAGCTCTTCCAGCTAAGTAGAGCAGTGTGTGGCTGTCTTTTATGAGGCAAAACATGAATAAAACCCCATTATTTTTTCTGTAATCCTTTTTGAGAATTTCATGGAACAGTGTTTACACCATTTCCCCCTTCTTCTCCCGCCTCCAACGCTTTCCATGAGTCCCATTTGTCTTAAATTTATGAGTTTTTCTTCGACTTTTGTGCTGTGGCTGCATACAGAAGACCAAGCCCTTGCCTCTTACAGACTAACTAACAATGTTTCAATGGCAAGATGATACAGACATCCTGGCAGGACAGCAAGCCAACACCACTCAACATGCTATACCACCAGAAAAAAACAGGTGACCAGAACCATGAACTTCTAAGAAAGTCAGGGGTTTTAGTAATATTCGATCAGAATAATTTAACAGGCTTTATCTCCCACATGTTCACGTAGCCATTTTAGCAACAGACAATTTAAAACCAATATTGGTGGAGCAAAGTTTGCAACCTAGAAACTATGACCTGCTCAACACATTTTCACCACTTACCATAATCCCTCAACATTGGGTGGTCTAGGACTTGATTAGGATCTAAGAATCAAGTATAGCAAAGTACTGTTCTATCTTATATAATTGGTTCATATGCTAACGACGACATATTAAGATAATTCTACAGAGAACATATGTTAAAGAGATATTTAATACATTTTAAAAATAAATAAAGTGATTAATTTTAAATTAATAAATACCTACATGCTTATTTAAGACCATATTTCCTTGTGAAAGACAATACAATCTTATCAAATTGTTGTTTTGAATGGAATCAAGACTTTGCTGAATAAGTCTATACTTTTTTCTTGAAATGATTCAATTATGCAGGTGTACATCAAATATACTTATTTTGAAACAGATACATTATTTTAAGAACTTACCATTTGGTACAACTTGTTTCTTCCTGTCAGTGTTTATACTTGGTATTCAAATACACAGGCAGCAAAGATGAAAGCAAAGAGAAATTTAGAAAATCCTTTCATCAAGGTCTCTTATAATTTATTCACACTTTCAAAGGAACACTGTTGTAAGGTAGTGTCAATGGTGACATGGCACTTGGCTTGCTTACATCATGGGCCAGGTGTCCACCTGAATTTGCTCTTACTGGGCGTGATTCTTCTGGATACAACCAAGAGTTTGCACTTCCTTTGACTTTGAAGCTGTGTTTGGGGGACGAGCTTGGACTATGTTAGCCAGGCCTGAGGACAGGTCTGTGTGTGTGTGTTTGCTGGGATTGTTTGGGGCTGACGTGAGCAGCAAAGTGATTTCCTGTAAACTAAGCATTGCTGGTTCAGATGGAAGACTCAAAAAGACAAGCAATCGGGTAGGAATTTGGATGTTTACATTTGGAAACATGTGAAAAGGGGATAAAATAACAGCAACAACAAAACCAAAACTCCTAGACATCATTTTTAATGACCCAAACTGCCACCCTACTAAGTACCAACCAACGTCATCTTGGCCGTTATCAACTGATGAGGAGGATCATTCCAGGGTCCTTTCAGTTCAAAGCCTTGAGGGTCCTCATGCTTAATCATACCCCAGCAATGCAAACATGCTTTATGCAAACTTTGTTGCCCACTGGACTGAAGTATTGGGTCTCCCTGTGCTCAGCCACTGTTCTCCATCCAAACAGAGCTGGGGGCTTGATTCATACATTTCATTTTCTTTCCTCGGAAATGAATATGCTCAAATAAAGGATTCATCCCGGAAAAAGAAAGTGCCGCTGCCACCTTTACTTCCATTTTTAGAGCTGCCTGCTCCAAGCTTTAGATTGAAATCATACCAATTTCTCACATTAATCCAGCGGAAGTCATAGGTGCAATGGCACAGCGTTCGGATGTACCGAGCCTGCTGTGCCCCTTTGTCTTGCTGATAGAATGGATTGCACGTTGTTATCAGCCCTCCATTGCTTTCCATTTCATATCTGGTGATTGCCAGCCCGACCATTAATCACGGAATCATTCAAGCTAATGAGAGGCAGCAATTTTGCTGATGACGGCTCTCTGAAATTTAGCATTTCTTATGCTCAAGACTCTTGCAGAAATGGGATAAAAGTGAAACTTTACTAGAATTTTGTCCCACAAAATATCCTTCTATTATTATATGCAAAGTACATAATAGAAATGGAAATAATAATTTGTTAATGAAGGCAAAGCAAGATAATAGCCATATGGCTGAAATCACATTCACCAATGTATTTTAAACTACTCAAAATATGGGCTTTTACTTTATTAATATCTTATTTACAACTCAGTTTTGTTAGCACATGATGTTCGAACACTGCCCAGATGTTGTATGCTGCTGTTGATGATACTGGCATGTTAGCCTTATGTTTTAAGTGAAATTTATTCAAAACAAATTTAAAATGCACACTGAACTGTTCTTATTTAAACATGTCTACTGATTGTTAATTGTTAGGAGAGCCTAGGCGTCTTAGTTACTTCTCTGTTTCAGGGAAGATGCACCATGACTAAAGCAAATTATAAGAGAAAACATGTATTGTGGGCTGAAGATTCCAGAGGGTTAGAGTCCAGGGCCCTCATGGTACAGAGCCTGGCAGTGGGCAGGCAGGCTTAACCTCTTGAATTCACAAGCACAAGTATGTTGGGGTAGGGCTGGAAATGGTGTCAGACGTTTGCGATCTCAAAGCCCATTCCTAGCGAAAACACTTCCTCCAACAAGGCCACACCTCCTAATCCTTCCCAGACAGTTCCACCAACTGGTGCGGACCAAGTATTCAGACATATGAGCCTCTGAGGATCTATCCTCACCCAAACTACAGCACGAACCAACTGTGTTTTTTAAATCTATAAAAAATAACCAAAAATCTGAGAATTTTATGTACTAAGCCTTTATCATCAAGTTATAAATTTATATGAAAATTTTAGATCAGCTATTAGGAATTCAAAGCATGCTTACGGCTGCAAGTAAAAACCATTTTAGAAATACACATATAGGGGAATAGAAGCAAACTTGTGAAAGAACAAGTCTGTTATGGTTTAAATTATGTCTTTTAAAAAGAACGGAAATGTTGAACTCTTAACTCTTTTAATCTCCAAATGTCACCTTCTCCGGAAACAGAGTCTTACAAATATGAGTTACAGTGAGAGGAATCCGGAGTGGAACTAACTCCTTAAGTCCACGTTCCTGGGAACTGAAGAAGGCGCTGTGAGAAGACAGGAAGGTGTCCTTGTGCAGGCAGAGATGGAGTGACACATTTATAAGGCAGGGAAGACCCAAGAGAGCCAGCAACCACCAGAAGCCACAGGATGTCACTGCAGCAGCTGTCATAGGAAGCATGGTCTACAACACCGTGCCTTCCGACCCCTGGATCTAGGGCTATGAGATAACAAATTCCTGTTGTACAAAGCCCACTGGATGTTGCCATGACATTACAGCATCCCAGAACATAACCACAAACTCATCTGAAAATAATTAGTGGACATTTACCTGATAGAAATTATCATGGTCCACACAGAATAGAAAATGTGAGCATAACAATCTGGGTCTCGCTCAGTTTCACACATAACTGATGCTTTGATCTTTCTTCTTTTCTTTCCTTATTATTACTTGTTTTATTTTGTTTTGTTTTGTTTTGCGAGATAGGGTTTCTCTATGTAGTTTGGAGCCTGTCCTGGAACTCACTCTGTAGACCAGGCTGGCCTCAAACTCACAGAGAACCCCCTGCCTCTGCCTCCCTTGTGCTGGATTTAAAGGCGTGTGCCTTCCTTGTCCGGCAATGTATCTTTCTTATTATCTGATTTGTACAATGAAGCCATATTGATGACTCATTAAGAATGAATTAATGATCTTCAGAAATGCCACGGAACAGCCCAACCATAGGCCACTCTCTGACAGTTCTTTAGGACGTGGCTTTTTCCTGGACCTTGTGGAGCCTGTGTATCATCTCACTAGCTAGAGGGAAGACGGGCTTTAAATGATGAACATGGTTAAGAGGGGAAAGTTTGTATGTGATGTTAGCATCTAAAACATGTGAACTCGGCAAAGTCAGGAAGAAATCGACAGGAGCTGAGGGAGCAGGGGTTACCTGCTGCAGACAAGGCCCCCTGAGCTGGGTCTTAAGGACCCCAGGAACAAGAATGCTCCCCAGGAGGGGAACACAGAGAAGATGCACAGCCTGAATGTTCATCAGCATGCCTCTGCTTCAGCTACCTGGGACATGCCTACGATTTCAGTCCAGGTTCTATGTTCTAAGCTTCAACCATTGTTGTGCGATGTTTTACTCTTTATGCTCTTTTGGGGAGGCCACCACCCAGCTCCCATATAAATGACACATAGAGATTTATTCTTAGTTATAAACATCCTGCCTTAGCTGGACTTGTTTCTAGCCAACATTTCTTTAAATTAACCCACCTACTTTAGTCAGAGGCCACTTGTTCCTTCCTAGCTGCCCAGACTGCTGAAATAACCACACAGAAACCATATTATTTGCAATACTGTTTGGCCAATAGCTTAATCATATTTCTGACTAACTCTTATATTTTAAATTAACCCATCTCCATTAATCTGTGTATGGCCACGTGGCTGTGGCTTACCAGGTAATGTTTCCTCCAGCATCTGTCTCTGGCCAGGCTCCATGGTTTCTCCCTGACTCTGCCTTCTTTCTCCCAGAATTCAGTTCAATTTTCTCCACCTAGTTCTATTCTACCATATCACAGGCCAAAATAGCTTCTTTATTCATTAACCAATAAAATCAACACATTTACAGAATGACTTCCCAATCTACCTTTTCCCTTTTGGTCTTTATCTTTCTTCTCTACATCTTAATTGGTTTCTTACTCTGTGGCTGGCTGGGTATCTGGGTGTCTGGCCCCTGATATCCTCCTCTCCTTGTTCTCTCCTTTCTTCTTCTATTTATGCTCTCTGCCAGCCTGGCCTACCCTTGCTCCTGCCTTGCTAGTGACCATCCAGCAATTTATTAGACCATCAGGTGTTCTAGATAGGCAAAGAATCACAGCTTCACAGAGTTAAACAAATGCAGCATAAACAAAAGCAACTCACCTTAAAATAATATTCCCCAACAACCCATGACAAAATCAAATATATAGTCACACACACACACACACACACACACACATATCTCCACCCCTGGAACAACACTGGTGGTCAATCCATTTCCCAAGTAAACAGGGGCAGAACAGGACCCTCAAGTCAGCACTGAATTAATCAAGGGAATTCTCTCTCTCCTCTTCTGTCTAGCTCTGTCTGTGTGTCTCTCTGTCTCTGCCTCTGTCTTCTCTGTCTCTCTGCGTGGAGAGGGATACCGAGGGAAAGAAACACACAGAGAGAATAATGTTGAAGTGTAAGGAAGGATGGCAAAGATAAGAACAGAGAAACTTATTTAAAATGAAGGTGACAGAAAGATGTCTTTGGTTTAGAAAGCACACACCTTCCAACCATGTGTTATCCACATACGGTGTATTTGATGGTCTTCACGTGGCTGCAGAATGGCTCGGCCTCATTATCAGGCAGCAACCCCTTTCCACAGTGGGTTTAAACACGGTGCCATTTATGGACTCCATTTCAAAACAAATGCTACTGTCCTGTCTGGCACTCTGCTTCTCCTGCTTCTCTACCCAAGAGTGTGAGTGAAGTGGCCTCCAGCAGTGAGCCTGGGGACAGCTGATCTTCCCATTGCCCCCAGAAGCCAACAGGTTCACGGCACTGACAAGATGAAGCTGTGTGTGTGCACAGCAGCGAAGTCTGTGCTACCTTGTCTCACTCAATAAGAATCTGGCAGTCTGCAACGACTAAATCAAAGGCCTTGCTAAGCAAGCTGACGATGAAGGGAGATGATGCCAGGTAACCAACTCACTCTACTATCAAATAAAGTAAAAGAAAACAAAATATGAGTATTTGTGTATTTGCAAAGGTATGTTTGAGACCACACGTATGAGATCACCTGACACAGCAAGGCTGATAACACGTATGAAATCACAGAGACTGTAATGTCATCCACAAGGTTTGCACAAGTTCAGGCCTGATTAAAAACAAAAAACAACTGGGCTTTAAAGAGGTTGGAGTGGACACAAAGTTTTCCCTCTAACCAAGAATCTATTCACAGTGGATTCCAGGCTGGGAAAGAGGAAATTAATCTTCTCCATGGAATGACACAGGGCATATCAAAGACTCTAGGGTAGGCCCCATGCCAGGAGTGGTTGACCAGAACACAGTGGGCTCCATGCTTTTTTGGATGTGCTTTTGGTTTTGTTTTAGTTTGGTAAGTTTTGTTTATTTGTTTGTTTGTTTGCTTTCATTTTCTCCCTTTTATTTTCTTTTTTATGGGAGCAAGAGTGAGAGGAGGACGCAGCTGAGCTGGTAGAGAGGTGAAGATGATCTGAGGGAGCTGGGAGAAGAAGAACATGATCAAAAGACACTGCATAAAAATAAATGAGAAGAAATGATCATCTGCTACACGGACAAGAGAAAAATAGTATCTTGTGGTCACGTGAGCGCACATATGCACATACACACACCCAAACACAAATGAAAGCACACATGCTTACATGAACAAAGTATTCAGAAACCTTTTATATCTGCAAAGAATTCTGTCTCTTGAACAAAACGGTGATTCTGAGTTAGATGCTTGAACAAATTTTTTGGCTCACTTGGACACAGTGGAAAAAGACACCTATTTCTGCTTTTCTCACTTACAAGGCAAGAGGAGGAGAGATTCCACTGGTGGGCATCCGCTAAGGCAGAACGGACCTGGGAAGGGCCACTCCTGTCCTGACACCTGTCTTCTTTGGATTCTAATTTGCAGGACTCAGGGCAAAAATGGAAATATGGGTTCCCTGCTAGGGCATTATTCAAAACATCAAGATAGCAGCAGAGAGTGTTAAACCAAGTCTGGCCCATCTGGGGTCTGGGCCTGGCAGAGCTGCAGGACCCATGCTCAGAGCTTGCACCACCTTTGTGGGTTCACTGGGTTACACGCTGTTTGCTCACAACAGATCCGGCGTGTCCTCTGAGCACTGATCTGTGCCGCTTCTGTGCCAGGGATGAGCTCTGCTCCCGCTTCCCCCGTCTTCCTTGCAGAAGACAGACCAAGAGCTCTTTGGCTTTTCCTTTATCTGCTATCCATAGATGATGCTCTCTGTAGGCATACAGACTTACTGCTCTAAAGCCATAGCTGAGAATTACCAAATGAGCTCATACATTACCTAAAAGAAATAATAATCGCTATCCCCAGACTGATATATGAAATAGTAATTCAGAAATGACTTTATAATAATCCCAGTTTTTCATGGATGTCATCCTTAACTCCACATTGCCAAGTAGAGAAGTGATCTCTCCTTTTCTCAAGTTATTAACATTTTTAAAGTATTAAAAATCACAGGAACTGAGGGTTTTAGAAACTGAAAGTGCTGCCATTCTTCACCTGAGCAAAGAAGCAGACCCTGCCCGGTAGCCCGCCATGTTCTTGCTTGATCCACTGGACTTTGAGTGAAGGGAAGAAAACAGCTAACACCCAAATTAATCCATCTGCCAGCGTATACTACTTTTCTAAGGAACATTTGACATGTCAAGAAAGGCACCTATTTCAAATTCAGTTATTTTGAGCACTTTACAATATGAGAAAACCAGCATCAAAAGCAACTCCAGAAAGCTAAGACCCAGCTGGTAAAAGCCCAGCTCTTCGTGCAGAGCAAAACCTGCTAGGGCCTCTCACTCCGTTTCATCCCTATTGGTTTACCCTGCTAGGACAATGGACCAACAAGGAGCCATGGGCTTCATCCTCTCTGATGCTTAGCTTTCCCAGCTGAGCATACTCATCACCAACAGGGGATGTTATCAGTTCTTTGCTTTTCATTAAACGACTTGTTTTCTATTGTGCAATATACAGCTTTTGAGACCCATTTCCTAGTGGGTTAACATACTTTCCTACCTTGGAATATTGCTAGAAATATGCTGTGAACATTTATATTCACATATTAATGTGAATAGAAATTCATCCTTCATAATATAATATTTTTATTAATTCTTTGAAAATTATATACATGTATACAGCATATTTTGATCATATGCGGCCCCATTCCTTCCCTAACTTTTCTCAGATTCGCCCCCTCCCTTGCTCTCAAAATCATACTGTTTTTAAAAACTGTATTTGAACTATCCCACTCTTATTATGGCCATGAGCATGAAGCCATCCACTGGAGTAGGATCTACCTGAGAGGAACTGTCACACTCTTAAAAAAACTTAACTCCCTCCCTCGAGCCATCAACTGTCAATAGCATCTCTGCTGAAGGAGAAGACTCTAGAGTTCTCCCCAGTTTGTACTGGAATGTTGACAGGTTTGATCTTGTTTTGAGTAGACTCCTAACAGTGGCATTTCTGGGTCCTAGGCTGTTTTGTTTGTTTGTTTACCTTTAAGAGCAATTGCGCCACTCTTTCCTAGAGAAGGTATGCCACGGCATTCCCAGAAACGCTGTGTGAACTGTTTTCTTCACCCTGCCTTTACCAGCATTTGTTAGGGGCCGCCTTGTTAGTTATAACATCTTTGTACATGGTTTCTCGTTGTGGGTTTAATTTCCTTTTCCGAACAATTAATGACACTGAACACCGTTCTTGAGTGTTCTGGCCAGAGGCACAAAGTCATCTGTGTTGTTTGTCTTCCTCTTCCCCCATTTTTCTATAGATTTGTTGAGCTGGAGGTGTTCTTTGTAACTACTGAATTGCTCAGTGCGAGTGCTTTCTCTCGCCGACTGCTCATCTTCTCCCTTCCTGAATGTTAGGTTTTGATACGTGAATTTTGAACGTTGTTGCGTTTATCATTCTTCTTTGATAAGCAGTCCCTTTGACATCCTGTCTAAGAAATCACTGCCTAGTGAGAAAGCTGAAAAACCACCCTTCTGTGTTTTCTTACATGGGCCATCATCTTAGACACCTCCCTGAAGTCTCTGCCTTGAGTGAATTTCGTGGGTGGGACAAGGTACCGTTCTGAGGTTTGCATATGGTATCCAGTTGTCCCAGCACCATCTGGTGAGCAGACTCTCCTTCCCCCCAGCGATTATTTTTGGCACCTTTTCCAGAAATAAATGACTATAAATATAAATATTTATTTCTGGACTCGCAGTCCTGCCCCATTTGTGCACATGTCCGTGTGCGCTGACTGGACAGCAGGAGCGTTCTATTAAGAGATCTCAAGTGGAAGTCCTTCTGCTTCGTCTGTCTCCAGATTTCTTCGGTTCCTGTGTGTGTTTGGTGCCATCGTATAGATGTTTACACTCGCTTGTTAGTTTCCATGGACTAAAGGCCTGTGGGATTTTGCTACAAACTGAACTGAAATTACAAACCACATTGGGGGGAATTGTCCTCTTCTAGCCTGGAAACACAGAGTTGCATGCATGCTTGCTTATATTGTCTTAATTTTTATCAGAAGTCTTCAGTTTCCCCTCAAACATACATTAGCATTTTCTTCTGATGCTGTGGTGAGTGCATCTGTACTCTTATTTTCCTCTGGGTTTCATTGTTTATAATCCCACCTTAAGCTTGTTTTGTACTTGAGACAACAGGATGACAAAGAGAGCTTGCTAGCTGTGTGTGGAGGGGAGCAGAAGAATGCCAGAGGAATACAATCATTGCTCAAATGAATTAATGTGTCGTATAGACATGGCTGAGGAAATTAAAAGAGAAAACCACGTCCCTCCTTTTTTTTTATTCCTTTACTTTTCTGAGCACTAAATCCTGACTGTGGAGTTGTGATGAGACTGCCCACTGCACTGGAAGCTGCTGCATCTGGCAGCACCTGGTCCTGTACCCTGCAGAGCGAATGGTCTCTGCATGCGCTTTGCATATGGTGTCCAGTCATCCCCTCAGCTTCTGCAGGCACACAGAAGACCACACTGCAGGGCACACTGGAGGTCACATCACAGGGCACACAACAGAACACATTGTAGGGCACACACACTGCAGGACACACTGCAGGGCACACACTCAAAGCACATGCAGACCATATTCCAGGGCACACGGCTGAGCACACACACGCGGCAGGGCACATCGCAGGGCACACTGAAGGAGACATACTGCAGGGCACATGTAGATCACACTCCAGAGCATATGGCAGGGCATACTGCAGACCACACTGCAGGGCAGCCCAGACAGCCAGTTTTACCAGTTCCAGAGCCTTGTCTGCGCAAGCTGAGAGTCAAACCCAAACCTCCCACCCCCCGGTGCCCCTGAGAGTTGCCTATTTTCTGTTTCCATTTCCTCATCTCTTCTGTCCTTCCCTCTGGCCTCCTCATTCTTCCTTTCTTTTTTCCTCCCTTCCTTCCTCCTTCCTCCTTTCTCTCGTCTCACTTTCTCTCTCCCTTCTTCTGTCTCTCCCTACCTACTCCTCCCTTCCATTCTTTCTTCCCCTGCTCTCCTCCCTCCCTCTCCGAATTCCTTCTTCTTTCTTCCTCCCTGTCTCTCCATCCATTCCTCCTTTTCTCCTTTCCTTATCTCCCTCTCCACTTCCCGTCTCTCTTCCTTTCCTCACTCCCCTCCTTTTTCCTTCCTACTTAACTCCATGGCTCTGCAAAATCTATACAGAATTACCTTGTTATAGTAGGACCCCCCCCCACCCTGAGCATCTTCTCAAACGCTGAGATTCCAGCTTCACAGTTTCCCATTTTAATATAATTTGGAGGTAGTGTTCTAAGCCATTCTTTTTATTGTACTAGTTACTTCTTAAGAAGAATGGGAATATGGTAATTTTTAATTTACTCAGGGCTCAAACGTAGGAATACAGTAAGAAAGAAACCCAAGTAGGGAAAAGAACACAGACTTTCCCAATTCACGCAGCAGCAAGAAGGGTGGCTGGGTACCAGGCATTCTGACCACACTTGGAGATCCCTGTCACTGCTGCCAGAACCGCAGTCCTCAAGAAGGCAACTGAAGGTAAATGCATTGAGGATGAGAACCAAGGGGACCATTGTTATACACCGCTAGTCCTATAGACCAATCCAGTCACCGTGGAAACCAGTGTGGAGGTTCCCTCGGACGTTTAAAACAGATCTGCCATGTGACTGAGTCTCAGCACAGCTCGGTATTTACCCAGAAGACTCCAAGCCCACACATCACAGAGACACTTGTGCCTTTGCTGCTGTAGGTTACAGAGCGTCTGCACTCTCGAGAGTTTCATGTGTGTGTAGAAATGAAGTCATGTTCAACACCTATTCACCTCTCCTAACTCCTACCATGCACCACACATGTGCCCCTCCCAATACTATGTCATCTTTGTCTTTATTGTATGATAACTCAGTACTGTTAGTACTATCTATCCTCACAGAGGCGGGGCCATCCATCTGCTGGAGCACTGAAAGTCCACATCCTTACAGAACTCTTCTTCAATAGCTTGAGCTTCCAAAGGCTGGGGAGTAAAGCCCGATCCATGCCAGAATGTTGGCTACCATAACCAAAGCTGCTGGGAGCGCCTGACTGTGGCCCTGCCGTGCCTAGAAAACAGCAAATCACAGCACTCCCCTCTTCTGGTTTGTACGTTCTTTCCACTCATTCTTCTCGGATGGTCCCTGAACCCGGGTGTGGGGGGCTGTAGACCCCCAAACCCTGAACTTCCTGTAAACTCATTTTCCTGTAGCTTCTCTAAGCAAACAACTTGTTTTCCTGTGTTTGCAGCTGCTCTGAGCACGAGACCCTCAGGAGTTCCTGATGGCAGGGGAGCGGTTTCCGGTGGGCTTGCAGCTGAGTTAGGGCGTGGCCATTGGTCAAGGAACACCCTATCTAAGCTGCCTGTGGACTCCTGTTTTCAAGTTCTGTGAATTCGGATGCCATCACAGAAATCTTGGGGACTCTCACAACCTGTGACCATGGAGGGGATGTGTGGGTTCCTTGTCCCCTGTCCAGGAGCAATCTTAGCAGCGACAAAGCGCTCCAGTAGTGCACTGCTGAAGACAGGGCTTTCTACTGATTTTCAAACTCCCCTTTTTATTTACTTCATTTCTTTAAGTTCTGAGACCTTATAAGTTTTGTAAGCAATTCTGGTTGTAGCATTTTTGTTGAAATTTTAATATAAAATTTGAAGAGAAGGCAAGGAGAACACTACCAAACGATGTTCATAGAGCAGAACCTGTCTCGTTTTCATCGAGGTTTGGGCAGCATTTTGAATGCCATACAGTACAAATTGCCACCAACATCAAAAATGTCAAAATTATGACCTGTTTTCATTTGTTGAGGCAAGGCATTCTAGGTATGATGCATAACAGCCAGGTTCTAGAAGCAGGAGTGTCCAAAGAGACATTCTTTAGATTTGTATGTATCAAGTTCCAGAGAAGTATTTTTTGATGTCTTCATATACATGGGCTTAACATGTGCCTCTGAGACCTTAGCTAGTCTTTCTATTTATGTTTTGTTTGTTGTTCAAGACACAGTTCTCTGTCCTGGAACTGACTCTGTATAGTCTGACCTCAAACTCAGAGAGATCCACTTGCCTCTGCCTCCCAAGTGCTGGAATTAAAGGTGTGAGCCACCACCACTACCCTGTTTCTCGTCTCCCTCTTAATGGTGAAATGCTTGGTGCCTGACCATGGTAAAGAACAAGATGACAGGCAACATCATTACTTTATTAATTGCAGAGCTGAGACAAGGGACAATAAGATTCATAAGATTCATTCAGAGGCAAGGCCCGTCGAGAGAAATGGCTCATGGGTTAAAAGCATGGGCTGCCCTCCCAGAGGACCTGGGCTCAGTTCCCACATGGTGGCTCAACCATCTGCAAATCTAATCCCAGATGATCCAGCGCCTTCTTCTGGCCTCCTTTGGTATCAGGCCTGAACTCACTATACAGACATAAATGTAGGCAAAACAAGCATACACAAAAAATGAAGAAAATGATTTTTAAAATTAAGAACAAAATTTTAAAAACACCCCCTTTTAGGTGGGGAGGAACTTGGAGGAGTAGAGGGAGAATAAACCATAATCAGGACATATTATATGAAAAATATCTATTTTCAATAAAAGAAGAAAATAGAATCTCCCTTTAGTAAATCTTTTATTTTTGTTTCCAAGGGGATGATTCATGCACTGAAAGAAATGCTAAATTATTATTGTTAAATTATTTTCAGTAACAAATTCATTCTTTGCAAATCATCTTATATATCATAAAGATAAACGTGTTTATAAATTAAATGTTAATAAAACTAGCAGGATATACATAAAATAATAAAAGTAACATTGTGAGAAGCATAAAATGTGGAATGTTTCTGCAATAATAGTTCAACAAATGTAGCTCCAGATAAATTAGAAAATTAAAATAAGTAAATTTTCACGGAAAAATAGGCAGAATTCTTAGGTTCTGAAGAATGACTAAGCTAAATAATTTTTATGGCGTTATAGAATAGGAAGTCTACTAAAACAAAAAAAACTTATTTTTTTCTACAACAGTACTTACTATAGAATAAGAGGCTATCTTTGTGGCACTTTAAGAATTATCTGAACCCCATATCCCTGTATCGAGGGTGCAAAGGTTTCCATTCCTTTGGAAGACGCCTTTGCGAACAGCAGGGTGTTCTGCATGGGCAGAGCCACCCACAGAAAGGTTTCCACGGTCTCATCCTCCCAATCACTTGGAAATGCCTGCAGCCACCCTGCAAGGAATGCATCCCACTGCTCCAGCTGGCAGCAGACTCTGGTTTAAGTCACGGCATGCTGGTTTTGCTGACAGGCACAACGCATGAGTCAGGGAGTAATGAATTCTTCCTCCCAGATTTCAAAGAAAAGCTCTGGGGTTCAGGCGATTTATGGGAAAGTCAGGAACCCCGCATGCGTGAAGTGGTGAGGTGTGGGCTAAGCTGCAACAGGGACCTTCAGGGTGACGGAGACGGACAGAATGTGGACTGTCGGCTGAAGAGAGTCCATGAGCGATGCCCACTCAAAAGAAGGGTCACGTGGGCAGAAAATTAGCCAGTCTATGTGACCCGGCTGCTCAAGCCCACAGAAGCTGCCCTCCTGCCACCGGCGGCCTCTCCCAACAAAGATCTGAAGGATTTCATGTTTGCAATGCAGGATTCCAATCTTGTTTCCATCCTGTCCCTCCATGCTCCGTCCACTCTCCTCTTTTTGTAGAAACGGCGATGCTTATTTCATCATGGTGAAGGAACTATGTAAAGTATTTTCATTTTTACAGTTGGATACAATCCAGAGCTGCTTTGAGCCTCAGAAGAGATGTTGAGTTTTGACTTCTGCTAATATCTTGGTGACTCTTTGGAGGGGGAAGGTGCTAAATAAATTTTCATGATGAGGTGGTCATGAGCCTTTGACCAATGCCCAGGATACTGAGTTTTGAAAACAAAATGTCTCCCACAGGACCACAGATGTTCTTTGTTGAAGGTGTGGGAATTTCAATGGGGCAGATCTACTTAAGGATGTTACTGGGTTTAAAAGCTGTTCTTCCCTGGTCCTTTCCTTGCTCTACTTTGTCTACCGTGATAGGACAAGCCTCATCTGCAGGCTCCGTTCCACAAGCCCAGAATTAATGCAATCAAGGACTACTAATAGAAATCTCTAAGTTAAATAAATGATTTGCTTCTCTTAAGCTAGAAAGCCAGCTATTATGTCACAGAATTAATACTCAGCCATTTTTAAGTCCACTGAGTGCTGGTTTGGGTCAGACTCTGGATAGAGGGGAAAAACTGGTACATCTCTACAATGTAATGCAATTTATTCCAATGAGGACAAACTTCTACCTCTGATGAGAAGAAAATGACTTTCCCTCTGGCCAAGGTACAAGAGTGGGAGCCGAGGATTAGTCTCTGCTACTGGCATATGAAACACTGTCTTCAGAACAGCTCTGTCACACTTGGGATCCACGAGCAGTTCTTTCTACTACCATAGATTTGAACTTTGGCCAGTTGAGCAAATGCTGGGAAGCTGGAGGCCAAAGTTGGCCATAGCTCCCAACACTGGCTTAACTGTCTTGATGTGAAATGCCTCTCTGTGTGCTGTGACTATGTCTTATTACCATTGGTTAACAAAGAAGCTGACTTAGCCAATGGCCAGGCAGAATATGGCTGGGTAGGAAATCCAAACAGATACAGGGAGAAAGAAGGCAGAGTCTCGGAGACTCCAGTAGCTGTTGAAGAAGCAAGATGTGAAGTAAGACCTCATGGTGAAATACAGAATAATAAAAATGGGTTAATTTAAATTCTAAGAGCAGTTTAGACTGAGCTAATAGGCCAAACAGTTTATAATTAATGTTAAGCCGCAGAGTGGTTATTTGGGAACTGACAGGTGGGAGAAAAGCCTCCAGTTACACTGCTCCCTGGGGAACTATTCACCCCACTAATGAAAGCTAGCAAGGGGGTGTCACTGTCTTCAGTATGGTAGCCATTAATGAACACACCAAGCTCCAATCGTTAATTCCACACCCATTGACTTCTTATTAAGACTTGGTTGACCTTAAATAAACATGCTCACGCATTGCCCTCACACAGGTGCCCTCCCATAAAGCTAGTTTGCACTGGTTATTAAGCTCATTTGCATGTGTGTGAGGAACTGAAATGTTTGCCTCTACATTGTCCATGGGAAACGAGCGGACTTAGTTATGAACACCAGACTGAGCCCATGATATTAGAGGGGGAGACCATGTTAACGAGTGAAGGAAGAAAGGCCAGCATTGAGTACTTCTCATCCATGCTTGGGGGACGGTCACACAGCAACCAAAAACTCACAGCCCTGTGCAAGGTGAGCAGTTTACTAAATATAGAATCCAAATATGTCTCTTTGCTTTCATTTCATTTCTAGTGTTTGGCCAAATAAACTTTTCCTGTCCTTTTCCAATTTGCAACCAAGCCATCGCTGAGTTTAGAGGTTTTTCACTTATTGGCTTTCACACCCTAGAGTCACTGCAAATTAAAATTCCAGGGGTAAAGCTCATTTGTGAGCTGATGGGTTTTCTGCACTGTGAATGGATGGTGCTCGCTGGCTTGTGTGCCTGTCACACACACAATATCTGTGGCGTTACCATTTGAGTGCAAAGATGAGCTTTCCAGATGATCCTGCAACCCTGGATGGTAACAGGACGCAAATCACAGTCTTCAGGCTGTGTTCACACCTCATGGTGGGCAGAGACACACTGAACACTGGGTGCAGGCGTCACTAGTGTAAAATACAAGGCATAACCAAGTCACCTGCCATATGCTTTCCAAAGAACACAGAGCTCTGAGAAAGACAAATATTTACCTCATGGCACACCAGATGGGAGATACAATAGACGCTAAGAACAATGCTGTGATAGAAATTATGAGCAATGGTGTTTTATCATAAAATAATATCAGCCCAGGATCTGCCACCTTAGAGTCTTGGGTGTTTAACTCACTTAAATACGCTACAGACAAAGAGCTTGAAGGGCTGGCGAGATGACTCATGGGTCAAGGTGCAGCTGCAACCGAGAGGACCTGGATTTGAACCCTGGGACTCACAGGTGGAAGGGGAGAACCAACACCCAAAGGTTGTCCTCTGAACTCCACTTTTAATGCGGCATGGGCACCAACACATATTCGCAATAAATCGGGGCAGTTTGAAAGCTTTAAATTCTGGAAGTTGGCAGAAGGTAACTGTTTGGATTGGCAAAAAAAAAAAAAAACTTAATTTCCCTCTACTTAAAGAACAACCTGGATATAGAGCAGAAGTATTAAGACCTAAAAATACTTCTACTAACATTCTTAATGTGGGGGCCAGAGTAAAGAAAATTGCCCCAAAGAGTAAATTTTCAACCAAATTAAATTCTTTTCACAACAGCAGCAGCAGTGCATCTTAGCCACTGCCAGGAGAACAAGGGTTGAAGGCAGCCTTGCGGGAAGTGTTCCCAAGGGCGTCCAGTCAGGACCTGCTGCTTGGCGCCACCCCTGCCTCAGCTGTGTGCGGAGGGCAGAGAGGACAGTCACCCTTAAGGACTACCAGGCCTCCTCCAGCATGGTTTCCATGGTAAAAGCTGTGAGGAAAATGGCAAGGTTCGAAAGGAATACCTAATCGACTATTCATTACCCATGGACTCACCCCAGGAATTACGGCGGAGTGAGGGTGCAGAAAGTCTCGCCGTCTGTCGCGGATACAGATTTCAGTGTTTCATTATCTATCTTTTGTTGGCAAACAAGTAACGAATTTTCCTACTGCATTTTCATACACGTGTATAATTGTGCTTTGTTCTTGTTTGTTTTCCTCCCTCTGGCTGCTTTGTTTCCCCTTTAACCTTCCTTTTATTTTGAGATCATGCGTACTCCAATGACCTGTCTTGTTCCCCCATCTCACCCCCTTTATGTTTTTTCTGTGTATGTCTTATAAACACAGGCATGTAGATCCCACATACATCACACCTGTCTTCACAGTACGTCTCCTGACCCAGTGGTAGTCCATGGTACCTACTTCTTCAACTTTGTTGTTTCAGAGGTGCCTAGTGAGATTTCTACAAACCAAATGCACGAACATGTTATTTATGCCCCTCCTTCCCATATTCACACCCTCCTTCCTGTAAGCCTCTTTTCATTCCCAATATCCCCTTCTACTTTCAACTTTCCTGGCATTTTGCCCTGTTTGGGGGGGGGGGATACCACACGCAACACGAAACATGGAATGCTTGATTTTTTTTTTTTAGGTTAGTTCAGTTCTATCCCCTTTTATGCAAGTGACGCAGCCAAATGACCCAGCGGTACCTCTTCTGGTGCGCCCTGTGATGGAACATCAATCATGCTTCGTGTCTCCCTTGATTTGCCATGCTCTTTACGACAGCTCGGGCTTTGCTTACTGGACCATTTCCTCCTCTGTGCAATACGTTTTCCTTAATAACTTCAATGAGGTCTTTTGATGATTAAGGTTTTCTTTTCTCTGATTATGCCCTTGTTTGTTATAGATTCTGAAAACTGTTTTATAAGGTATGGAATTCTAAGGTGTCACTGTTTTGTTTTGAACATAAAATTTACTCTCTGAATGTGCTTCCCTTTTTGTTTGGAAGACTCCATATATCTTTGAAGATGTTTTGTCTCCCTGTGATTCATCAGATCTCTCAATAGCATGACTCTTACCTTAGGCAGGCCAATTCATTAGCACACCCCTGTTTCTCAATTCTTGAAAACTGTGAATGTGTCAGGTGACATGAAAAAAGTAAACTCAAGAGTCAGCTAGAGATGAGGCTGCTGCCCTGCTGACCTTGCAGTATGGAGGTCATCTGTCTGAATTGTCTGGGCCACAGGTAACCTCAGGTTCTGTATAAGGATTTCAAGACGATCTTCAGTCAGTGTGAAATGTGGTGGCCCACAGAAGTGTGTTCATTCCACCTTGACTGAAGGTCAGAGAGTTTAAGCCATCTCTTGCTCTTTTGAGGTTATTGGCAAGAGATCTGACTTCAAATGTGACTGCAAACAAGATGTGCTGACTTTGGGTGTGGTTACTTGGTGTTTTGGGTATGGCCATGGCCCACAAAAGTGGATCCATCCCACCTTGACCAAAGGTCAGAGAACTCAAGCCTATTCCTGCTCCTTCAAGGATATGACAGGAGGTTTGACCCAGAGAATGGCTGTCTACAGGATGGTTGGTCTAAGGTATGGTCGCTGAATGTCCCGCATAAACAACAGAATGATTAACTCAGGATATAATTGCTTGATGTTTCAGGTAATGAAGCAGGTAATTGCTCTGTTTGTTCTTTGCATCATGGTAAAGCAGTCTTTTGCCTTCATTCCCCCCTTTTGTATTGGGGTCTAAAAACATATGGAAAACAAATGCAGGCAAATTCAGTATTCACTGAGTTGCCCTCACAGTTCTAATCTGCACCTCTGCTCCTTTTCTTTTGTATCTCTGCTCCTCCTATCTAATATTTCTAATCCACATGCCCTACCCTGGGACGTGTGAATCCTGTTGAGGCTGGAACCCGACAGTGGAAGATGGGGTAGAAGTCCTGGTCATAGGACTATGGGCACTCCCTAGAAGACAAGAAAGAGAACAGAGTCTTCTCCAGGCCTCCAGGGACCATGCTGTAAGTGCAGTAGACAAGCTACCCACAGTCCAGGGAAGTCCCCTGTGAACTACTGATGGCAGAGGTCTGACTTCTTCTGTCATGTTGCTGTTAATTTAGAATTTGGTTCAGTCTGAAGTCATATAATTTTTCTATCATCATATGTTATAGCTCATGTGATTTAATTAACTTTCCATTTTCTATTGTACTCTTTAAAGTTATCACTCAGATTTAAGTTCAATTTTTCATGTTTACATTTCAAAGCTTTTGTTTCTTTTCCTAATACACCTGGCTGTTTTCATTTCCTTCCCTTGTTCTCATTGTTGACAATGTTATTCTTTAGTTTTCAAACGTGAGAAAAATTTATTCTCAGTCTGTTCAAAAAATCAATTCTTATTCTGTTGTCTCGAAGACTCTTTCTATGGCTTTTTGTTTCACTTGATTTTCCTATGGTTTCCTGTTTGACGTTTCTTCTCATCTCCCCTTATACTTTGATTCTTTTAAGCCTCTGATCCTTGAAACTTTGCCTGTGTCAGTGTTGTGAAACCCAGGCTTGAATTCAAGAATGACCCACAGGAGCTGTGCTTGCTTCTTTTTCAATATTTATGAGCACAAAATCATCCAGGAAGGTTTCATGGGCTTGTCTGCTGGAGAATTCTATATTGAACACTTAAATTCCCACATAAGAGAACTTGACTCGTAGAAGGAATTTTTAGGTCTCTTTCTTCTGGCGCAATAATTGAGAACCCAATCTTTCTCCACTGCCTTTAAGGGCAGTGTGGCACCACTGTCACGATTGGTGACACTGTTGACTGCCACTCCTGTGAAGGGTCTCCACTCTAGGTGAGACTATCTAGACAAACTGTCTACTCTGGACTTGGTCAAGACTTTCTCAATAAATGGAGATTGGGAACATGAGTTTGGAAGATGCCACTTCCTACACTCTTCTGAGATGAACCCTCAAGTCAGTGCCTCCTGGAATCTGCTGGAATTGCCTCCAGGTCAGCATGTGGCAACCTCAGACAAAGCTGTCAATGGGAATTCTTAAAGGAAGCTCACAGTGTTGTCTATGGCTAAGCACATGGCAATGTCTGGGCACCCACAAAATTATTTAATGGGTTTGGCAGGTGATTCAGAGAGGAAAATTCAAATGTTTTATCTAAATCCAGAACAGATAATTTTCTTTCTTCCCCTAAACATAAACTTTCCCTTAGGATACTGTAGTGAACTTGTTATTGTAGCGAACTTGCTACTGTAGCGAACTTGACTAATGGAGATACCAGCAACAATGGCTGACAGATGTGTGGCATTAAGTATTCACTGACGAACATGGCCAGTTGTCTGTGGAATCCTTAATGTTGCCAAGCATCTCTGTTTTTGTTCTTTTGTTTTGTTTTGTTTGTTGAGACAGGGTTTCTCTGTGAAACAGTCCTGGCTATCCTGGAGCTCACTATGTAGACCAGGCTGGCCTCGAACTCACAGATATCCGCCTGCCTCTGCCTTTTGAGTGCTGGGATTAAAGGCATGCACCACCACCACCCAGCTCTAAGCATTTCTTGTTTTCAAGAGGAACAGTAAATTGTGTTTAACTAAGAATCATTTATTTCCAGTTCAAAGCTTATGTGTTGTGTGCCAGGCAGTACCCACCCACCATTTTTATAAAACTATTAGAAATAAGGAATCTGGTCCATCAGACAGAGTCATGCCATCTAGGCACATGTCCGGAGTTCAAACTACAACTACAAGCTGCTGGCATGGCCAAAAGGGATCCCTCCCAAACTCTGTAGATACTGTACTTGATTCTTCTGATACTGATAAAAAAGCTCAGTCCCACCCCCACATTTTGTTTATGCTACACAGTTTTTTTTCTGTTTTTTAAATACATAAAAATATATTAAAACACAGAGGCTGTAAAATATTGATAGCAGATGAAAGAACCTTGACCCCATGGAAAAACCAAGCCTTCCAAATTACTGTCAAGCATCAAATGCCGTCAGTCCAGGACTAGGGAGATTTCCTTGGCCTCTTCCTGCCTTGTTGTTTGACCTTCTCAGGAAGCAGCGGCTTATTTCCCTTCAGCCAGAATGGGTGTCTGCATTTGTGAATTAAACATAAGGAGGGCTTTCTGCTCAGGGGAGATAAAAGCCACGCAAAGGGACGTTGCCAGGTTTCAGCAGCAGGACGTTCACGGACTCCAGTGATGAGGGAGATGACTTAGGAAGTTGGCAAAAGGACAGTTTTTTCCTTTGAAACTTTTTTTATGATTTTATTTTCTACTCTCTTCCTAATTAAATGAACCAGTAAACCAAAACAGGAACAAAAAGTGTATGCTCGGAGTTTTACATTTATGGAAAACAGCTGCCAACGGGTCTGTTTTCACTGAGGAAAATTAATCCATTTCCTGGGTTCTTTTATTTGGTTTGTTTGTTTTTCTTTCTGAAAAGCATTGTTGGGTCATTATTTCCTTCATTAATAAGATACATAATAACTTCGCATTTGCTATTATTCTAAAGAATTAACCGGAAGCTTCACAACCGACTTCCCTGCACGCTGATGCAGCAACCAGCACAGCCACGGTGGGATCCCGTCAGGGTGGCAGCGTTCACATTTCACGGTTCTTTTCTGCAGCGATTTGGGGGCAGCAGACACTGAGGTCTTTAGAGACACTTGGTCTGTCAGGCACTGGCTTCTGTTAACTAAAGAGAGGAAGACTGCGGGCAGGGGGTGGGGATGGGGGATAAACACATAAATGCCTCTTCTGGACCATGGCAGAGGACAGGGAAGTTCACGTGACATACACCGAGGAGCCATCGCAGATGTCCACTTTTGCCCTCCCCGCCTAGGACAGCAGAGACCTCTGAAGACATGAAACGCATAAAAGAAGTCCGGCTATCTCATCTCCTTGTGTGTCTGTGAGACCTTTCCACGGTGGTAAGGCAGGAAGGAGAGAGCAGCAGACACAATAGGTGGAGGAGACAGAATTGAAGCTATGGATGCCAAAGTATAAGGCTTTTATAAAACAAGGAGAGAGAAGGGGGG